>NC_091631.1:23461338-23774633 GCF_027580195.1 Bos mutus
CAGAAGAAAGAGGTAAGTCTTTTCTTTACGTTGTTGCTAATCTCTCTCAGTTCCTCATTTATGGGATTCTGCAATCTTTATTGTCTAAAATTCTATTGTCTATTATAATTGAAATTTTGTTCAGTTATTTTTCACAGCTAAAATTTTTCTGTGGCTGTGCATAATGGAAACATATAATTTGTATTTTTAACTGCTGTTTCTCTCTACTAGATTTTAATGTTAAAAGAAAAACTAAAGGCCTATGAAGAACAGAAAGCCTTTACTGATGAAAGTAGCAAAGTAATGATTTCAAACCCTCAGAAAAAAGAAATTGAAAGGTAAAATTGACATTAAGATCTCGTTTTAAGGATTTTGTAAACTTTAGTCAGATAATTAAAATTTAGTCAAATTTATCGTTATCATCATTTGTTGTGTGTCATTATATATTCTCAACTGTTCAGGAAGTCACAGATTGGTCTTATATGGTACACTTTGGAGATCAGGTAATTTTAATTGTGATTATACAGATAGTGAGAAGCAGGTCTTAAGTATGGGATAGAAAAAGTAAAACTAATTATGTCATTTATGAAATTGGTTTTTAATAGTTTCCATATTTTTCTTCTGTGGTGTTAGTCCCTTCTGGCTGCTACAACAAAGTGCCACAGACTGGGTTGCTTATAAACAAACAAAATTATTTCTTACAGTTCTGGGAGCTGGAAGTCCTAGATTAGTGTGCCAGCATGGTTGGGTAAGGGCTGCTTTCCATGTTGTAGACTTCTTGAATCCTCACATAAGCAAAAGAGAGGGAGCTATCTCTGGAGGCTCTTTTATAAGGGTACTAATCCTATCGATGAGGTCTCCACCCTTATGACCTACCTAAGCATCTTCCAAAGGCTCCACTTCCAGTACCATCACCTTAGGTGTTAGGTTTCATTCAACATGTAAATTTCGGGGGACACAAATGTGTTCAAGCAATGGCATCTGGCATTATCATTATTTACATGGTGCATATAAATTGTGTCTACTCTTTCCTTAACTTGATATAACTCTAATAATCCACTTAATTGAGTTTATGCAATTAATTACTTAAAGGGACATCTCTCAATGATATAAGTTGACACAGAAAAATGACCTGTTTCATCTAAGTTTCTTAGCAGATAAATTTAAAAAACAAAAGCTGTAATACAGTACTCACAAGCACTAAGATAATTTCCAAGTTGCCCTAATGGGCAATAGTTGAAAAGCTTTGAATCTTGAGTAGTTCTAAGAAGACAGAAAGGAATTCTTGGATCAAACAAATTTGAAAATTGTTCCTTACTTAAGGAATCTTAAGAAGTTTCCAAAGTACATGAACATATTGAAAGCTCCAAGAGGCCCATAGGAAAAGCAACCTGTTCACCTTTGATTGAAGGTTGAGTAAGCCTTCTCCAAAGCTAATTTTCTGTTATCATTAATATGAGAAACTAACCACATCTTAAAGCACTGATTACTCACACTTAGAACTCTTGAGTTTGCAGATGTCTTAGTGTACATAAGGAAGACTAGTGGACAGTGATTTTCAACCTAGTTTCAAGTGTGTATTGAAGTTTACATAAAATATCCTTGATTTGAAGAAAATAATTTTTTCTGCCTCCGTCTTACCCTGGATGTTAAGATAACTTCTAGGAAAATAACACTTTATTTTTTTAACTGTCTTTGTAGTTTTTGATGATATTTAGGCCCATATTAATTTCATCTGATGACTACAGCACCTCAGAAATTTGAAATGGGGTATTGTTTTCTAACTCACAGATTAGAACAAGAATTATATGTCATCCTTTCAAATCTTAATCCTGTGTTACCATACTGTGCTGTTTTACAGATACAATAAGAAACAATTAAACAATTATTTCTCTCTCAGTGACAATGAGTCCATTTTTCATACAGCATAAAGTTGTCCTGTGTATTATTAATAGATCTGCTTATGCCAGAGATTTCCTTAATAGTGTTTAAATTATTTTCTGTTAATCCCACTAACAACCCACTGTCAAGCTAAAGTTATATTTAATAGTCTTATAATACTTTTTGTTATATTCTACCAACTTTACAGTGTCTTTTGAAAAATAACTTAAGTAAAATTGACTCCTCATTATTCATTTAAACTTAAAGATTCTAACTCTGCTATATCATTAGTTGTGTTATTATAGTTTGTTAGTCAAATATGGGATTGGTCCTTATGTAACCAGATAGCTCTTTGTTGTTGCAAGTTTCTTGAAAATTAAAGCAGCCACCCACTGCTCAAATTTGGAGTCATTGCTTGCATGAAATTGCTCAGCTCTACTTAACCAGATCTAATCATCAGTTGAAATTGTACGAATTGGTAGACTTTTCTGGAGTTGATATGGCTTTGAATCATTGACATTCGCTTTCTGGTTGTTGATTCAAGAAAGAGGTGCCTGAGCTATGAACACTTATTTGGGTATTTTTGACACTTCAACATGACTTAACCAACTATACAAACTTTGAGTTGTAATTCTCTCAACAGGTGAAATAATTTGCATGTATTTATAAAGAAGGTAATAATACAGCTATATATCCCAAAGCCTTTGTCATTCTCTCACCAAAGCATCTGTCTTCTGAAATAAATATATGTAATACTTTTTATCATATCATACTTCATATAGAATTTCTTTAATGCCATGAATTTTTGCTGTCTTTAAGAAATGTAATTTAAAAAAAAAAAGAAATATAATTTTTATGAAGTTTAAATGGGTAAAGGGAAGACTGTGTACTATTTGCTCTCTGTTAAAGCTATTAGAAAGATAATACTCAAAAAAAACTTAAAGCATAATTGTTAAGCTACAATCCTTTGGCCACCTGATGCAAAGAGCCAACTCATTGGAAAAGACCCTGATGCTGGGAAAGATTGAAAGCATAAAGAGAAGAGGGTGGCAGAGGATGAGATGGTTAGATAGTATCACCGATTCAATGGACATGAATTGAGCAAACTTTCGGAGATAGTGAAGGACAGGGAAACCTGGCGTGCTCCCAGTCCACATGGTCGCAAAGAGTCAGAAACAACTGAACAACTGAACAGTGGGAAAATACTCAAAAAAATCATAAAAAAGTATAATTGTTCATGTCCAGAGTAACTATATAACTTCACTTATGACTATACCAAGAAAATTGTCTAGAGTTCATCATATGTCACATAAAATTATTGGCAAAGATTTTGTTTTCTAGCTACACGAATGTTTTAAGTGACTAGAAAATAGTTATTAGTCAATCCCATAGGACTGTCTTTATAAAAAAATGATTCTTTTAAGAGCTTTCTTTGATACTAATTCCCTTCCTTCCTAATAACTAAACACCACCAACTAAAATAAGAATGAACCATAAAATTTCAAAACTGACAAATATTTAACTATGTCCTTGGGTAAAGTATTAACAGAAAATCTAAGAAATTATCTTCGGGTAGAACCTAAAGATAACTTATCAAATCATTTACTGGCATTAGAGTTGTTGTAATGTAATACAATGAAATTGCAATGTCCGTACATACTTCTTATGAAATATTTATCAGTTTGACAAAACTTCAGTGAAGTCGATGTATTGTGGTTTATATTCATTCCCAGAAGAGTTAAGAACTCTTTACTACTGACGTAAACTGTCAGTGTTTTTACCACAAATCCTTACAAATATACCTAAAATTCTTGCCAAGGAACATTTATTTTTAAATGCATATACTGTGTTACCATTTTATTTTAAAAGGTTCACAGTTACTTTTTCTTTGAGAGTTTTGCCTGTGTGTGATTGTCTCTACTGTTACTGTAGCTCAGACATGATCTGTGACCAATATTCTGCCGACCCTGGAGGATGCAGGATTGCAGGCTCCTTTTGTTGTTTAATCACTAGGTCGTGTCGAATTCTTCTGTGACCCCAAGGACTGTAGCCTGCCAGGCTCCTCTGTCCATGGGATTTCACAGTCAAGAATCCTGGAGTGGGTTGCTATTTCCTTCTCCAGGGAATCTTTCCAACCCACAGGGATCAAACCCATATCTCCTGCATGGCAGGCAGATTCTTTACTGCTGAGCTACCAGGGAAGCCCATACACTCCATTTAGGGCTTTCACAGAAGTCATTCCACTTGAGGTCGTTATGCATTTGGAGGATATGTGAGTCATACTCCCCAACTTTGATTCCCTATATCTCTCTTGCATTTTGAAGGAAACACACTGGAGTGGCTTTTCTAGATTTACCACATTGTAAACTTGGATGTTTTGGGTCTTGGCATTGTCAGCTGACTCTTGGCCAGGCTGCAGGGGGTACCTGACCGTATGTTGTGTTTTCACTGTTACAAGTTCTGAAGCTAAAAATCGGCCATCTCACTTTCCCTAGGGGGCCATAGAGGCACCATATGATTATGCCACACACTGCTTACTTCTTCACAGCGAGCCAACACCAAAACAACACACAATACTGTGTTTCTGGGGCCTTGTGAATTGAGATAGTACAAGTCCACATTATCATCCTTTTCTTACAAAGTATTTTATTTTTGGTAAGTTACTGGATTATGCAGACAAAATACAGTGTATGACTGATACCATAGACCTTAATATACTGATATCTTTTAATAACATGACCTTTCTTGGAGAGGAGAGAAAGAGAAAGAAACCCAGTGTTATAAAAATAATATTCATAACCCTTTACCAGCGATCTCACTTTCCCTAGGGGGCCATAGAAGCACCATATGCCCTTATTCATGCAATTCTCTAAGTAAACTGCATTACCTATCACAAAATACTGAGATTCTATGTTTTATTTTTGTTAGATTTCAAGAAATTCTGAACTGCTTATTCCAGAATCGAGAAGAAATCAGGCAAGAATATCTGAAGTTAGAAATGTTGCTTAAAGAAAATGAACTTAAATCATTCTATCAACAACAGTGCCATAAACAAATAGAAATGATGTGTTCTGAAGACAAAGTAGAAAAGGTATTTAACAACTCTATCATTAATTCCTAGAGATGGTAAAAACATGGAGACTTATAATTCTAGAAATTTCATAGTGTTATATAATCACTCGTCTACAAATACCTGGAAATGCTAGAGGAAATAGAACATTCTTTGAAATGTATAGTTAAGTGTACAAGAAAAAAATAAATAAATTCCTGTCAGAAACAAAAAGGAAATAGCTGTAAAATCTCAGTTAAATCTGTTGCTTCTGTGAGGGTTGACAGAATGCTTAACAGGAAGTTAACACACTCAGGGAGAGTTGGGTACCAGAGTGCAGCAGAGAGAACAATTGACCCCAGACGCAGGCAGTGGTTTACAGCTTAGATCAGTAGGAGATTCCACCCACCCCATCCCATCCCCACCCCAGAAGAATGCTTTGTACTAACATTGCTACAGTTTCCATTGCATCAGTGCTTAAAAAAAAGATAAACTTTTAATCAGTTTTATTATTTAATGTAGTAAAGTGCACTGCTATCTGCCTCATACACACAGACCACTTTCACTATCCTGCTTTGATGTACACTACTACTTAGATAAGGGGCCCAGGGAGACGGGGATTTAGAAATGAATGATAGTCCAAGAACTAGGAAACCTTCGCTCTTAGTATTGGAAGTATACCAGAAGAAAACATGTTACCAACTAGCACAGGAAAATAAGAAACCAAGCCTAGGGTAAGAAAGGAAAGTCTCTTTTGATGACCATCATTATTGGTACACTTTTCACAGGATTTTGAGGTTTGAATTTTTACATTCCATGTGTTTTGTTTAACAAATCCCTAAAGTGAGAAATTAGCATAGGAAATGGTATCAGAGCAATAATAATCTATAGGGAACTGAGTGGAAGCAATATAAAATCAGCCTAGTGAAACAAGCCTAGGTTTGGATTTTCAATTCAAACCACTAATGAGAGCTCACTGTCCAAAATTACAAAACATGTGAAACAGTCCTCCACAAGCAAGTCAGCAGACTTAGGAAATATGATAGAACCCCTCCCCTGCAAAACATCGGATACAACAAACTGATAAAACCTATAAAAACAAAAGTCATCAAAGAAGGAATCAAAGATGAAAAGAATATATATATATATATATATATATATATATGAGAAGAAAACAAATGAAACTTCTAGAAATTAAAGATTTATTCACTGGAATTTAAAATTTCAGTTTATAGGTGTAGTTCAGTTCAGTTCAGTCGCTCAGTCGTGTCCGACTCTTTGCGACCCCATGAATCACAGCACGCCAGGCCGCCCTGTCTATCACCAACTCCCGGAGTTCACCCAGACTCACGTCCATCAATTTGGTGATGCCATCCAGCCATCTCATCCTCTGTCGTCCCCTTCTTCTGCCCCCAAACCCTCCCAGCATCAGAGTCTTTTCCAATGAGTCAACTCTTCACATGAGCTGGCCAAAGTACTGGAGTTTCAGCTTTAGCATCATTCCTTCCAAAGAAATCCCAGGGCTGATCTTCAGAATGGACTGATTGGATCTCCTTGCAGTCCAAGGGACTCTCACGAGTCTTCTCCAACACCACAGTTCAAAAGCATCAATTCTTCGGCGCTCAGCCTTCTTCACAGTCCAACTCTCACATCCATACAGGTGTAGTACTAGGCCATATTTTAAATACTTGACATCCATTAACACATTTAATTCTCCAAAAATCCTGTGGGCTATATAATATTATTATGCTTGTAATTAAAATGAGGAAACCAAGGCCCAGAGAAGTCATTCTGTCAAAAATCACCCATTTCATAGAGTCCTGCTGCTGCGTATCCAACTCTGTGCAACCCCATAGACGGCAGCCCACCAGGCTCCCCCGTCCCTGGGATTCTCCAGGCAAGAACACTGGAGTGGTTGCCATTTCCTTCTCCAATGCGTGAAAGTGAAGTTGCTCAGTCGTGTCCGACTCTTAGCGACCCCATGGACTGCTGCCTACCAGGCTCCTCCATCCATGGGATTTTCCAGGCAAGGGTACTGGAGTGGGGTGCCATTGCCTTCTCCGTCATAGAGTCCTAGCTACTATTTGAACTCAAGCAAGCTGATGCTGGAGCCTGAACTCTTGTCCCTGGAGGGAGGAGCCTGGTGGGCTACAGTCCATGGGGTTGCAAAGAGTTAGACACAACTGAGTGACTAAGCACAGCACACAAAGAGAGAATTAAAGAACTGGGAGATCTAAGGAAATCACACCAAATACAAGATAAAAAGATGGCAGATGTGAACAGGATGTTATGTAAAAAAAAAACTAGAAAGTCATGCATTCATCTAGTAGATATATTGAAGGAGATATGTTAATGCAAAAGGGGAAAGGATAATGTGCAAACTCTAAGGCTTATACTTTTCTAAAACTAATAAGTTGTCAATAAAATGTAAATTCAAGAAACATGAGTTGTAAGTAGGAAAGAAAAATATATACTTGGAGGTGTGCAACTCGAGTACCAAAAATCAGAAAAATAAGCATTTTGAAAATAATAGATTCTCCCCAGTTTTGGTGCTCATTGATGATAAGATTAATTGCATTTTTAAGTACTTTTGTACTTACTAAACACATTAATAAATGTGTTTATTAATAATACATTAAATCAGTCATTCAAAGTAGTTTATATAATTTAATCACATAGAGATTAAATACATGAAATTTATTCACATATTACTTATTAAAACCTTTCTTTTGTAGATAACCCCCAGTCCTGTTAGATTTCCACCTTAACCAAGTCTTCTTTTCCCACTTTCCCAGAAGTAACAGTTATCTATAAAATTTTTACATATTTTTTAATATCTGAAAGCCATCAAACTTTTATAGTGCTTTAAAAAACTATCATTTTAGGTTTTTTCAGCCCAAGAAATGGGAAAGATGTGATAGGCTAAGAAATTAGTCATAAAGCATTAATAATGTGTCATGGATATGAGAATATCAGTTACTATTAAACTAATTATCAAAATTAGTAATTTATTTACTGAATATGCATTTATTATGCCTTATTGAAAATGTTTATTTTAAACCACTTTATTGAGATACGATTGATGTTTAAAGAAACTCACAAACATTTAACGTAGACAACTTGACAGGTTTCAAGATAAATATAAACTAGTGACACCATCACCACAATCTATGCCATAATCCTGTGTCACACCTCCTAAAGTTTCCTCCCACCCACTTTAGTAGTAGTAGTAGTATATTAACAGAAACATTTAACATAAGATCTATCCTCCTAATGATTCTTAAGTATACAACAATACACTATGATTCAGCTTTTAAAAAAGAAGAAAATCATGCCATTTGCAACAACATAGGTGAACCTGAAAGACATGCTAAGTGACATAAGCCAGACAGAGAAGGGCGGATTCTACATGATACTATTTATATGAAAAATCTAAAACCATCAAATTCAGAAGTAGAATCAAATGGTGTTGCCAGGAGTTATGGGGAAGGCAAAATCAGGAAGTACTAGTCAAAGGGTACAAAGTTTTAGTTATGTAAAACAAATGCACCCTAGAGATCTACTACTGTACAGCATAGGGCCTATAGTTAGTAATGTATTGAATACTGAAAATTTCTTTTTAATTTTGTTTTTCAAGTGTATATAAAATGTTCCTCACATCATTTTAAGGCAGAAGACTAGAATGTATATCTTTGTTTAAAATTTGTTGCTATGTACTTTAACTTTCTTGAACTACAAGATTGTTGCCAGTATTTTTGATAACCTTCATGACTTCCAAATAATAAAATATCTCGTAGGACTAATATTGGGTTGGCCAAAAAGTTTATTTGAAGTTTTTCTGAAAAACTCAAACAAACTTTTTGGCCAACCAGTATATTAGTTTGTTATTATGAAATCCCTACATATGTTAGTTAAGTGGAATTCTGAAAAACTGCTGTATTACCTATTCTAAAAGTTGTATGTTATATCTCAGTTATTTGCATTTGCTATAATTTACAGTTTGAACATCAGGAAATTCACAGTTCACATATTGCTGAAGCCTGGCTTGGAGAATTTTGAGCATTACTTTCCTAGTGTGTGAGATGAGTGCAATTGTGCGGTAGTTTGAGCATTCTTTGGCATTGCCTTTCTTTGGGATTGGAATGAAAATTGACTTTTTCCAGTCCTGTGGCCACTGCTGAGTTTTCCAAATTTGCTGGCATATTGAGTGCATCACTTTCACAGCATCATCTTTCAGGATTTGGAATAGCTCAACTGGAATTCTATCACCTCCATTAGCTTTGTTCGTGTGATGCTTTCTAAGGCCCACTTGACTTCACATTCCAGAATGTCTGGTTCTAGGTCAGTGATCACACCATCATGATTATCTGGGTCGTGAAGATCTTTTTTGTACAGTTCTTCTGTGTATTCTTGCCATCTCTTCTTAATATCTTGTGCTTCTGTTAGGTCCATACCATTTCTGTCCTTTATCGAGCCTATCTTTGCATGAAATGTTCCTTTGGTATCTCTGATTTTCTTGAAGAGATCTCTAGTCTTTCCCATTCTGTTGTTTTCCTCTGTTTCTTTGCATTGATTGCTGAAGAAGGCTTTCTTATCTCTTCTTGCTATTCTTTGGAACTCTGCATTCAGATGCTTATATCTTTCCTTTTCTCCTTTGCTTTTCGCTTCTCTTCTTTTCACAGCTATTTGTAAAGCCTCCCCAGACAGCCATTTTGCTTTTTTGCATTTCTTTTCCAAGGTAATGGTCTTGATCCCTGTCTCCTGTACAATGTCACGAACCTCATTCCATAGTTCATCAGGCACTCTATCTATCAGATCTAAGCCCTTAAATCTATTTCTCACTTCCACTGTATAATCATAAGGGATTTGATTTAGGTCATACCTGAATGGTCTAGTGGTTTTCCCTACTTTCTTCAATTTAAGTCTGAATTTCTTGAAGGTGGTTTTAGAAAAGGCAGAGGAAACAGAGATCAAATTGCCAACATCCGCTGGATCATGGAAAAAGCAAGAGAGTTCCAGAGAAACATCTATTTCTGCTTTATACTATGCCAAAGCCTTTGACTGTGTGGATCACAATAAACTGGAAAATTCTGAAAGAGATGGGAATACCAGACCACCTGATCTGCCTCTTGAGAAATTTGTATGCAGGTCAGGAAGCAACAGTTAGAACTGGACATGGAACAACAGACTGGTTTCAAATAGGAAAAGGAGTACGTCAAGGCTGTATATTCTCACCCTGTTTATTTAACCTATATGCAGAGTACACCATGAGAAACGCTGGACTGGAAGAAACACAAACTGGAATCAAGATTGCCGGGAGAAATATCAATAACCTCAGATATGCAGATGACACCACCCTTATGGCAGAAAGTGAAGAGGAACTCAAAAGCCTCTTGATGAAAGTGAAAGTGGAGAGTGAAAAAGTTGGCTTAAAGCTCAACATTCAGAAAACGAAGATCATGGCATCTGGTCCCATCACTTCATGGGAAATAGATGGGGAAACAGTGTCAGACTTTATTTTTCTGGGCTCCAAAATCACTGCAGATGGTGACTGCAGCCATGAAATTAAAAGACGGCTTACTCCTTGGAAGGAAAGTTATGACCAACCTAGACAGCATATTCAAAAGCAGAGACATTACTTTGCCAACAAAGGTCCGTCTAGTCAAGGCTATGGTTTTTCCTGTATGGATGTGAGAGTTGGACTGTGAAGAATGCTGAGTGCCGAAGAATTGATGCTTTTCAACTGTGGTATTGGAGAAGATTCTTGAGAGTCCCTTGGACTGCAAGGAGATCCAACCAGTCCATTCTGAAGGAGATCAGGCCTGGGATTTCTTTGGAAGGAATGATGCTAAAGCTGAAACTCCAGTACTTTGGCCACCTCATGCGAAGAGTTGACTCATTGGAAAAGACTCTGATGCTGGGAGGGTTTGGGGGCAGAAGGAGAAGGGGACGACAGAGGATGAGATGGCTGGATGGCATCACTGATGCGATGGACATGAGTCTGGGTGAACTCCGGGAGTTGGTGATGGACTGGAGGCCTGGCGTGCTGCGATTCATGGGGTCGCAAAGAGTCGGACAGGACTGAGCGACTGATCTGATCTGATTTTATCTGATAATTTACAGTAATCATAATATTTTTCAATATTGTGTAGGTTTCCTTTAAATCAGTGCCAATTTTCTGTAAGTACAATTACCTGATTTATGTCTTATAAAAAGGCAAGAAATTCAGTCATGGAAAGCTGATTGAGAGCAGCTTGTTTTGAACACTTTTATATATATCCTAAGCATTGTGCTAGACACAATAGAGATAAACAAAAGTATGAGACATTATAGTATTTCAGTTATTTATAAACTAGTTGGAGCAATAAAATGATATAAAAATGACACAGCACTGTATGATTGTCATGTAAGGGATAGCGCAATAATAAAAATGGCTAATATTGAGCATTAATTGTTTGTCAGACACTTTTCAAAGTCTTTTGCATGGGATATTTCATTTAGGATTTATAACAAGCCTATGAGGTATATCCTCTATTATTACCATGGTTTGTGAGCAGCAAAGATACAGAGAATTCAAGTAAGCTGTCTAGAGATATATGCCTAATCAATGTGACCGAACCAATGTTAAAAACTCTGGCAGTCTGGCCTCAGTCTGTACTTCTGAGGATCCTACTATACTATAAGTACTAAGTGCTATAGCTATTCAAAGTAAAAAACAGTGACTTCTGGTTGTGGTAAAGAAAGGCTTCGTAGTAGAGAGATGAGATTTATACTGGACATTTTTATGAAAATACTGTGTGCATGCTAAGTTGTTTCAGTCGTATCTGACTGTGCAACCCTATGGACTGTAGCCTACCAGGCTCCTCTGTCCATTGGATTCTCCAGGCAAGAACACTAGAGTAGTTTCCATGCTCTTCTCCAGGGGATCTTCCCGACCCAGAGATTGAACCTGCATTTCTTACATCTCCTGCATTGGCAGGCAGGTTCTTTACCACTAAGTGCCACCTGGGAAACCCTGTATAAGAACTATTAGTGGGAAAAAAATAAAAAGGAATACAATATTCGAAACAGAACATCAGTTTGACCAGAGTACAATGTCGTCCATAGCTATGCTCAACACTTCCTGCCAACCCCCACGCCTTTGCCACAGCAGGTACCACTGAAGTGGCTGTAGCACTCTTCCTCTCTGAATCTGAAGTAGCCAGAGTTAACCACTGTGAATAGATTGGACATGGAACATGATACAAGATGTATTTTGCCATATTGGGAATTTATCAATTCTATTTCAAAGGGAGTGCCAAATTCTGGAAGCTTTGGTTGCCAGGAATTTTATAGTCTATTTTTATAGTCAAGAGGCAATCTTTGAAACAAATAAGTAATGTGTTAGTAAAGCTTAGACTCAGGTTGCCATTTTTTGAACATTAAAATATTAGTACATTTAATAAGTTTGGTCTATTTAATACCAAGCTAATTTACATAATAGTTATTTTCTCTTTCTTACCCTGTTGAATTGTGAATGTGTGTGATTGGAAACATTGAGACATAGAGTGAGGAAATAGATTTGGCTGATTTCTTTTTTCTGTTTGCATCCTTATTCTGCTTTTTTTCAATACGTTTGCCTTTTCTCATACCTCACTTTTGGTCATTTCAATTGCTTTTCCAATTTTTATAGCTATTCTCATGAGATTAGGTAAGCAATGGAGATAAAACCTCCTAAGTTTATTGGCTGTAAACTACTGAAAAATGTAGAAAGATACCTAGAGATTTAGTTTGTTCTCACAGAATTGTCAAAGTATAGTTTTACTAAACTGCTTGCTAGGGTAAGGGATTTTATATCTGTCTTGGACCCTCTCCAAAGAGGTTTACTCTCATAGTTGCTAAAAGAATCTCATTGATTCAGCTATGAATGGTTCTAGAATATGGACTCTGAGAATAGTATTAAAGTGAAGGTCCTGGGCAATTTTATGAATGTATAGAGTTAATATACAAGTTGTATTAATGAAATAATGAGTTCACTGTGTTAGCAGTCAGTTCTTTTGCACAAAGCAGTAGTATTATAATACCTGAATTTTAAAATTACATGTTTATTCTCGCTCAAGACCTTTTGTGGTATTTTGGAAGTTGTATTAATAAAACATATAAAGCTTTTTTGAAACTTTAATAGGAAACAATTTACTTTAATGTGAGGGTTTAATATACATATTTTAGAATTTATTTCCAAACATTTACTTGATACTTATTTCACAATAGTAATTCAGTAGGGATTACCCTGATGAAAAATGTCCCCATAAAGAACCATCATAGAGGATACATTTCATGAAAATAAGTACAAACTCAAAAACATATTTCTTGAGATTTTCAGTCAAAAATTTTGAGTGTTAAATATTGACTGCCGTCAGACCCATAGATCATTTCCTGCCCTGATTCTAAAAGTATCTGCAATATTTGTAGACATTAGAGAAATAGGAAGGTAGTTTGATTTAATTGCCTTCCTTCAGACAGGTACAATACATTTATGTTCATTTTTCAGATAAGGTGACTGAGAGCCACACAAATTTGACTTGCCTAAATGTTCATAGCTGCTGCATAGCAGGAAAAGTCAAGAAGCCGTGTATCCTACCTTCTGTTATAGCAGTGGCTCTAAACTTTACAGGTTTCAGGACCACATTCTACTTTTAAAATAAAATTTTAGAACCTTAAAGAGCTTTTGTTTATGTGGATTTCATCTACCAATATTCTGTATGAAATTTAAACTGAGATTTCCAAAAGTACGTTACGTATTAGTTAAGAACAATTAATTACCCATTGCATGACAACATAACACTTTAATGAAAATAGTTGTTTACTAAACCAGAAAGAGGCAGTAAGAAGAGTGACATTGTTTCCTATTTTTGCAGATTTCTTCATTCCCTGGTTTTTCCTCAAAATGTCAACCTTTTATGAAAGATAACAAGAAAGTTAGGAGTGAGGCCTTTAACCCAGTTCAAATGTAGTTCCTCCTCCTTTTTCATTTTTTTTTCCCGCCATAGGGTATGTTTATCCCTACTTCCAAAACCGCTATAAGTGCTTGTTCTAACCTTTAGCGACGTATTGTCTCAGGTCCAGCCATCATATCTGATGATTATTGAGTTTAGTGGCTTTTGGCAATTAGCCCAAAGAAGTCCTACCATTCTGCCACACTGTGCCCATGATAGTTTGCAGGACCCTTGGAGTAAAAAACTAGAAAGCCAGTTCTGAACTCAATTTGTGTGTAGATAAAACACCAAAAATATTTGGGCTGTCCATTATGTGTCCTGAATCAACCATCAAGCGAGATCAGATGTTTATGACACTCAGATGTAAGCTCTGTTTTCTGTCATTGACAACAGCCAGTCTAAAGGCCTTATAGACAAAACCTTAGAACAATAGAATACTCTGTTTCTTCACATCTTTCAAACTGAAGGCAAGATAAGAGCAGTACATGCATCTGCTTTGTTTTCAATGAGGAAATCACAGGAGTCAGGCCCCATATGAACTTTCAAATGCAACATTTAAAAGCATATATTTTAGCAACAGCAAAAAAGAAGTTATAGTCTTCAATTTGGCCATTGTTTTTCTTAAAGTCATAAACTCTCAACATGTAATTTTATAAAATGACTCACAACTCAATTTCCTATTTTCCTGCAAGCAGCAGTATTGTGAGATTTCAAAGGGGAAATAGCTTTAAGTATAAAAGTATAGCCTAATTTAATAGGCTACAATAGCACACTTAAAAGGAAATATACCACTGTACTAATATCACATACATCAAATATCACAAAAGAGTGACAATTAAATGCATTATTTTTCAGGCCACTTGCAAAAGAGATCACAGACTTGCAATGTTGAAAACTCGCCGCTGCTATCTAGAGAAGAAAAGGGAAGAAGAATTGAAGCAATTTGATGAGAATACTAATTGGCTCCATCGTGTCCAAACGGAAATGGGACTCTTAGGTCAAAATGGTCATATACCAAAGGTACATACATATTTTATAGTCAGATTTATTTTCTTAGAACTGAACTTCTTAAACTCACTGTTGTATAAATATCTTTCATAAGGCAAATTTTGGTTCATCTCTCTCAGATTTAACTGACTCGTTTTACTGTTTTTAACTGAATATGCCTTCTACCTCCCTATTTACCTACTAAATTTCTTTTTCTTTACTTTCAGAAGAATAAAGTTACATTTAAATGTTTTTCTTAAGTGATTGCATCCTTTTATGAGGTCGTTCTTAAGTCAGACTGAAGTAATTCTATTTCAGACTTTCAGACTGTACTTGAATTTTCATCATGTAGGTGATTTAAATTTAATAAATTGACATTAGTTTTAAAATTAGTTTTAAATGTGGTCACCATTATTTGTATTATAGCCAAATAAAACCAGTTTGAAAGCTGTATGCATTTATGTTTATGTACTGAATTGACAATAGTCCATCTAGAATGTAAATTAAGTATAATTTGCATTATACTTATAATCTAGTATATTCATGTAATTGACAGTAAAATATAGCCCATCTCCAACTAGAAAAGTACTTAAGAGCTTGTTTAGTATTAAAAAGGCAAAAAAAATCCATTGATATTTACTAGTTTGCCTTTGTTTTCCCATAATTATCTTAAGCTCCCAATTTTTTAAATGGTACAGTATTCTTTTTAGTAGTACTATTATTGCTTTTTTTGCCTACTTATTAGCATTTATGAAGTTAATATTCTTCAGGTTATTTTCAGTAAATTTAAATTTTATTTACCATGGTCCAATCTAATTTTTCTAGCAGTCTGTCTTCTATAACTCTCTTAAGCAGAACTTTTCACACCTGAATATAAATCTAGAATTAGTGTTTCAATTCTTGTTTTTTAATGCATTTTATTATAAATAATTTGAAAAAATTAAAACTGTTTCTATTCCCATCAACCTATCCCACTCTCAGTCCTTTTTTTTGTAGATATTTTCGTGGCTGAAATAGGTATCTACTTTTAAGCCATTCTTTCTTATATAAGCAAACTGAGACATGACTTTGTGAAAAGATTTATTCACAGTCATACAACTCTAGACAGAGACCCAGTACTGTGACTTTCATATTGCTGCCCTTTTTTCTGTACCCTCCTGCATTATCTTCCTCTTAACCTCTCAGATTTACCCACTTCTACATCTCCCATTACCAGTACCCGAATTCAGCCTTCCAGCCCCCATTGTTGGATGCTATGTGTGGCCTTCCTACTTCATTCCTGGCCTACTGCAGTCATTCTCTACACTGCAACTAAAATGAGCTTTCTAAAAACTAACTCTGATTGAATCACTCTTAGGTGCTTTCTCCCATATGTAAACTCTCTATTATGATTTCCCAGGCCTAGCATGGCATCCAAAAACCTCTTGTTTTATATATTACCTCTCATTATATTCTTACTTCAGCTGTTACTAACTTAACTGTAGTTCTCATGATAGGCTATGTTCTTCCAATCAGATTCAATCATTAGTGTATCAAAGCATGAAAAAGCTTGGTTTTTCAAAGATGACAGACTAGCCAAGAATTATTATTGGATAAAATAGTTATAGAATCAAGGCTTGTCTCTTTAAGAGTGATACAGAAAGATAAAACAAGATTATCAGAAGAAGTAAATAAGGGATTTTTTTTTTTAAAGAGAAAAGATGGAATATTTGGCAAATATGTTTATACTGTTAGGGTTGTTGAATTTTCTAACTCGAAAAGATGAAAGAGATCATATAGTAAACCTCTTAACTTTCAGTCAAGTCAAGTCATTTCCATAAAGACCATATTTGGGACTTCAGGCAGCATTTGTGTCATAGTCGAGCCATCTTTAAAATCACATGACTCATGAGCTCATACCAAGACTGCTCTAACTGTATCATCCTGACCTGACTCCCTAAAGAGAGTTTGCTCTAAAATACTTGTTGTTTTCTGAAATGTAATCATGAATCATCTAGATAATAACCCCCAACTTTAATATATCTCAGACATATAGAATTATATTGTTTCCTTGTCAAAGCACCCACCACTGGTTTAGGAAGTATTACCTAGAAAAGAAAAAGAAAAAAGCCTTAAGCTTATAGAGAGTCAGTGGCCAACTGCAGGTTGGTAAAGGAGTATTGAACACCTAAAGTGGATTAGGAGAGTTATCTGTAGGAAGTTTCTTGGGCACAGCTACCGTAAGGCTTTTTTTCTCAGCCTCTTACAATGTCCAAAATATTGCACTCCCTTTTATTGACTAAAATTTTCCCAATTTAAATTTTGAAAATGCTTTTGGATTATTACCATTCATAATTTAGTATAACCACTTACCTGACGTTTTCCATACTTAAGGCTTAGTAGGTTTGAGGAAAGAGAAATAATTTTAGGTGGTAAATTAGAAAACATTTGGGCATGTACACAAGAGGCTTAGGAAACGGGAGACTGCAAAAACTTTTCTACACTTTTGCACTAGGATGAAGCTCATACCAAGATTGGGTGAAGGTGAGAATTTTTTTTTTTGCTGCAGCAGGCATCATCTTAGTTCCCTAACCCGTTTTGCCTGCTTTGCCAGTGTAGAGCTGTAACCACTGGACTGCTGGGGAATTCCCCAAGAAATTTTTATTGTATGCAACTCCAGACACTGGAGTTGTTGGACACAGTTGGACAGTTTGACACAGTTGACAACTCCAAACACTGAACTAGTTTGAGACAGTGCCTCTCATGGTGGTCTAGAATGGAGAATCTATAAGCAAATAAATAAATGAAATTGTTACTAATCAATGCTATGACAGAGACTGTTGGAGGTGAAGACTGTCCATCTTTAAATGTAATGCTTAGAGAAAGCCTCCCTGAAAAAGTGACATGTAAGCAAAAATGGACCAAATTAATGTATTTTCACAGTATTATATACAAGTTGGATAGACCAAGAAACTATTATTATAATAAAATTTGTCCAAGACATTCAGTTTCCAAGGAAACTTGAAACTTATCTCACTTGTAAGTTATAGACTACCTGTACCAGAATACTTGTTTTTCAGATTGTTTCTATACATACCATTTCATATTTTTAAGAATTAAAACTTAACACCAATATAAAATAAATTTCATTAATATTGATTTAACTTTAATATTCTTAAAAGAATCTGAGATATAGTTTGTATTGTTTTCCCCAGGAGCTCAGTAAAGAACTTCATTGCCACCATCTGCACCTCCAGAACAAAGATTTGAAAGCACAAATTAAACATATGATGGATCTAGCTTCTCTTCAAGAACAGCAACACAGACAGACAGAAGCGTAAGTACATGGGTTTACCTGTTCTAAAAATTTTAGGTTTCCATTGCCAAAAACTTCAGTTTTATCCAGTACAAAATACATTACTATTTAAATGTCTGCCAGCATCAGAAATCATGCTGAGTTAGAAAACACAGAGCGAGTGTAAAGGATGTGGTTCTTCTCCTCGGATTTTTTTATAGTGCTTTATAGTTTTAAAAACACTTTTTTAATTTATTGTTTGTATGCAATATATGTCATGTAATACAAAATTCTGAAGATCCCTCTACAGTGAAAAGGAGCCTGTCTTCTACCTGTCCTCCAGCCATCTTTCCCCCTCTTAGAAACTATTATTAATACCAGCTGAATTTTTAAGTAGATAGTTTTTAAGCATTCATAATCCCAGAATGAATTTTTGCTATCATTAACATGAAATCATTTAAAAATATATATATTTTAACATCATGTCCCAGTTTTTAAGTGATTCTATACTATCTCATTCATGCTCTAACTCAGTAGTAGCTGAGTAGTTTTAATTTTTGAAACATAATAGTTAAAAAGTATGCCTTGATCTTTATTTTTATTACATTGGACATGTCAGTCAACTTCCTTAGGCGTCACTTTCATGCTCTGTAAAAATAACAAATTTATTTCGCTAAAGGCTTTCTCCCAGTCTAAAATTCTACTGTAGTTCTTCTAGTGTTCTCAAATAACAATAATTAATTTTCCATACTTTTGATTTAAGGAAAATTATATTAGCATAATTACTTTTAAAAAGAAGAAGAAAAAGAAAAGGAAAAACTTTAGGGAAATATTATCCTATGGATAGAAGCTCACCCTGCTCTCCCCATACTTCCTATATTTATACATAGAGCAAACACTGAACATTCATTTACTTGCGCTCACACCCCCTGCAAGAGTTAAAAGTTATCAAAGAAACATTAATTTATTTCAACCATACTATATTTGGTTTATCATAAAAATAGTTTAATATATTTAATATAAATTTTTGCCTCAAAATGGGCAAAAATTCTCTTATTTATTTAGAAAACTGGTGAACTAAAACAGAGACAATACAATATAGTAGAAAGAGTATGAGTTTTGAAGTTGGACTTGAGTTCTAGTTTATGTAAGCAGTATAACCTTGCATAAATTATCCTGCCTCACTTTAGTTTTCTTATCTGTTCAATTGTAACACTTTCCTTATAACAAGTTTGTAAGGATTAAATAACAAAAAACAACAGATTTGATGAACTGTCTTAGCCTGAGTTTATAGAGTGAAGACCAAAAAAAAAATGATTTTGTGTATATTCAAAGTGCTGAAAGAAAAAATTTTCAGCTATGAAGACTACCTAGCAAAGTTATCAATAAAAATTGAAGAAGAATTAAGAGTTTTCCAGATGACCAAGAGTTAAAGGATTTCATCACCACTAAACTGGCCTTTTAAGAAATGTTAAAGAGACTCCTTTAAATTGAAAAGGGCCACTGATTAGTAACAAGAAAAATATGAAAGTATAAGTCTCACTGGTAAAAGTGAACATATAGTAAAAGTAGTGTTTTAATCACTTAGAATGCTAGTATGAAAGTTAAAATAAAAAAGTAGTGAAAATACCTGTAACTGTAAGTAATAATAATTACTTAAGGAAATACAAGGTAAAAAGATATAAAATATGGGGTGTTTTCACAGAACTAGAATGAATAATTCTAAAATTCGTGTGGAACCACAAAAGACTGAATAACCAGAGCATTCCTGAGAAGGACAAAGTTTGAGAGATCACACTTTCAGATTTAAAACTACATTACAAAGCAGTCGTGATCAAAACAGTATGTACTGGTGTGAAACAGACACATAGATCAGTGGAACAAAACAGAGAGCCCAGAAATAAACCCGTGTATATATGGTCAGTTAATTTACAACCAAGTAGCCAAGAATATCCAATTGGTGGTTTAGTCACTAAGTCATGTCCTACTCTTGCAACCCTGTGGACTGTAGCCTGCCAGGCTCTTCTGTCCATGGGACAGAATTCTTCTCCAGGCAAGAATACTAGAGTGGGTTGCCATTTCCTTTTCCAGGGAATCTTCCCGACCTCAGGATCACACCCAGGTCTCCCATATTGCGGGCAGATTCTTCACTATTGAGCTATCAGAGAAGCCCCAAATGAATGCATAAATACAAACAAATAAACATACGCCATACATACATGCATAAATGGCATATGTCCTGGGTCTCTAAGACCACCTCCGTGTTTGATGATTTACTGGAATGACTCATAGAATCCATCATATGGCTGACCCCATGGTGGTGGTTTAGTGGCTCATTTGTGTCTGATTGTTTCCAACTCCATGGACTGTATAGCCCCCCAGGCTCCTCTGTTATGATTTATTAGGGTAAAAGCAGGCAAGACAGAATCAACAAAAGGTGAATGGGGCAAAGTACAAAGGAAGTCACTTAGTTACAGGCATTTGTGTCTTCATCCTATAGACCATACAGGATATGCTTAAGTCCTCCAGCAAAGGTTGTGATGACCCACGTGAAATGGTGCTTACTTTGGAATGTCATTAGGCCGACACTTCGTGCCCTGGGTTTTCACTGGGAGCTGGTTGCATAGGTACTGTCTGCCAAGCATGATGGCTCAAAATTCTAACCTTTCTAAAAGGAAAGCAGTTGTTCAGCATAAACCACATTGTTTGTACAAAGAGTTAAACACAGTGAGCCACTCTTAATAGTTCTGGGAATTATCTGAACTTCTCAAAATCTGTGTTTCAAGATACGACCCAAGGGCCAACCTTGTTGACAAGCCTTTCAAAGGATGTCGACTTCAGACCTACTGTGTTAACTCTTCTCTGCTTAGCATCTGATTAGTATAGGTGCTCAACAAGTAATTGTTTTTATTAACTTTCTGATTAAGAAGTTTTCCTTACAATTGTTACCTACTGGGCTTAAATGGAGTACTCCCCACAATCACCAAAAAGAAAAATATCACAAACTATTTATTTGTACAGCTATCTAAATATTTAAGATTCCTAGATAATAAAGCAGTAATTTCCCAGTGTGTTAAAATTAAAATGCCTATTCTTTTCCCAGTGTCCTATCCATACTTCAAATGGTTCTGTTCTTCCGGACATCATGAGTAATATGGAACACCAGGACTAAGTTATTTTAAGTTATTCATGTTGTTTGACGTCTTGTTGGTATAAGTTAGGAACCATTTATAACTTTTTAGTTGCTGGCATTTCTTCAGTGAATATTCTTCATGGAGGTCTAATACATAAAAAGAAATGTTTAGTACTCCTCTGATTGACAGCAATAGGATAGATTTTGAATCAGAGCTAAGCATCCAGCACCCCGTCCTTTTTTTCATATCCACCATGTGCTGTGCTGTGCTGTGCTTAGTCACTCAATCGTGTCCAACTCTTTACGATCCATGGACTATATAGCCCGCCAGGCTCCACTGTCGATGGGATTCTCCAGGCAAGAATATTGGAATGGGTTGCCATGCCGTCCTCCAGGAGATCTTCCAATCCCAGGGATCAAACCCAGCTCTCCTGCATTGTGGCAGATTTTTTACCATCTGAGCCACCAGAGAAGCCCAAGAGTACTGGAATGGATAGCTATCCCTTCCCCAGAGGATCTTCCTGACCTAGGAATTGAGCATGGGTCTCCTGCATTGCAGGCGGACTCCTTACCAGCTGAGCTACCAGAGAAGCCCTATACCCACCATACTTTTCTGCAGTTTTCTCCTTTGAATGCCTTTGAAAATTATTACTTTAGCTCATAAAGAACTAACTTCAAGGAGAGGTGAGTTTTGTTCATTTGTTATTGTTTTCTAATCTTATATACCTAAGATGAGCTTCATTATTTGACAGAGTATATTAATATTTCATTTCAATCTCATAATATTTAGTAACAATAGCAACACTTTTTTTTTTTTTTTTTCTGCTGCTGTCTCTTCATTGCTTCATGCAGGCTTTCTCTAGTTGGGATGAGCAGGAGCTTTTCCTTGTAGTGGCTTCTCTTGTTGTAGAGCATGGACTCTAGGCACAGGGACTCAGTAGTTGCAGCTCATAGGCTCTAGAGCGTAGGCTTAGTAGTTGTGGCACATAGGCTTAGTTGCCCCTTGGCATGTGGAATCTTCCCAGACCAGAGATCAAACCTGTGCCCACTGCATTATGAGGCAGATTCTTAACCAGGGGCCACCAGGGAAGTCCACAACACAGTTTTTGATTCTTAAATCACATTATGCTTTGTAAAAGTCTTTTATATGAAATTTAGTTCTGAAAACAGTCCCCTGTTGAAAGTAATGGCTATCCAATTGTACCCCATATTATAGAGGAGAAACCTCAGTTAGTACTTTATCCAAGGTCAAATAGAAGCAAGTGAAGACTAGCTGACACTGTAGCCTGGTTCTTGTAATTCCCATAAAAGGTACTTTCCAATCTATATTTAATGTATTAAAGATATTTGATTAGAGGTATTTGATTGAAATTTCTAAAGGAAGATATGTACAGGGAACATTTTAATCATCTGCTAATACTTTGAATCACAATCTGGAATCAAGATTGCTGGGAGAAATGTCAACAACCTCAGATATGCAGATGGTGCCACTTTAATGACAGAAAGTAAAGACGAACTAAAGAGCCTCTTGATGAAGGTGAAAGAGGAGAGTGAAAAAGCCTGGCTTAAAGCTCAACATTCAGAAAACTAAGATCTTGGCATTTGGTCCTATCACTGCATGGCAAATAGATGGGGAAAATGTTGGAAAAGTGTCAGATTTCATTTTCTTGGGCTCCAAAATCAATGTCGATGGTGACTGCAGCCAAAAAATTAAAAGACACCTGCTCCTTGGAAGAACAGCTGTGACAAACCTAGACAGTGTATTAAAAAGCAGAAACATCACTGTGCGAACAAAGATCTGTATAGTCAAAGCTATGATTTTTCCAGTAGTCATGTATGGATGTGGGGCTACCCTGGTAGCTCAGCTGGTAAAGAATCCACCTGCAATGCAGGAGACCCTGGTTCAATTCCTGGGTCAGGAAGATTGCCCTGGAGAAGTGATAGGCTACCCACTCCAGTATTCTTGGGCTTCCCTGGTGGCTCAGATGGTTAAGAATCTGCCTGCAATGTAGGAGACCTGTTTGATTCCTGGGTTGGGAAGATCCCCTGGAGGAGGGCATGACAACCCACTGCAATATTCTTGCCTGGAAAATGCCCATGGACAGAGGAGCCTGGTGGGCTACAGTCCATGGTGTTGCAAAGAGTCAGACACAACTGAGCAACTAAGAACATATTACACATACATGTATGGATGTAAGAGATGGACCATAAAGAAGGCTGAGCACCAGCAAATTGACACTTTCAAACTGGTGTTGACTCTTAAGAGTCCCTTGAACAACACAGAGATCAAACCAGTCAATCCTAAAGGAAGTCAACCCTGAATATTCATTGGAAGGAGTGATGCTAAAGCTGGAGCTCCAGTACTTTGGCCACTGATGCAAAGAGCTGACTCACTGGAAAAGACCCTGATGTTCGGAAATTCTGAGGCAAGAAGAAAAGAGGGTGACAGAGTATGAGATGGTTGGATGGCATCACTGACTCAATGAACATAGGTTTGTGCATACTCAGGGAGATAGTGAAGGACAGAGAAGCCTGGCATGCTGCAGTTCATGGCAAAGAGTGGCATCTTTGCTCATGCTGCAGCAAAGAGACTGAACAACAACAAATACTTTGGATGTTACATAAATCTGTAATACTGTATTTAAAATTTAGTATTTATCTCTCTCTTGTCACCTTCTGTATGTAGAGTATTGAATGCATTACTTCCGGCCCTAAGAAAGCAATACTGTGCTTTAAAAGAATCTGGCCTGTTAAATGCTACTTTTGAGGCTGACATCAAAGAAATTGAACATTTGGTCGAGAGGAAAAAAGTGGTGGTTTGGGCTGATCAAACTAGTGAACCTGCAAAGCAAAATAATCTACCAGAAGTTTCTATTCTTATGACCTTCCCACAACTTGGACCAGTTCATTCTTCTCCTTGTTGTAAGTACAGCTTTTATTTCATTAAGTAAGTAAACACTATTTATAAAGATTAATCTTTGTAATATCAATCAATAGAGCAGTTAATTTTTTAGTAGTTTTGCTATTTTGTGAGAATTAATTTCAGAATCATTTCAATTAACTGGTATCTTTCAAAGGTGTAAGGGGAAGTATGCTTGACGTTCTAAATAATGCTAGCAGTGAAGTTATTTTACCTGTTTTTAATTAGATAATTTTATTTCCACTCTTCTTTAAAACTTTACGTGTATTAAAGACTGAAGATTATGATTAAGAATATTATGTTCTGTAATAAATAACAATCTTTTATGTTCTTAAGATCAACTGACAGTGTCGAATTTACTGTTTTTCTGTTGGCAGATCACTTAATATCTCTCCTTTCATAAGTGTGCATGGGGCATTTTAATTGAAAAACTAACAATTGGTTAGTTTTAAAATATTGGTTTTAAAATATTCAGATAATATAGAAGCAGAATGCCCTCTTCAGCTTTTCCCAGAACCTCAATCTTCTATGCTAGGTTAGAGATAAATGCTTATTAACAGTTTGGTTATCTTTACAGTGTGTGTATGATATTTGTATCAGATAATCTAACTTTTAAGCTTTTTGTTACATTTTAATCATTTTTAGGGTACATATATAAAGAATCTAGCATTTTTTTAATAACTGTGAGAATTGTTATACAATCATTTACTTAACCATTGTTCTATTATTGGTGAACAGTGCATGTCAGAGAACCATATACAGTAGTCCTCCCTTCTCTACTGTTTCACTTTTCACCATCTCAGTTACCTGCAGTAAACTGAAGTCCAAAAACGTTCAGTGGACATTTTCAGAAATAAATACTTCATCAGTTTTAAATTGCACACCATTCTGAGTATCATCATAAAATTTCATGTGGTCCTACTCTGTCCTGCCCAAGATATGAACCATCTCTTTATCCATCATATTCTGTTTGTCACTTAGTAGTCATCTTGGTTATCAGATCAGCTGTCACACACAGTATTGCAGTGCTTGTTTTTAAGTAACCTGTATTTTACTCAATAATCCCAAAGTGCAGAAGTGATGCTAGCAATTCAGTAAGGCCATAGAGATTCCATTAAGAGCTCCCTTTTAAGTGCAGAAATGAAAGTTTTTGGCTAATTAGGAAAGAAAAATAAATCACATGTGAGGTGCTAAAATTTGGGGGAAGAACAGGTATTCTATCCATGAAATCATGAAGAAGGAAGAAGAAATTCATGTTAGTTTTGCTCTTGGACCTCAAATTGCAAAAATTACTGTCAGAATGCGTAAGTGATGTTAAGATGGAAAAGGCATTGCTGCTGCTACTGCTAAGTCGCTTCAGTCATGTCCGACTCTGTGCGACCCCATAGACGGCAGCCCACCAGGCTCCGCCATCCCTGGGATTCTCCAGGCAAGAACACTGGAGTGGGTTGCCATTTCCCTCTCCAATGCATGAAAAGGAAAAGTGAAAGTGAAGTCGCTCAGTAGTGTCCAACTCTTCACGACCCCATGCAGCCTACCAGGCTCCTCCACCCATGGGATTTTCCAGGCAAGAGTACTGGAGTGGGTTGCCATTGCCTTCTCCTGGAAAAGGCATTAACTTTGTACAATAAGATATTTTGACACAGAGTCCACATTTGCAAGCTTATATTACATTATGTTCTTAGAATTATTGCCTAATTTATAAATTATACTTTACCTTAGATAGGTAGGCAAGCATTCATGGTAAGTCGCTTTATGCATGTGTGCGTGCTAAGTCACTTCCGTTGTGTCTGACTCTGTGCGACCCTATGGACTGCAGCCTGCCAGGCTTCTCTGTCCAGGGGATTCTCCAGGTAAGAAGAGGCGCACACACACACACACACACAAATAGGAAATATATGAGGCATTGCTGTCTGGTTTCCGGTATCCACTAGGAGTCTAGGAATGTTTCCTCCCGTGGGGTAAGGGGAAACTACTGTATTAACAATTCCTATGAAACTATGTACTAGTTTCATAGGAATTAGTTTCCTAGATCAGAGGATAAATAACTTTAAAAAATGATCTGTTAGGCTCCAAAAATTTTCTTATATAAACATTTATGAGATTTTACATTTACAAATCTTTATGTCTCATCTTCACCTTAACCCAGCGTAAGAACAGCAACACTAAACTAATGCATATTCTTTTTAAATTTGAAACTCATTTTTACTGATTTTAATTCTTTGAGGTTTGTGAAGACTTCTTTAAAGCCAGCATAGAGTTGGTATAAATGTTTCAATTATGTTTTTAAAGAATATATTAAGTCAGGTCAATCGGCTGTGTTCTTCAAATCATGTTCTTACTGACTAATTTTTTAATTCATGTTCTGTCATATACTGAGGTGAACTATTAACAATCTCATCTATTACTGTTGGATTATTCCATTTATATCAGTCTTCTATTGCTGCCCTAAGAAATTAACACAAACATATCCATTTAAAATAACACTGGCTTATTATCTCAAAGTTCTTACGATCAGAAGTCCAGCAGGCTCAGCTAGTTACTCTGCCTCAAGTTTCAGAGGCAAAAATCAAGATGTCAGCCAGTTGGGTCTCCTGTTTGGAGATTCTGGGGGAGAATGTGCTTCTATTGTTAGCTGAATTCAGTTCTGTGTGGCTGTAGGGCTGAGGTCTGTTTTCTTGTTGATTATTAGCCAGATAGATCAAATTCAGAGCAAGTCGGAACTTACTCAAGTACCTGGCATTGTACAGACACTCCGTTTTTTCAGAGGTCACCTCTGTTCTCTGACTTCCCTGGTGGCTCAGATGGTAAAGCATCTGCCTACAATGCGGGAGACCCAGGTTCAATCCCTGGTTGGGAAGATCCTCTAGAGAAGAAAATGGCAACCCACTCGAGCACTCTTGCCTGGAAAATCCCATGGACGGAGGAGCATTGTAGGCTACAGTCCATGGGATGGCAAAGAGTCAGACATGACTGAGCGATTTCACTCTGTTCTCTAGCATGTGACTACCTTTATCACTTCATCTCCTAGCCAACAAAGGCAAGTCATTCTCATGCTTTGAATCTCTCTTAGCTTTCCTTCTGCCTATCTCTCCTGCTTACAGTTAGTGAAAGTTTTTGTTTTTAAAAGCTCCTATGATTACATTGAGCCCACCAGGTAATCTAAGATAATCTCCCTATCTTAAATTTCATAACCTCAATTAGATCTTAAAATGTATTTGTCTTAAGTTTCTTGAAGACTGTTTTGCTGGGTATAGAATTCCAATGTGATACTCTTTTCTTTAAGCACTTGTTAAAGACACTTGATAAAGAGACATTGTTTCATTATCTTCTGATTTTCATGTTTGCTTTTGAAGCCAACTTTCATTCTAAATGTTGCTCCCTTGAATATAATCTGACTTCTTTTCTGGCTTCCTAAAATGTTTTTTCTTTGTCTTTGGGTCTTAGTAGTTTTGCTATATTGTGCCTAAATGTACTTTTATTTCTACTTCTCTTACTAGGTTCACAGAACTCTGAATTTGTGTCTGTACTGTTTTTTATCAGTTTTTAAAGTTCTTAACCATTGTATCTTCAAATGTTGCTTCTGCCACTTTTGTTCTCTTTTCTGCTTCTGAGGCTCCAGTTATATTGCATGTTACTGCCTTACTGTCTTATCCATGCCTTTGCCTTCTTCTGCTTTTCATTTTTTTTTCTTTTCCTGGAAATTTCTTTTCACGTATTTTATAGTTTCTCTTTAAATTTGTGTCAAATGGGTCTTAAATCCATCAAGTTCTCCATTTCACTTATATTTCAGTTTTGGAATTTCCATTTGATTCTTTTTTATAGTTTCCATTTCTTTGCAAAAATTTTCACTGAATATAGTAGGTGAAATCTGTGTCTGAGAATTCCCAAGCCTAGAACCTTCTAGGTCTGCTTCTGTTCTCTTTCTGCTGGATTTCTTTCATGTGCTTTGCCTTGAATGCATGCTAATTTTTGTACATCACACATGTGTTTTCAGAATTGTTTATAAAATTCTTTAAGGCTTCTGATAATAATGTCTTCCTCAATGAGGATTTGCATTTGCTTATTCCAGACTCCTTGTGTGGTTAGCAGTCTAAAATTGTTTCAGTACAATTTTAGAGCCTGAGATAATTTGAAACTTCTGAACTACCGCTTCTGCAAGGGCCTGACTACTCCTAGTTTGCCCTTTCCAGTTTAGCTGTGTCCCAGCTCAACTCAAGGAGGGTTTACAGAGAACTCTCTATAGTAGGCCTTAAATTCGTTCTTGCTTTCCCAACAAAGCTCTCAACAGTGTTGCTAAGCTTTTCTGCCACCTCCTCCAGCATCAGCAAATCACCTCAAGGGAGAAATAGCTATAAATGCAGAGATTACTCTCCTGAGCCTTCAACTTCCTCCTGATACTTGCCTATAATTCTTCACAATCTTGTTAGCTCTCCTGTGCCTTCTAGCATATGTTTTTTATATTTTGCCCAGATTTTTTACTTGCATTCCATAGACAGGTTGCTCTGAATTACCTTGGTCTCAGTTATCAGGTTTCCTATACTACATCTTTACGTTAAGATGACAGGCAAGTTGCAGATGTATGTATATTCTTTTTCTCTTAATAAAGCATTATCATCATTAGAACTGACCTAGTTGAGATCTTTAGAAAGAAAACTTAATATTTTTTTCAGATTATCTCATGCCTTTGGGGCCTTGATTCCTAATTTATAATGCATTCAAGATGCTGGAGAGGAAATGGAGTTTTAACACCATGATTAAGAAATACCACCTGCTATATGATGATCGTTATCCCTTATTTAAAAATCTATATTTCACTTACATTGCAGTTGCATAGACTATTTTTGTCAACAGTAAAACAAAACTTTTATTTGACTTAATTCTTTTTCATAGCATTCAAAAGGAAAGATTTGAGGTCATGTTACCTTTATAATTATGATTTTTTTAATGTATTAGAAAATAGGTTTTGTTTTTATTATGTTTTGTTCTTTGTTATTTTAATATTCAAGTGATTTTATAGATTAACTATTTGCTTAGTATGTTTTTTTCATTCCATGAATTATGTATATTATATTCATTATGAAAAGAGAGTCAAAGATAAATAATAGGGAAGGGGTAAGCAAATCTAGTGGAGGTGATGGAATTCCAGTTGAGCTATTTTGAATCCTGAAAGATAATGCTGTGAAAGTGCTGCACTCAATATGCCAGCAAATTTGGAAAACTCAGCAGTGGCCACAGGACTAGAAAAGGTCAGTTTTCATTCCAATCCCAAAGAAAGGCAATGCCAAAGAATGCTCAAACTACCACACAATTGTACTCATCTCACACGCTAGTACATTAATGCTCAAAATTCTCCAAGCCAGGCTTCAGCAATACATGAACCATGAACTTCCAGATGTTCGAGCTGGTTTTAGAAAAGGCAGAGGAACCAGAGATCAAATTGCCAACATCCGCTGGATCATGGAAAAAGCAAGAAAGTTCCAGAAAAACATCTATTTCTGCTTTATTGACTATGCCAAAGCCTTTGACTGTGTGGATCATGATCAACTGGAAAATTCTGAAAGAGATGGGAATACCAGACCACCTGACCTGCCTCTTGGGAAACCTATATGCAGGTCAGGAAGCAACAGTTAGAACTGGACATGGAACAATAGACTGGAAATTCCAAATTCAGATTTGGAAACTCCTTTTCCAAATAGGGAAAGGAGTACGTCAAGGCTGTATGTTGTCACCCTGCTTATTTAACTTATATGCAGAGTACCTCATGAGAAACGCTGGGCTGGAAGAAGCACAAGCTGGAATCAAGACTGCTGGAAGAAATATCAATAACCTCAGATATGCAGATGACACCACCCTTATGGCAAAAAGTGAAGAGGAACTCAAAAGCCTCTTGATGAAAGTGAAAGAGGAGTGTGAAAAAGTTGGCTTAAAGCTCAACATTCAGAAAATGAAGATCATGGCATCCGGTCCCATCACTTCATGGGAAATAGATGGGGAAACAGTGGAAACAGTGTCAGACTTTATATTTTCAGGCTCCAAAATCACTGCAGATGGTGACTGCAGCCATGAAATTAAAAGAGGCTTACTCCTTGAAGAAAAGTTATGACCAACCTAGATAGCATATTGAAAAGACATTACTTTGCCAAGAAAGGTCCGTCTAGTCAAGGCTATGGTTTTTCCAGTGGTCATGTATGGATGTGAGAGTTGGACTGTGAAGAAAGCTGAGCGCCGAAGAATTGATGCTTTTGAACTGTGGTGTTGGAGAGAAGACTCTTGAGAGTCCCTTGGACTACAAGGAGATCCAACCAGTCCAATCTAAAGGAGATCAGCCCTGGATGTTCTTTGGAAGGAATGATGCTAAAGCTGAAACTCCAGTACTTTGGCCACCTCATGCGAAGAGTTGACTCATTGGAAAAGACTCTGATGCTGGGAGGGATTGGGGGCAGGAGGAAGAGGGGACGACAGAGGAGGAGATGGCTGGATGGTATCACTGACTCGATGGACGTGAGTTTGAGTGAACTCCGGGACTTGGTGATGGACAGGGAGGCCTGGCGTGCTGCGATTCATGGGGTCCCTAAGATTGGGACACAACTGAGCGACTGAACTGAAACAAGTCCACTAATAAATGTTTATTTTTCTTATCTTAGAATATTGAAGTAGTCCATTTAAAAAAATATAAATAGTGAAATTTATGTTTACATTTCTAAAAACATGAAGCAATGGCCAAATAACATAAATTGTTTCTTCTTATAACTTTTTAAAATTTATTTTTAATTTGAGGATAATTGCTTTACAATATTGTGTTGACTTCTGCTATACAAGAGCATGAATCAGTCATAAGTATACATACGTCCCCTGTTTCTTGAGCCACCCCCAACCCCATACCACCCCTCTAGGTTGTCACAGAGCACCAGGTTGAACTCCCTGTGTTGTACAGTAGCTTCCTACTAGCTATCTGTTTTACATGTGGTAATGTATGTGTTTAAATACTATTCTCTCAATTCATCCCACCCTCTCCTTCTCCTGCTGTGTCCCAAATCTGTTCTCTTTATCTGTGTCTTTATTCCTGCCCTTCAAATATGTTTATGTGTACCATTTTTCTAGATTCCATATATATTTGCTGATATGCAACCTTTGTTTTTCTTTTTCTGACTTACTTCACTCTGTATGATAGGTTGTAGGTTCATCCACCTCACTTGAATTGACTCAGATGTGTTCCTTTTTCTGGCTGAATAATATTCCATTGTATATATGTACCACAGCTTCTTTATCCATTCATCCATTGATAGACATCTAGGTTGCTTCCATGTCCTAGCTGTTGTCAATAGTGCTGCAGTGAACTTTGGGGTATATGTGTCTTTTTCATTTATGATTTTCTCAGGATATTTGCCCTGTCATGGGATTGCTGGGTCGAATAGTAGTTTTATTCCTAGTTTTTTGAGGAATCTCCATACTGTTCTCCATAGTGGCTGTATCAGTCTTCATTCCCACCAACAGTGCAAAAGGTTTTGCTTTTCTCCACACCTTCTCCAGCATTTATTGTTTGTAAATTTTTTGATGATGGGCATTCTGACTGATGTGAGCTAATACCTCATTGTAGTTTTTGTTTACATTTTTGTAATAATGAGCAGTATTGAGCATCTTTTTGTTTGCTTGTTGGCCATCTGTGTCTTTTTTGGAGAAATGTCTGTTTAGGTCTTCCTCCCAGTTTTTGATTGAGTTGTTTGTTTTTCTATAGAAGGTGCTTATATATTTTGAAGATTAATTCTTTGTCAGTTGTTTCATTTGCGGTTATTTTCTCCCATTCTAAGGATTGTCTTTTCATCTTTCCTTTGCAGAAGTTTTAAATTTAATTAGGTCCCATTTATTTATTATTGATTTTATTTCCTTTACTTTCAGAGGTGGGTCAATCAAAGGGGATATTGCTGTGATTTATGTCAAAGAGTGTTTTGCCTATGTTTTCTTCTAAAAGTTTTATAGTTTCTGCATTAACATTTAGGTCTTTAATTCATTTTGAGTTTTTTGTGTGTATGGTATTAGGAAGTGTTCTAATTCATTCTTTTATATGTAGCTGTCCAGTCTTCCCAGCACCATTTATTGAAGAGGCCTTGTTTTCTTCATTATGTATTCTTGCCTCCTTTGTCCAAGATAAGGTGCTCATAGGTGTATGGGTTTATTTCTGGGCTTTCGTCTTGTTCCATTGATCTGTAGTCCTGTTTTTGTGCCAATACCATACTGTCTCGATGACTGTAGCTTTGAAGACCATACCATACTGTCTTAATAACTGTAGTCTGAACTCAGATTGATTTTTCCATCTCCATTTCTCTTTCTCAAGATTGCTTTAGCTGTTCGGGGTCTTTTTTGTGTTTCCATACAAATTTTGGAATTTTTTGTTCTAGTTCTGTGAAATGCCACTGGTAATTTGATAGAGGTCGCGTTGAATGTAGATTGCTTTGGATACAATAGTCATTTTCACAACATTTATTCTTCTAATCCAAGAACATGGTATGTCTCTCCGTCTGTTTTATGTCATCTTTAATTTCTTCTATTAGTGTCTTGGGTTTTTTGTATACAGGTCTTTTGTCTCCTTAGGTAGATTTGTTCCTAGATATTCTGTTTGTTGCAATGGTGAATGGAATTATTTCCCTAATTTCTCTATTTTTTTCATTGTTAGTATATAGGAATGCCAGGGATTTCTGTGTATTTGTATACTACAACTTTGCTAAAATCATTGATTGGCTCTAGTAGTTTTCTGGAGGCATCGTTAGGGTTTTCTATGTATAGTATGATGTCATCTGCAAACAGTGAGAGTTTACTTCTTTTTTGTTTACTTCCTTTTTGATTTGGATTCTTTTTATTTCTCTTTGCTCTCTGATTGCTGTGGCTAGAACTTCCTGAAACTATATTGAATAATAGTGGTGAGAGTGGGCTCTCCTGTCTTGTTCCTGATTTGAGAGGAAATGCTTTCAGTTTTTCATCATTGAGAATATTGTTTGCTGTGGGTTTGTTATATATGGCCTTTATTATGCTGAGGTACGTTCCTTCTATGCCCATTTTTCTATAGAGCTTTTATGGTTCTTTCTATGCCCATCTTCTGGAGAATTTTTATCATAAATGGATATTGAATTTTGTCAAAAATTTTTTCTATATCTGTTGAGTTTCTCGTCTTTCAATGTGTTTATATGGTATATCACATTGATTTGTATATATTGAAGAATCCTTGCATACCTAGGAAAAACCCTCTTAATCATGGTGTATGATCCTTTTAATGTGTTGTTGGATTCTGTTCACTAATATTTCATCCAGGATTTCTGCATCTATGTTCATCATTGATATTGGCCTGTATATATGTGTGTGTGTGTGTGTGTGTGTGTGTGTGTGTGTGTGTGTGAGAGAGAGAGATATCTTTCTGGTTTTGGTTTCAGGATGATGGTGGCCCCATAGAATGAGTTTGGGAGTGTTCCTCTCACTGTAATTTTTTGGTATAGTTTGAGAATTATGTGTTTTAGTTCTTTTCTAAATATTTGATAGAATTGATCTATCCTGGAAAATGTTCCTGTGCACTTGACAAAAAAGGTGTATTTTGCTGTTTTGGAGTGAATGTTTTAAAGATATCAATTAGGTCCATCTGGTATAGTGTGATTTAAGCCTGTGTTTCTTTATTAATTTTCCTGTGTGGATGATCTGTCCATTGGTGTAAGTGGGGTGTTAAAGTCCCTTACTATTACCATGTTGCTGTCAATTTCCCCTTTTATGGTTGTTTGCATTTGCTTTATGTATTGAGGTGCACCTATGTTAGGTGCATAAGTATTTATAATTATTATATCTTCTTCTTGGATTGATCCTTTGATCATTATGTAGTATCTTTCCTTATTTCTTGTACCAGTTTTTATTTTAAAGTCTATTTTATCTGATGTAAGTATTGCTATCCCTGCTTTCTTTTGATTCCTGTTTGCATGGAGTATGTTTTTCCATCCCCTGACTTTTAGTCGTATGTGCCCTTAGGTCTGAAGTGAGTCTCTTTTAGGCAGCATATGCCTAAGTCTTGTTTCTGTATCCATTCAGCCAGTCTTTGTCTTTTGGTTGGGGCATTTAATCCATTTACACTTAAAGTAGTTATAAATATGTATGTTCCTATCCATTTTCTTAATTGTTTAGGATTTATTTTTGTGAGTCTTTTTCTTCTCCTGTGTTTCTTCCTAGAGAAGTTCCTTTATCATTTGTTATAAAGCTGACTTGGTGGTGTCAGATTCTCTTAGCTTTTGTCTGTAAAGCTTTTGATTTCACCATCAAATATGAATGAAATCCTTGCTGGGTAGAGTAATCTTGGTTGTAGTTTTTTCTCTTTCACCACTTTAAATATATCCTGCCACTTCTAGCATGAGAGTTTCTGCTGAAAAATCAACTGTTAGCCTTATGGGCATTCATTTGTATGTTGTTTTATGCTTTTCCCTTGCTGCTTTTAATACTTTTTATTTGTGTTTAATTTTTGTTAACTTGATTAATATATATCTTGGTGTATGTCTCTCTGAGTTTATCCAGTAAGAGACTCTCTGGGCTTCCTGTACTTGGGTGGCTGTTTGGGTGTTCCCATGTTAGGGAAGTTTTTGACTATAATCTCAAATATTTTCTCATACCCTTTCTTTTCTTCTTCTGGGACTCCTATAATTCAAATGTTAGTGTGTTTAATATTGTCCCAGAGGTTTCTGAGACTGTCCTCAATACTTTTAATTCTTTTTTCTTTATTCTGCTCCTCAGCATTTATTTATATCATTCTATCTTCCAGCTCACTTATCTGTTCTTCTGCTTCAGTTATTCTCTTATTGATTCCTTCTACAGTATTCTTAATTTCAGTAATTGTGCTGTTCATCACTATTTGTTTATTCTTTGTTTCTTCTAGGTCTTTGTTAAATGTTTCTTGTATTTTCTCCATTCTATTTTCTATATTTTGAAACTTCTTTACTATCATTACTCTAAATTCTTTTTCAGATAGGTTGCCAGTTTCCTCTTTACTTATTTTGGTCTTATAGCTTTTTACATTGCTCCTTCATCTGTAACATATTTTTGTGTTATTTCATTTTTTTTTTTTTTAATGAGTGAGACTATGTTCCTGTCTTACTAGTTGTTTGGTCTGAGGTTTCCAGCAGTGGAGTTTACAGGCAGTTGGGTAGGACCATCTTAATGCTGAGATGTGGACCTCTGGATTATCTAACTCTGATTAATATTCCTGGGGGCTGATGGTCTCTGCTACTCCAGCAGTTCAGACTCAGCATTTCCACCATGGGCTCAGGCCTGATTTCTGGTCCCAAAGATCAGGCCAGAGGATCTGATCCTCAAGGATCCCCCAAGACATGGGGTGCAGGGGAAAAAAAAAAAGAAGAAAGAAAAGGGGAAAAAACAACAACAAAAAAGCAGAACAATAACAAAGAATGAAAACTCTAATAAATATAGAATAATAGCAGATACATTAGAAAAATATAACAATATGTTTGAAATGACCCCTGGAAGATAAAATCAGACTCCCAATAGGAAAGAGAGAGAAGCGGGGGCGGGGATATATATATATATATACACAGATATACATATATATATATAAAAACATAAGAGGGAGCAGATTAATTTTTAATAGCTTTTTTATTTCAGTATCCAAACAAAACCCATTTCATTGGTTGATGTATCTGTAAATCCTTTTAAATCTGTGGTTCTCCCTCCCTCTTTGTCCTTGCTAATTACTTATTGATTCATTGCCAGTTTAATAGTCATAAATATCATCTTTCCAATTTTCCTTTACTAGTATACTTGAGTAATTTTTTCACCTATTTAAGGATAGGTTTTCTGTGAATGACTTAGCCATCATTTGATCAGTTATGTTTTTTTTCATAGTCTGTATAGCAAAAATTGTTACTTATTTATAAGAGCTTAAGATACAGATATTCATTCATTCAGTAATATTTATTGAACTTCTCCTGTGTTCTTATTTGATAGTAAGGATACATTAGAGTACACAGGCAGGTCATATAGAGCCTTGTAGGTCGTTTTACCGGAGAAGGCAATGGCACCCCACTCCAGTACTCTTGCCTGGAAATTACCATGGATGGAGGAGCCTGGTAGGCTGCAGTCCATGGGGTCGCTAAGAGTCGGACACGGCTGAGCGACTTCACTTTCACTTTTCACTTTCATGCATTGGAGAAGGAAATGGCAACCCACTCCAGTGTTCTTGCCTGGAGAATCCTAGGGACGGGGGAACCTGGTGGGCTGCAGTCTATAGGGTCGCACAGAGTCGGACACGACTGAAGCGACTTAGCAGCAGCAGCAGCAGCAGGTTGTTTTACAGACATAGGCTTTTACTCTGAATGAAACAGGGAACCATAACATGATCTAAGCAGAAAAGTAGCATATCTTAGTCATGATTTTAAAAGATCCCTCTGGTTTCTGTGTTGAGAATAGATTGTCATATGGCAAGGGTTGAAACTCTTTAAGACACCACTGCAATAACCCACGTAAAAGAACATGGTAGCTCGACCATGTTGGTAGCAGTGGAGTTGGTCAGAAGTGGTCAGATTCTACTATATTTTGAAGGTAGAGTCAGCAGGACATTGTAACAAATTGTATTTGAGGTGTGAGAGAAAGAAAGGTCAAGGATGATTAAGATTTCTGAACTCAGCAGCTGAAAGAATTGAGTCACCTTAAAAGAGATGGTGGAGCAGGCTTACAGGGTGGAGGTGTTAGAAGATTAGGAGTTCAGTTTGCATCATTTTAAACTTGTATAAGATATATCCAAGTGGAGACATCATGTAAGTAGTTGGATCCAAGGATCTGGAGTTTATGAGAGAAGCCTAAACTCAAAGATAAATTTGAGAATTAGTAACACTTAGGTGATTTTTAAGGCTGTAGGACTAGGTGAGATCATCAAAGGTTATTAACTCTTTCCTGTAAGATACATGTTGCAAAATTCTTCAGGTTTATCATTTACTGTTAACTTTTTTTGAGGTATCCTTTTTAATACTGAAATTTTAACGTTTTATGTAATAAAATATTTCATTTGTTTTGTTTTTTCTCCCTGCTTTTGGAATTATTCCTCAAAGGGCTTTTCACCCATAATCTTTTTAAATTTTCACTTCATTTATTCCAAATTTGTTTTGATGTAAGATAACCACTCTAACTTAATTATTTTCCAAGGATTTAGTCATTCTTGTTTAATATATTCACAATCTCAGAGAAGGCAATGGCACCCCACTCCAGTACTCTTGCCTGGAGAATCCCATGGGCAGAGGAGCCTGGTAGGCTGCAGTCCATGGGGTCGCTAAGAGTCGGACACAACTGAGCGGCTTCACTTTCACTTTTCACTTTCTTGCATTGGAAAAGGAAATGGCAACCCACTCCAGTGTTCTTGCCTGGAGAATCCCAGGGACTGGGGAGCCTAGTGGGCTGCCATCTATGGGGTCACACAGAGTCAGACACAACTGAAGTGACTTAGCAGTAGCAGTATCTTTATGGCACCTTTAATTTACATACAGTAAGTAGTCATGGATAATTCTGTTTATTGGATTTCTTATTTTTTTACTTATTTGTCTATCCTAGAGCTAATAACTGTTATTTTAATAACTGATAGTTTGTAATTTTTTTTTTACATATAGCAGTGCTGCTGCTGCTGCTAAGTCGCTTCAGTCGTGTCCAACTCTGTGCGACCCCGTAGACAGGCAGCCCATCAGGCTCCCCCATCCCTGGGATTCTCCAGGCAAGAACACTGGAGTGGGTTGCCATTTCCTTCTCCAATGCATGAGAGTGAAAAGTGAAAGGGAAGCGGCTCAGTTGTGTCCGACTCTTCACGACCCCGTGGACTGCAGCCTACCAGGCTCCTCTGCCCATGGGATTTTCCAGGCAAGAGTACTGGAGTGGGGTGCCATTGCCTTCTCCAATAGCAGTGCTAATCCTCCTTTATTATTCTTTGTTTTTAAACTGTTCTTACCTGTCCCTGAGAAATAATATTTTTCTAATTCCAAGGAAGTAAAATTCTTTTAAAAATAGGTAAATCAGTTGTGTCTTCACATTTTCCTACTGTCAAACCTTCTCTGTCTAGAATAGTCTTTCCATATTCATACCGTCTTGTATGTTCTTACCTGTCCCTGAGAAATAATATTTTTCTAATTCCAAGGAAGTAAAATTCTTTTAAAAATAGGTAAATCAGTTGTGTCTTCACATTTTCCTACTGTCAAACCTTCTCTGTCTAGAATAGTCTTTCCATATTCATACCGTCTTGTATGTTCCTCAGCAAAGTTTAGAATTTTCTTCATATGTGTCTTATACATTTGCTATTAAAGACATCCATAGGTTTTATATTTTTGTTATATGGACTGTTTTTCTTATAAGCCTATATAGTACTCCTTATTCAAGAAGAAACGAACTTTTTGAATTTTGTTAATTTTAATACTTTACCAGGGTTAGTACTTAATTTTGGGATTGATGTTTATTTGACTTAAATCTTTGACTCCAAATTACATGTCTGTTGACTTGGAATGAAGCATACACCTATTTTGGGGTCTGGAAAACAGAAAATGCACTCACTGAGTGCCATGCAGTGTGGAGATGCCGGCTGCAGAGTTTATTTATGGAACTGATAAAATTTCTGACATTAAATGAAAAGTCAAGATTTCCTCATTATCCATCTGGAAACTCACATTTAGTAATATTTCTGTCTCTAACCTTTCTTTTTCTTAAATTTTGCACCCCATGTCAGTGGTTTTATCTTAGAGTACACAAAAGATACTAGTAGAACCAGTTTCTTGTACAGATATTCTGGGGTTACATAGGGTTCTTATGTAAGTTTATTTCCCCTATAATTAGTTGAATACAAAAAAATTTTTTTTTTATAAAAGATCTCTATCTATACTAATTCCTCATATAAAAATATGAAGCATCAAAACATTTATAAGCTAAATCTTTCCTATATTTTCACATTTGGCCACAGAATTTAATCAATACCAATAGACAATGGAAGTTATTTTTGAAGTCTAAATATATTTCATTTGGCCCTTAGTCTCCTTGTCCACAAAGTAGTGTTCAGTTACTCATCATAACTGCAAATACTGCTGTAAATTAAAAGATTCTCTGTATTGTCTTTTTCTTTTTCCCATCTTAAAAAAGTATGAACACTAGGAATATGAGACTGAAAGGAAAACATAGTTTCTGCTATTTCCCATGGAGACAAGTTTCAAAAGATTGTGGTTGATTTATTGCTCATAGTGCTGGATTAATTTAAAGGACTATGACAGTTCTTAAGATGTATTCTCTCTTTGTGATATTTGTAAATAACTGACATTATCTGTGTAGGCATTTATACTACAATAACCACAATAGTGTCTTATGAATTCATTATAAAATGGTTATTAGTTTGGTTAATTCATTAGTACTTTAAGGTTATAGATCTTTTAAATAGTTGTAATTCATTCACTTGTACATTTGCAACTATGAATTCCATGAGTCACAAGGCTGTTAAAAAGAATCCAGATTTATGATTAGAACAGTAATTGTATCAATCACTTGTAGCCCAGAAATGTTTATTGAAATGCATATATTAATACTTGATTTCACTTTAGAACTTTGTCAACTAATTTTAATTTAGCATCGTTTCCCAAAATACTTGCTCACATACATATTAACATGAGTGCTAGCAAAAGAAAAAATCCTTGCCATCATTTTGTACCAAACCTCAATTAGATCTAATCCCATTCATCAGTGTCTCCCTGTCATGAACCCTACTTTGCAGCCTGTGACTCATGTTAGCTAAACACTGCATTCTGCTTTTTACACTAACGTACAGCTCTGTAAATCTTTTCACATTTGCAGTCTTAAGCTTTTGATAAATTAGTTCCTTTGGGTAAAATCATTCAGGACACATGATATGACACATCAAAAGATGACCCCAGAAGGTCTGCCCATTTTTTAAGAGTGGGATTTTTAACTTATTAGTGATAAATTATCTAGTCTCTTTGTTTAGAGAAACCATCTGTAGAATATTTCAAAAAGCTGAAAAATAAATATAGACCCCTCCAACCTAAGAAACCACATGAAATTGCCAGTTAGTACTTGTGTTTTAGAGATTTATTTAAACAGAGAGAGAGAATAAAATGATGTTTAATTCAATTTATTTTAAAAACATTTTGAGAAAATGTGATGTAAGAAATAATTATAGTGATATCTAGACTAGTTGCTATTTCTTATCTATCCCCCTTTACAATCTAATCTTCACACTAAAATGATCTTCTTCACAAAGTACAGACCCCTTACTTAGAAGAACCTTTAAAAGCTTACCCAGTCCCATGTCAGACTAAGGACTCACTTTCCTGTGGCACTTGGTGCCCAGCCTTCTTTTAAGCATGCTTTCATTTTCTCGCCTCTACAGTTTGCAGGCTTTTCCGTCAATCTGGAGTCCTACTTGTCCATTCCACATCCTAGTTAATTAAAATCCTTATCCTCATTGAGAGTCTGATTCAGACACTGCCTTCTTTTTCAAAGCTTCCTATTAATGAGTCCTGTCCCCTTTGCCTACACACACTGTTACATTCCCATTATATTTTTATTACATTACTAGTATGCACCTATTATTTCTAAACAGTTTGCTTACTGCTGTTTCTTGATTCATCTACATTGAGGTATTATCACTCTAAGAGATAAAAAACCACCACTTTATTTTTAATTCCCTCATCTACGAAAGCACTAGGATATTAAATAAGGTATGAAGAGATGGAGCCAAAGCAAAAACTGTGCCCAATTGTATGTGTGACTGGTGATGGAAGTAAAATCCAATGCTGTAAAGAGCAATATTGCATAGGAACCTGGAATGTTAGGTCCATGAATCAAGGCAAATGGGAAGTGGTCAAACAGGATATGGCAAGAGTGAACATCGACATTTTAGAAGTTAGTGAACTAAAATGGACTGGAATGGGTGAATTTAACTCAGATTACCATTATATCTACTACTGTGGGCAAGAATCCCTTAGAAGAAATGGAGTAGCCATCATAGTCAACGAAAGAGTCCAAAATGCAGTACTTGGATGCAATCTCAAAAATGACAGTGTGATCTCTGTTCATTTCCAAGGCAAACCATTCAGTATCACAGTATTCCGAGTCTATGCCCCAACCAGTAATGCTGAAGAAGCTGAAGCTGAACAGTTCTCTGAAGATCTATAAGACCTTCTAGAACTAACACCCAAAAAAGATGTCTTTTTCATTATAGGGGAATGGAATGCAAAAGTAGCAAGTCAAGAGATACCTAGAATAACAGGCAAACTTGGCCTTGGAGTACAAACTGAAGCAGGGCAAAGGCTAATAGAGTTTTGCCAAGAGAATGCACGGGTCATAGCAAACACCCTCTTCCAACAACACAAGAGAAGACTCTATGCATGAACATCACCAGATGGTCAATACTGAAATCAGATTGATTATTTTCTTTGCAGCCAAAGATGGAGAATCTCTATACAGTCAGCAAAAATAAGACCAGGAGCTGACTATGACTCAGATCATGAACTCCTTATTGCCAAATTCAGACTTAATTTGAAGAAAGTGGAGAAAACCACTAGACCATTCAGGTCTGACCTAAATCAAATAGATTATATAGTGGAAGTGACAAATAGATTCAAGGGATGAGATCTGATAGAGTGCCTGAAGAACTATGGACAGAGGTTTGTGACATTGTACAGGAGTCAACGATCAAGAGTATCTCCAAGAAAAATAAATGCAAAAAGGCAAAATGGTTGTCTGAGGAGCCCTTACAAATAGCTGTGAAAAGAAGAGAAGTGAAAAGGAAAGGAGAAAACGAAAGATATACCCATTTGAATGCAGAGTTCCAAAGAATAGCAAGGAGAGATTAAAAAAAAAAAAGCCTTCCTCAGTGATCAATGTAAAGAAATAGAGGAAAACAACAGAATGGGAAAGACTAGAGATCTCTTCAAGAATATTAGAGACACCAAGGGAACATTTCATGCAAAGATGAGCACAGTAAAAGACAGAATGGTATGGACCTAACAGAAGTAGAAGATACTAAGAAGAGGTGCCAAGAATACACAGAAGAACTATATAAAAAAGATCTTTATGACCCATATAACCACAATGGTGTGATCACTCACCTAGAGCCAAACATCCTGGAATGCAAACTCAAGTGGGCCTTAGGAAACACCACTACAAACAAAGCTAGTGGAGATGATGCAATTCCAGTTGAACTAATTCAAATCCTGAAAGATGATGCTGTGAAAGTACTGCACTCAAAATGAATCCGCCACAGGTATACATGTGTTCCCCATCCTGAACCCTCCTCCCTCCTCCCTCCTGATACCATCCCTCTGGGTCGTCCCAGTGCACTAGCCCCAAGCATCCAGTATCGTGCATCGAACCTGGACTGGCAACTCGTTTCATACATGATATTTTACAGGTTTCAATGCCATTCTCCCAAATCTTCCCACCCTCTCCCTCTCCCACAGAGTCCATAAGACTGTTCTATACATCATTGTCTCTTTTGCTGTCTCGTACACAGGGTTATTGTTACCATCTTTCTAAATTCCATATATATGCGTTAGTATACTGTATTGGTGTTTTTCTTTCTGGCTTACTTCACTCTGTATAATAGGCTCCAGTTTCATCCACCTCATTAGAACTGATTCAAATGTATTCTTTTTAATGGCTGAGTAATACTCCATTGTGTATATGTACCATAGCTTTCTTATCCATTCATCTGCTGATGGACATCTAGGTTGCTTCCATGTCCTGGCTATTATAAACAGTGCTGCGATGAACATTGGGGTACACGTGTCTCTTTCCCTTCTGGTTTCCTCAGTGTGTATGCCCAGCAGTGGGATTGCTGGATCATAAGGCAGTTCTATTTCCAGTTTTTTAAGGAATCTCCACACTGTTCTCCATAGTGGCTGTACTAGTTTGCATTCCCACAATTATGTAAAGTTTAAAAATAAAATAAAATTAAAAAATAAATAAATAACTAAATAAACCTGGAAACATTCCCACTTTTTGTAAAAAAAAAAAAAAAAGATAGAGACTAACTGTATTTATGATTGCATTACAATTTAAGGACGTGGCTTTTTTTTCTTTTCAAGAGAGTAAAGCAAATTCAATGTAGATTTCAGGTAAGATTGTTTGAATAAAAGGATAATTTGTTTCCAAAAAAATAAATAAATAAATAAGAAAGTACTGCACTCAGTATGCCAGCAAATTTGGAAAACTCAGCAGTGGCCACAGGACCAGAAAAGGTCAGTTTTCTTTCCAATCCCAAAGAAAGGCAATGCCAAAGAATATTCAAACTACCACACAATTGCATTCATCTCACACACTAGCAAAGTACTGCTCAAAATTCTCCAAGCCAGGCTTCAACGGAACGTGAACCATGAACTTTCAGATGTTCAAGCTAATTTAGAAAAGGCAGCGGAACCAGAGATCAAATTGCCAACATCCATCGTATCATCAAAAAAGCAAGAGAGTTCCAGAAAAATGTCTACTTCTGCTTTATTGACTACGCCAAAGCCTTTGACTGTGTGGATCACAACAAACTGTGGAAAATTCTTAAAGAAATGGGAATACCAGACCACCTTACCTGTCTCTGTGTGTGTGTGTGTGTGTGTGTGTGTTAGTTGCTCAGTCGTGTCCGACTCTTTGCAGCCCCATAGACCGTAACTCACCAGGCTCCTCCATCCATGGAATTTTCCAGGCAAGAACACCGGAGTGGGTTGCCATCTCCTCCAAAGGAACTATAGAAAGAAAGAAAGTGAAGTCGCTCAGTCGTGTCTGACTCTTTGCGACTCCATGGACTGTAGCCTACCAGGCTCCTCCATCCATGGAATTTTACAGGCAAGAATACCGGAGTAGATTGCCATTTCCTTCTCCAGACCACCTTACCTGCCTCCTGAGAAATCTGTAAGCAAGTCAAGAAGCAACAGGTAGAACTGGACATGGAACAAGAGACTGGTTCCAAATTGGGAAAGGAGTATGTCAAGGCTATATATTGTCACTCTGCTTATTTAACTTATATTCAGAGTACATCTTGTGAAATGCCAGGCTGGATGAAGCTCAAGCTGGAATCAAGACTCCCAGGAGAAATATCAGTAATCTCCGATACGCAGATTACACCACCCTTATAGCAGAAAGCGAAGAAGAACTAAAGAGCCTCTTGATGAAAGTGAAAGAAGAGAGTGAAAAAGTTGGCTTAAAACTCAACATTCAGAAAACTAAGATCATGACATCTGGTCCCATCACTTCATGCAAATAGATGGGGAAACAATGCAAACAGTGACAGACTTTATTTTTTGAGGCTCCAAAATCACTGCAGATGGTGACTGCAGCCATGAAATTAAAAGATGCTTGCTCCTTGGAAGAAAAATTATGACCGACCTAGACAGCATATTAAAAAGCAGAGACATTACTTTGCCAACAAAGGTCTGTCTAGTCAAAGCTATGGTTTTTCCAGTAGTCATGTATGGATGTGAGAGTTGGACTATAAAGAAAGCTGAGTGCCGAAGAATTAATGTTTATGAACTGTGGTGTTGGAGAAGACTCTTGAGAGTCCCTTGAACTGCAAGGTGATCAAACCAGTCAATCCTAAAGGAAATCAGTCCTGAATATTCATTTGAAGGACTGATGCTGAAACTGAAGCTCCAATTTTTTGGCCACATAATGCAAAGAACTAACTCGTTGGAAAAGACCCTGATGCTGGGAAAGATTGAAGGCTGTAGAATAAGGGACGGCAGAGCATGAGATGGTTGGATGGTATCACCGACTCAATGGACATGTGTTTGAGCAAGCTCCTTTACCTGGTGATGGACAGGGAAGCCTGGCATGCTGCAGTCCATGGGTTCACAAAGAACCAGACACGACTGAGTGAACTGAACTGAAATGAACTGGCTTGTCAGTTAGTGGGAGCATATAAGAAGTGGCATATACTAATAAATGTAGTATTTAATCCTAAGGCCTAATTAAGGAAATTTGTTTAAAATAATAAGTAAAAAATATACTAAAAATTCTTTTAAAAATAAAAATGTACTGATATTTCTTAAAACTGTTTTTAGAAAGACAACATGAAACAACTCTGTTTTCTCTTGCTTTCTACTGAAAACATTTTAGAGCCCTAAGCCAAATCTGTGGGATAGCCTTCTTGAAGAAATGAAATATTTGAAAGATTGAAGTAATGAAGCAAACTAGATTGTGCTCACAGGTAGACTTAAATAGCTTAAAGAACAATACAGCCAATTAATGCATTTTTAGATGTTTCTCTTGTGCATGTGTGCTGAGTTGCTTCAGTCATGTCCAACTCTTTGTGACTGCTTGGACTGTAGCCTGCCAGGCTCTGCTGTCCATGGGATTCTCCAGGCAAGAACACTGGATTAGGTTGCCATTTCCTTCTCCAGGGGATTTTCCTGACCTAGGGATCAAACCCAAGTTCTTATGTCTCCTGCATTGGCAGGTCGGTTCTTTACCACTAGCACCACCTGGGAAGCTATGTTTCTCTTAAAGTATAAGCAGTTTCTCAAATGTCTTTTTGTTATGCTTCTTTCTGAAACTCAGTTGTATTTCACTGACAAAGTCGAAATATCTAAATTTACTGCTTTGATTGCACTGTCATCAGTTCGTCATATTCCTTAAAATTTCAAAAGTTTGGGGGAATGATAGCAAAGGACAGATTAATATCTAAATTGTTTTTAGTTCTTCATTAACCACTTAACCAGTTATCAAGTATTTAGTCATAATTTCTTCTAACCACTTGGCAAATATAGTGGGAAGGCAGATTCATTCTAACTTCATAACTGTTTTCATGGTTTTTGTTTTGATAGTAAGCTGTAGATTATATTAATAGCATATTTTATTCTATAAAATGCTATACAAACAATACGAATGTTAATTTACTTGTGTTGTAGTCTAGGTAATATTGTGTTAGAATTCAGACTATTATTGATGAAAATTAGTTTTTTTCACCATCTCATCCACAACTTTTGCACTTGCAGTTAATTTTAAAAGTCATTTTAATACTTAGAAGATTTTTGAAAGGCTTCTAAAACTTGGCAATCTCAACAAAATGTTTTTGACTGACTTCCTTTTTAAGTCTCTTTATAGACTTACAGTAAACAAACTTTTTGAAGCGGGAATCTCTAGCCATAATGTAGGAACAAATAAATAGAACAGTAAACCACTTTATCCTGAAATGCACATTTTCAGTTGTATATAAGATGCCTTAAAGCATTATATAAATATTTTAAGATGTTTCCTAAACTATTAATGGATAAGTATTACAAAGACTAGGATTGGATTCATTAAGCAAAACTTACCCTAGGGTTTAGAAGAAAGGCTCTTCTATATCTTTCATTAGCTCTGATCTATCTCTGATCACTTATAAAAGCCTGGTTAAATTGTATTGCATAATCATTTTGAAAGTTATATTATTTAATCATGTAACTTTCATCACCTACCCTTTTCCCTAAACTAGGAGCTGTTGAATAAATCCCTAGCATTGTTTCTGTACTTTTGCTAAATTATCATTTTTAAGAAAAGCGTCATAACTATAAAAACAAAAATCAGGTGCATTATCTTGTTACTTTATTAATATGTGCCTTCAACTATGTTAGGTGTAATAAACCTTAAAAGACCATTTGAATTTCATGAAAACTATGTTAGACCTTTATAAGTAAAGCAATACCAAAGTTATTTTTCAATGAACAGTTTCTCTCCAGGACATTCCCAAATTGTTATTAGACCTAGATGTATTCTAGTTAATCTGAAAACAGTAATAGAAAAATTTTTTGATTCTTAAAGTGCTGTCCTCTCTGTTTAATCACCTGAATATTTCTCAACAAACCTGTAAAGAAATTAAGTACATCTTACCTTTGTATGGAATCTAAATGTAAAGATAAAGAAAAGGTATAAGAAACATAACTATAACTAGAGATCTTTTGGAGAAGGATATGACAACCCACTCCAGTACTCTTACCTGGAGAATCCCGTGGACAGAGGAGCCTGGCAGGCTACAGTCCATGGGGTGACAAAGAGACACGACTGAACCAACTTAGCACACATGCAGAGATCTTTAGGATACTTAAAATATATGAAAGCAAAATGATTAAATCCATGTCCTTGTACAAAATATGTCTTTTATTTCTCTAAGAAATAAAATTTTATTTTTATTTCTACTATTTATATTTCGCTATAAACTTTAAAGTATATTAGAATTACTCATGCAAACATTCAGATTTCATGAATGGATTACCTGTTCCCCGAATAAAAGGAATTTTCCTTCATCATGGGACTCATGACTTTAAATGTGTTTTACTCATTCTCATCATATTGAATGATTTATTTTTGCTGATTGAGTCACATTTTTATTGGCCTCTTTTACTTTTTTTCCTGACATTATTTTATTGAATTATAGTTGATTTACAGAAGGCAATGGCACCCCATTCTAGTACTCTTGCCTGGAAAATCCCATGGATGGAGGAGCCTGGTAGGCTGCGGTCCGTGGGGTCGCTAAGAGTCTGACTCGACTGAGAGTCTTCCCTTTCACTTTTCACTTTCGTGCATTGGAGAAGGAAATGGCAACCCACTCCAGTGTTCTTGCCTGGAGAATCCCAGGGACGGGGGAGCCTGGTGGGCTGCCGTCTATGGGGTCGCAGAGTTGGACACGACTGAAGCGACTTAGCAGCAGCAGCAGCAGCAGTTGATTTACAATGCTGTGTTAATTTCTTTTTGTTGTTGTTTTCTACTGTACAGCAGAATGATTCAGTTATATATTATACATTCTTTTTCATATTCTTTATATATTGGCCCTCTTTAAATTCTCCTAGGAAGTTAACTGTCCTGCCTTTCTTTTTGTTAAATGCTGGGGAAAACATGAATGGGAGAGTGAGATAGTCAGCCAGGGGAGAATGGGGCTAAATAAAGAAAAATCTTCCCCACCTAAGAATTTTTATCTTGCCCTTCTATTTGATTGCCAATTCATTTCATGTTATTTCCTTGCATGTTTCAGTTAATTAGACTTTTGAATGTAAAGTTTCATAGCTTTGTCTAGTTTGACCCTACTCTGTCCATAGATTTTGAGTAAAGCTATCCCAGAATAAGCAAGAAACAATTTTGGTCTGTTCTTTCCTTTTACAGCCCCAAAGTCTGACTTTTTCTTTTCATTAAAAGCCTCTGCATGAAGTAATAACCTGTTTATAGTAATACCTATGTAAGTCAACAAGTACTGTAATATTTGTGGAAGTATTGCTGCTCACTCCCAATTCTTATTCATTTGGTTTTTCATCCTGATTTTTAAATTTCAAATTTATGCTGCTAATTCTTGTTTGTAATTTCCAATTTTAAATATTTCTCTTTTTATTTTAGAAGATAAGGATTTAACTCCTTTACAGTATGTATACATTTCCTCCTCCTTTTTGCCAGAACAGTTTTTCACCTTTTTAAAAATAAATTTCGAGTGTTATCAAGTAAATATCATTCCTTGTTGAGTTAAGAACTGCATACACTCTTTTCTTGTACTGCTTTGCTCTTTCTGTATGTAGTATTTGTTTTTCCCATTCGTTTTCTTGTTGTTCTCCTTTATTCTACAGAAGCACATCCTCCAGTAGATTTGGAGAATGGGTGTATAGGAAGTAAAATTTTTTTAGATCATGGATGTATAGCAGTATTTTTATTTTCTGATTGTTTGACTCAGTGTAGAATTCTAGGTTGGAAATAATTTTTCCAAGAACTGTGAACATGTTTCTCCATTGATTTCTAGATTCCAATGTTGCTGTTAACTGTCACGCCATTTTTATTTGTCATACTTTGTGTGAGACTTTCTCCCAGGAAAACGTTGGGTTCCTGGGTGTTCTGCAGTGTCACAGTGCTATACCTTGGTGGTGTCTTAAGTCATTACACTAAACAGTTTGTGGGCCTTTTTCTCTGGAAACCTTTATCTTTTCACTCTGGGAAATTTTCACAGATTTTAACGTACATACACATGCTTACATAGATAAACCTCTGTAATTTTTTTTTCCCTTCTTTCTTTTCTGTCTTTGGAACATTATTATTAATCTGATTTTGGATCTCCTGGATTAATCTTCTAATTCTGTTATCAGTTATCTAGTATTTACCTCTTTTTGTTTGTTTGCTGGTCTTTCTAGGAGATGTCTTCAGCTTTATCTTATAACCTTTATTTTTAGTTTTTTCCTCTCGTTTTAAATTTCTAAGAACTCTGTCTTATAATTCAGTGTTTCTTTCCATAGCACTTTGATTTTGTTTCATGATTGTAATAATTTCTCATTTCTCTGAAGACATTAATTATGGTTTCCTAAAATACTTGTCTGTTTCCTTTATTATCTATTCTCAAATATCTGGTGACTTTTGATGTATTCTGTGTACATACGTCTTTCAGCTAATTAGCCTTGATTTATGGCAATGTCTAAAAAATTAGTTAAAAAGTTAGTTGAGGGGAACCTGAAAATGTCAATACTTAAGTCTTCTTTTATTGCTATAGTTTATTATCTAAAAAGAACTGTTTGATTTCCCATTTAGAGGCTGTATAAGCCCAGCTACCAGTATTTTAGACACATAGGAGAAAAATCTGAGTACATTTCTTGTTCCATAGCTGACTACAACTTTTTTTTCTTTCATTAATCAAACAAACATTGAAACTGTACTGAAAATAATAGTAGTAACTTCTTTTAACAGTCTCAACATTATGGTTATTGTTGTTATTTGGACATGAAGTCATATTCACATAACCATGGATCCATAACCATTTCAGGACAATAGAAATGCAGTATACCTACACTTTTTGTTGGAGAATTAAGTTCCAAGACATGGTCTACAAGTAACAAATTTTTTCAGACTGTGGGGTACCTGCTATCTTCTGTACTTAGTATATGATATAGTAGGCTGGTTCCTTAGATGAAGAGACCCTGGAGAGAAGACTTGCTATCTTCCCAAGCAACTGCCAGTCTTTTCCATCCCAGTTTTATGAGCCTACCTTATAAAAATGCATTTTTAATGTCCCATCAACTCCTGTGTGGCTCCTCCATTGCTGAGGTATTTCATTACCTAACATTGCCTGTTAGAACCTCTTGTTCTGAAAATCCATAACTACACGATTTCTTTTCTTGTTTTAGGGACCCTTTTTAAAAGAATTATAATTTTCCTCCAGGTTTTTTCTTTGTCATTTCCACTATAAGCCCAAGAATTACAGAAATCTTCTTAGATAGTATTTTCCCAGGCTGAATCTGCGGTAGCTACAGATGCCTAAGCCTGCTTTTCTGGAAAGTTACTGCACATCTTGTAATGGAAAAGTACAGCAGATCTCTCTACACACCTAGCATATCCAGTAGTTGTTACAGCCCCTTGCCCAGCACTCTCCAGTTTGCTATACCCACTTCAAGTATTCCTTTACCTGACTAAAGGGGAATGACTATTTATTATATATGTGTAATATATATATTTATATATAGTATATATAACTTATTATATAATATATAAATTGTATTTATATATTCTGGATATCATTATTAAAAGTGAAATTTCACTTGTTTATTGTGTCCTTTAGTCTTCATGAGTAAATGGAGTCATTATATGCTTATAGTTTCAGTGAATTGACTGCTGAATTTTTATTTAAGTCTTTAAATCTTACTTTGATCTGATTAACTTCTGAACATTTCTTAGTAACTCGTCAGTCTAAGTAGTCAATTCAGGACTACTTATCTATTAGATTTCTGCTCTCTTATTATTTTATCTGTACTTAATAATTGAGAGGATAAAAGAAAAGAATCTCCTGGACTTGTATTTTGCACATGCTGTGTGTCTGTAGCATCTCTTCTTTCAGGTTCAATAAAACAGTGGTATGTGAATCCATTATCAGCCACATCTTCATGTTTCTCCTTCAGGTTATTAATATATCCTATCAAGAGAGTAGAATTATGGCTAAAGATAATGTCTGATCATATCAACATGTGATACTGGATATATGTTTAGATTATCCCAAAGAACAGGTCAATATTTCTTTGGTGTATTACGATAGTACCCACTTCTCATAGTGTTTATAAGCAATAGAGCAAATGTGGTCCACTATCATGGGAATTTGCCCACTGCCGCTCCAGCAGTTATCTCTCCGTAGATCTGGGCAATAAAAATAGTTACTCTAGATAATCCTTATCCCTTGAGATTTCATGGTCCAATGTGTTCTGAATTTTACAATGTTGTTATGAAGCCTGCATGTTCAAATAATACTTAGATGTTCTGCTTTAATAATACCTTTGGTTTCTCTTACAGTTTATCATCAGCCTTGATAAATCGGGTATTCGATAAACTGAAAGCAAGACATTGTTTGAAATATATTCTTTTGGTGATAATTGTGCATTGGGTATTAATGGAATGTGCTCAGTTATGTCCAGCTCTTTGCAACCCCATGTACTGTAGCACACCAGGCTCCTTAATCCATGGGATTTTCCTTACAAGAATACTGGAGTGGGTTGCCATTTCCTTCTCCAGGGGATCTTCTCAACCCAGGAATTGAACCTGCATTGCCAAGCAGATTCTTTACCACTGAACCACCTGATGGAATACTGAAAAGCAAATTAGAGCTTAGTCTGTGACTATCATAATGCTAACAGTTGAAGCCTATAATTCTAGGGCCTTTCCTTGAATCTTAAGTATTTTATAGATGTTATCTAATCCTAGAAAATCCCTGTACATAGAAAGGTAGTATCCCTGTTTTTCTAGGGGGCATTAATACCCATACTGCTCAAGTGAATTGCCCAAGGTCACTCAGTGAGTTGTTAGTAAAACCAGAAATAGAATCCAAGTCTCCTGACTTCCAATTCAGTTCTCCATCCTCGATATAGTTTTCTATCCTCTATATACCCATACGGCCTCTCATGGGAAAAGAAGTTAATCTTCCAGCTATTAATAGCCACCAAATTGGTGGTAGCAGCACAGTGGAGAAAAGTAACTGTCTTTACACTGCAGCATTAGTATAAAAATATCTGGTAATGGAAAATTTGACAAATGTCATGTTAAAGGGAGTGGAAAATTATTTTAAGATCTGGATCTCATTTATCTAGTTCTCAGAAAAGTAAAATTCCTTAGTAGAATAGGGATCATATTTTTCTTCCTGTTTTTAAATTGTATTTCCTAGAGGGTAATTGTCAACCTAGCCACAGCAGTCTATTGTCAACTAATGTAATAAGAATAATGCATGTACTCTTGCTGATTGTTATAACTGTATTTTTTAACTTGGTTGAAAGTTTGAACTGTTCTGTTGAAATATTTACACAGCACTTATTTTATTCAACTTTCAGTGTAATTTAAGTTATTGTTATATTGTAAAACATACATGACATCAATTGGAAATTTTACTGCCTGATTTGAAAACATGGTGAGAAATACAGATTATAGTTTCTTCCCTTAACAGCACACTCCATGCAGAATTACTTTGTGTCAGGCACCATGAAGTTTACCAGAATGAAATAGGCAAAGGAGAAAAAAAAAAATTAAGAAATGCAGCATAAGTTCACTGAAGCTCATCAAGTTTATCATTATTTATGTAATCATTATTTTGTACACTAAAAAAAAGTGAGAAATCTCTATGTGCTTAAATATTCAATTATGTCTAGTATTGTGGGAGTTCACACTTAAGTTCAAACAAAACCATTTGTCTCTAAGTATTAGAGCAAAGGACAAGAATTACCCTACTAAAAATCTTTGTATAGTATGTTTCTGTTTAAAAATTACTAAACATTTTTAATCAGGAAAATGGCATGATCAGAATTATGTTTTAACTAAGGCAAGATTGGTGAAGGTTGGGAAATGCAAGGAAAAGGTAAAAATCTAGTTATTTGGGACTCAGGTGATTGAGAAAGTAGTGGCAAGAGGTTGGTTACTCAGAATAAGAGTGTATAGCCATAAAAAAAAGAATGAAGTAATGCCATTTGCAGCAACACGGATGGACCTTGCAATTATATACTAAGTGGAGTAAGTCAGAGGAAGACAAATAATATATGCTATCACTTGAGTGTTGAATATAAAAAACAGTACATATTTATAATCGTTATATCTTCTTGGATTGAGGCCTTGATCATTACATAGTGTTCTTCTTTGTCTCTTGTAATGATTGTTTATTTTAAAGTCTATTTTATCTCATACAAGTATTGCTACTCCTGCTTTCTTTTGATTTCTTTTTGCACGGAATATCTTGTTCCAGCCTTTCACTTTCAGTTTGTATGTGTCCCTAGTTCTGAAGTGAGTCTCTTGTAGACAGCATATTTAAGGGTCTTATTTTTTTTTTTCCCTTGCTGATGTTTATTTTTTTTTTTTTTTATTTTATTTTTTTTTAACTTTACAATATTGTATTGGCTTTGCCGTGTATCAACATGAATCCACCACGGGTATACACATGTTCCCCATCCTGAACCCTCCTCCCTCCTCCCTCCCCGTACCATCCCTCTGGGTCATCCCAGTGCTTATTTTTGTATACAATCAGCCAGTCTGTGTCTTTTGGTTGGAGCATTTAACCCATTTACACTTAAGGTAACTGTTGTTAAGGATGGCTCAGTGGGTAAATAATCAGCCTGCAGTGCAGGAAATTCAGGAGACGCAGGCTCAGTCCCTGGGTTGGGAAGAGCCCCTGGAGGAGGGCATGGCAGCTTATTCCAGTATTCTTGCCTCGAGAATCCCATGGACAGAGGAGCTGGATGACCTACAGTTCATTAAGCTGCAAAGAGTCTGACACAGCTGAAGCAACTGAGTGCACACACGTGATCCTGTTACCAAAACCTTTATTGTTTTGGGTTTGTTTTTATAAGACTTTTCTTTCTCTTGTGTTTCCTATCTAGAGAAGTTCCTTTTGCATTTGTTGTAACGCTGGATTGGTGATGCTGAATTCTCTTACTTTTTGCTTTATCTATAAAGCTTTTGATTTCTCCATCAAACCTGAATGAGATCCTTGCTGGGTAGAGTAATCTTAGTTATAAGTTTATAGTATATCCTGCCATTCATTCCCTTCTGGCCTGCACTTTCTGCTGAAAGATCAGCTGTTAGCCTTATGGGGGTTCCCTTGTATGTTATTTTTTGCTTTGCCCTTGCTGCCTTTAATCTTTGTGTTTAATTTTTGTTAGTTTGATTATTATGTGTCTTGGCATATTTTTTTATGGGTATATCCTGCTTGGGACTCTCTGGGCTTCCTAGACTTGGATGGCTATTTCCTTTCCCATGTTAGGGAATTTTTCTACTATAATCTCTTCAGGTATGTTCTCATACCCTTTCTTGTTCTTTTCTTCTCTGGGACCGCTGTATTTCGAATGTTGGTCCACTTAATTTTGTCCTAGAGGTCTATAAGACTGTCTTCAATTCTTTTTTCTTTATTCTATTCTGCTTTAGTTATTTCCACCATTCTGTCTTCCAGTTCACTTATCTGTTCTTCACCCTCAGTTATTCTGCTATTGGTTCCCTCTAATATATTTTTTATTTCCGTTATTGTGTTGTTCATTGCTGATTGTCCAGAACAGAAACAGGTTCACAGACATAGGAAAAAAACCTTATGGAATTAGAAGGTCAAGTACTGATCCTCAGAGAAATGTATATATTTACTGGAGTTTGTTGTCATAATTGCCCAGTATCTCAAGATAGCTGTATTTATAAATTCATATTGATATTGCTATTTAGTATTTATTTTCTGTTTTAGAATTGCTTTATAATGAGTTTATTGACATTATTAGCAATAGCTTTTTTCTTTCCAACTTATTTTCTTTTAAATTTTTATTAATTTAACATGAAATATGCTTATTATTAGGGTTTATTTCTTCTTTTAACTGATAAGGTTATTAGAAAACTATTTAGGCAACATTATTGAGCTTCTTTTTAATTTTGTTGAACAGGCACATCTCCAGGTGAATCTAATCTGCTTAAAATTCCTTCACAAAAAAGAACCCGAAGAAAATTAATGCCTTCTCCCTTGAACATAAAACATACCCAAACGTCTGTAGAGTCTGAAAATACGCAGCTTAATGATTCCCTCAGCAAAGAGCTTCAGCCCATTGTGTATACTCCAGAAAATTGTAGAAAAACTTATCAAAATCCATCTACAGGGACCTCATTAAAACCATCACATACTACCAGTTTTCAGACCATCAGCTCAAATATAAACAGTGATAATTCTTTGAAAATGTTGTGTGAAGTAGATATCCCTCTCAGCATGAGAAAAGAACATGGACAGGAGGATTTAAAGTCTACATTTCTTATATGTGAAGATACCAGGAGCTTGGAAAGTGAACTACCTGAACAAGAATCCCTCCCAAACAATAACATTTTGCAAAGGTACAAAGGAGTATTTGCCAATTCTTCTTTATTTGTATAGCCTTTAAACTGTTGGCTCTCTTTTTGCTCTGTAGCTGTATTTAAGATCTATTTCATAGATGAAGTATGCTATCTTGATTACAAAAGTCAGTGTTTTACCTTCATTAAATCTCATTTGTCTTTCTAAATATTAATCCACGAACAATACTGTGAAGTCTTTAATTTTGAAGCTTAAGTTGATTGGCCCTCATTAGGCTAGAGGAAACCTTAAGATATATTTATTTTGTTCTTCATACTTCAGCATTAGATGTTATAGCCTATCAATGGTGGATTATCAAGTGTTTATTATTATTCATTAATATCTTCACTAAAAGAAATACCACAGTTTCTATTGATATTAACAAGCCTCTCAGCTTGCTCTGAAATAGTCATAAATATAAGGTATGGTTGACTACATGTCATCCAAGCAAAAACATATCCTTCTCACTTAATCTGTATATTCACAGTTAATCTAACTATGGGAAGAATGATACCTTCACTTTTCTATGCTGTGGGGGTACAGAAATCTCTTGATGTCCATCTGTGGTATAAAAAAAGAGAAAAGAAAACCTCAGACAATCAAGGAAAGGTTATAGTATTGCACAGTGTTTTCCTTTATCAATTAATGCAAGGTGCTGTTCAAATTATGGGAGTATATGCCCCATTTTTTCTCCGTAGTACAAATCAAAATTACTCTGTTTTTCATTATTTAATATACAGGCTTGCCCCTTCTTCAGTCTCAACCAAACAGCCTCTGCCTATACCAAGCACAGTACCATCCTACATGGCAATGACTGCTGCCGCCAAAAGGAAACGGAAACTAATAAGGTACATTTAAATATAAACTGTTTTGATCTTTGTGTGTAAGTAAGATCACCTTTACACATTGTTTCCTACAGCTCTTTTTATTAAAATTAGACTGTCAGTTCACATGTGTGCACACATATAATAAGTTGCTCTAATGTGGCACTGCTTTTATATTATCAAAGATCTTGATAAAGCCCAAATATTTCACTTGGTATTTGCTTAAGATATTCCATGTTTCAGGTTATTTAAAATAAATTTAAACGTCTCTGGCCTTCAAAAAAGTTATTTAATTTTAAGTTTTTTCTGTTGACAACTTTTACTCATTTGGTATTTTTCCCTTTAAACATTACTGAATTTCTTCAGTCCTAAAATTATACTGTTTTAATGGATTTTGATATCTGGTTAAAATGTGATAAGTGAATAAACTTTTGTTTCTGGCTATGACATTGTAGCTTATATCAGACCAGGCTTTCCATCAGGAGCAATTATAAAAGCTAATGAAATTCAACCAGTAGCTGCTTGAAAGGCCTGGGGAACAACCAACACAGCCAGGACTTGGGAGTCTAAGATCCCAGAAAAATGGAAAACAACTTGTGGAGAACTAGACTTTCTCTGCCTCTTTTTTCCATTTAGCATTTGCATCAGACTCCTCAATTCATGGCATCAAATATAGAGGTCAAGCAGAAAATGGAAGCCTAGTGCTGTCAGCACCTCACTGAGCTAGGGAAGCAAAATCCTCCTGTGTAGCTTTTGCCTACAGCATATTCGCCAGTTTCTAAACTCCATGGAATAAAAGACCAAGAAACCAAGCTAAAAGTGGCTACCAAGAGGCTAAAGTAATAAGCAAGGTTTTGATCTTCTCATGGGGCCAGGATACAAAAATTACTGTTTAGGGATCATCATGAGAAGAAGCCCCATTAAACACCCAGGGTGTTACTTGAAATCTTTGAAGGCCTATGCTCTAGGTAGGAGTAGGGGAAACTGGAAATAGACTGGTTCTTGAAAACCTGAAACAGATCTAGACCAGTTGAATTCCTTCTCTGCCCACTTGCCAGAAGAAAATTAAATCATCTCTGAAGAATATATGATCTCCAGCCTCTCCAGTTTTTCATATGCAGTGTTTACCACTTAAGCAAAAGTTACCAAATATGCCAGGAGACAGGACAAAATGACTGAAAATCAAGAGAAAAACAGAGAAGCAGTAATGAAGATACTGGAATTATCAGATAGGGACTTAAATTTAGTTGTGATTAAGTTCAATAAAATAGATGATAATTTCCCAGAGAACTGGATTCTATTAAAATGAATCAAATGGATATTCTAGAGCTGAAAAATAGAATTTACTGAAATTGCAACTCAATCAATTTAACAAATTAGGTATGGCAGAAGAAAGTTTAGTGAACTTTCATTAAAGAAAGATAGGTTTCATTAAAGAAGATAGGTTAATAAAAAAAAATCCAAACTAATATACAAAAGGATAAAAAGATTAAAATACAGAGAAGAGCAAAAAAGAGATCTATGGTACACAGATCTAGCATGTATGCATTTTGAGTCCCAGAAAGAAATGAGAAAAAAAAAAAAATGTAAAAACAAAGAAACAAAAAAAAAACAGTATTTGAGATGATGCTGGCTAATAATTTTCCAAAACTGACCAAAGATAACACAGGCTCAAGAACCACTGCACACTGCAAGCAGCATTAAGACAAAGCAACATACGCAGGTAAACAGCAGTAAAACGGCTAAAAATTAAAGACGGGAAAATATCTTAAATATATTGTTATATGACATGAAGTTCATTATATATTCTTTATATCCTATAACACTGAATTCAGTGAAAAGATATAGTGAACGGTTAAACTGTAAAATGGATCTGATTTGCTTTAACTCTTTTTCTTTAGTATGTGATTATGGAGAGAAGAGTATACGATCTTAGGATAACTCTTTTTTTTAAGTTTCCTGTTTTCTACTGTGGACCTGTTATCATCTGGGCTAATGTTAACAAATTTACAAATAGCCTATTTATTTGTGCCACATAGAGTGTGATCTCATAGTTGCATCCAACATCTGTTCTTTCTTCTCCAGAGTACAGTAGAGTCTTGGAATATTTATGTTTAAATTTCATGGATTGATTTTTCCTGAGTGTCCCTGATTATCCATGACAGTTACAATCTTGTATTTTGCTATGTCACTAATTTGAATTGTGCAATTTGTTATATATAGGAATCAATCATTTACTGAGCCTAGCTAACCACCATCATCTGTTTTATCCATCTTCACACTAATTTTTATTATGTCAGTCATGTTATTCTTTTCATTAATTAGTGCTGGAGACTTTTCTTGTTCTTCACTGGTAACATGCCCTGCTGTTTTAACTCAAATCTAACAAAAGTTTATAGCTAAGAATAACTTAAATGCAAACATAGACATTATCAAAATGAAACGAATTTTCAAGAAATATCCAGGTATATAAATTGTGTATTTGGAGTGGGTTTAGATAAATTAAAGGGCTTCCACACAAATGTCTACTATTGTGAAATAATATTAAAGGACAAATAAAGTAAGATTTCTCATAGCCTATTAATTGCTCTGTTACATTCCCTCTGGTACCAATAATTAGATCCTGCCATTAACTAAGGTTAAAAGAGATTAATGCTAGAAATGTACATAATTACTTTTTAAAAAAATCTTCCTTTCCCCCTATTAAACCTACATGAGCTTGAGAGTAATAAACTCTGGTATTTTCCACTTAGCAATTTTATGTACGTATTTAGATATGTGTATATATCATTATGGTTTTTAAAAATAAAGAATGGCTCCATGTATATAGTTATTTATTTATCTATTTTGTCAGTTTTTCTCTCAAAAAAAAAAAAACACAAAACATTATCATCCAGAAGCACTGGATATTCCAAAAACCTACCAGACTGAATTTTTTAGTACTACTTAAAATGAGAATATCAGATATGTAACAATTTCAATTTCTGTAATCATTCTAACAGACTATTTTAACTAACTGAATCAATTTGCCAAATATACAAATAAAATACATATGTAAATTTTTACTTATAAATTATATTTATTAATTTGAGGTTTTGTTTGCTTTATGTCTGGTTGGTTGCTTGGTTTTTTGTTTGTTCCACCATCTTTCTTGGCACTCAAAAATGGTCTCACATGTGCATACATTTTTGGTTTTGAAAAAAGTCTGTGATTACAACTAGAAATTATCTCAGCTGAAAGAATATGAGATTCATTACATTTATTAAGCAGAAGTATTCTACCTATGTACGGAAATAAAGGGCTAATCTTTTATTAATAGTTATGGAAATATATTTGGCACACAACTAGAATATTTTCTAGGTTTCTTCTCAAGATAGTCTTTAAAATAATTTGAATTTGTACCCATAACAATTTTAGGTCTTTTTATCTTATGATCTAAAATAAATCTTACAGAAATTGATAACAAATATTTCATTAGTTGACTAAATCCTAAAAATACTTAAATGTTTTGCTTTTATATAAATATATAACTTATTTTATTAGGCTTTGATTTCATTCCTAGAAATGTGAGTTTTACTCAAGTAAAACCCTGATTTTCAAGTGAAAACAAAAGGTCTAGAACTAGCCAAAGTGAAAAATCATACCATAAAATCATTAAGACAACTTTAACATAAATCGTTTGGAAAAACAAACCTTATCAAAAGTAACCAATGACACTGATCTTTATACTTGAAGAAATAAAAATCACCAAATGACCAAAAAGAATTTGATTTTATAAATGTATATGTTTTAATATATTTTATATATATATATAATCAAAATGTGTGCTTTAGTATCCAAAATGGATTTATAGTAATTTAGTTTATTTGGCACCATTTAGGAATAGAAAATTTCTACAACTGAATTTAGTTTGATAACACAGGTACTTCTCTATAACCATTTTGGGAAGACATTATTTGCATTATTGAACAGAGTTGGTAAATCACCATTGTGAACACCATGATCCTTTCTCTTACAGGCTCTAAAAAATTTAGATACGCAGGCTGACTTATTTTTCCAGCATTCACTGAGTTTATACCTATTTTTCTTTACTAGCATATTAACAAAGAAGGCAATGGCACCCCACTCCAGTACTCTTGCCTGGAAAATCCCATGGACAGAGGAGCCTTGTAGGCTGCAGTCCATGGGGTCGCTAGGAATCGGACACGACTGAGTGACCTCACTTTCACTTTTCACTTTCATGCACTGGAGAAGGAAATGGCAACCCACTCCAGTGTTCTTGCCTGGAGAATCCCAGGGACGGGGGAGCCTGGTGGGCTGCTGTCTCTGGGGTCACACAGAGTCGGACACGACTGAAGCGACTTAGCAGCAGCAGCAGCATATTAAATTGCCATTTCTGACTACTTTGAATGACCATATAACTAACCCATATTCTGCTGTTCCACAGACATAAACCCGCATCACTTTCCCACGTGGTTAGGATTCCCAGAACAAGTTGTTGCCATAAGGAAAAGTCTCTAATTGTTAATCCAACAGACAATCAAATTAGTATAAACTTGTAAAATGGTATAGAATATCTTGACTTGCAAGAAATTTTCCTAAAATTAGCTTATTTGAATCAGTGTAGAAAGAGATCTTCCACTTTGACCTTCAACGCTGCCTGCTGAAACTTGACCTCTGTAGGACTGGGAAGGGTTGGATCACTGTTTTTCAGGGCCCAGATTAAACTCATCCCATCCACAGAATCTTCCCTTTTTCTTTCTTCTTCTGAACTCAGGAACCTACAGCATTGAAAACCTGCCAGACTCTTTTTTTACTCTGTCTTGTATTATTTTATGTGTCTTATTTTTCCCCCACCCCACCATATATCTATTATGTAAATTTTCAGGACATGGGTTGTTTGTGCCCTACTCACCTGTGTATTTTGTGACATGAAGCCACAGTAGGTGCTCAGTAATTTGTCAACTCAAATTGAGATAGAAATTTGATCCATTAATAGCATGAGGCCAATATCATTCTTTTCATTTCGCTTTGTATAATTGCAGTAATCAGAGAGAGATACTCAGTTATTATCATGCTTTGATTTAAAAACAAGGTTTCCAAACAATCTCACTTGTTTATATTCCCCAGATTAGAGGTATTATAATCTGAGCTTAGTGTTTCACCTCTTGGAGTGAGCTCCTTATCTCTACACTTTGAATAACAGTGTTTGCATGCAGTTCAACACAGCACCCTGAAATGTTAAATTCTGTTAAAGAATTGTGACATACACCTCTAATCATAATCTCTGATTTGAATACACATTAAAAACACAAACAGCTAAATTCTCCTATGGGCCAAAAGTTTACTTAGCATCTCCAGTTACTTCTATGGGATTTTACAACATAATATTTAGTATCTCACTTTTTCTTTAATCGTAATTGAACATAGAATTTGTATTTGAACTTAGAGATATAAAAGAATGCTTTACTAAAATAAAAAAATTTTCCCCCAAAGCTCTGCAGCAAATACTTCATTAACTGCTGAGTTAAATTCTGGATCTGCCAAGCGTGTTCATCAAGATAATTCAAGTGATAAGCACTTACAAGAAAACAAACCAACTATGGGTATGTCTCAGCTCTTATTCTGATATTTAATAAATGATTAACTAGCATGTATAAACGTCACATATTTTACAGTGCTTTCATAAGAATCTCCCTTTATATACTCATCACCTTTATTACATAGTGAGTGGTTATCCCTGATATAGATAAGAAAACTTAAGACACAAAATAGAAAACATGCTTACCCAAGACCACAGAGAGATTTCTTGATGGAGCCAGCACTCAGAACTGAGTCTCCTGACTCTACATTCTGTACCCTTTTGGTTATACAAACTGCCTTATATTGCAGAAGGGTGGGTAAATAATTTAACTAATATTTGATATAATTAGCTATATTACTTAATAGGTTTACAGATAAACTATATCTGTAAATGTATCTGAAATTTTTTCTCTTTGCGTATTATTTTTAGTAATTTGGCCTCTGACTCATTTGTGCAGTTATTTGGAGATTCAAGTCTATATCTGGTTGTAATCATGTTTTAACTCCTGTTAGCAAGTTGCAGAGAATGCTGATGGCAGTGACTGTGCTTGTGTTGTGCTCAGTTGTGTCCATCTCTTTGCAACCACGTCTGGTGACAGCATCCCCTCAGTTGCTTACGGAGGTGACATGAGTCCATGGTGACAAAGCATCTTCATGAAACTAGAGTATACAGTGCCCGTCAGTTCCTAGGCCTTTGTGTCCCGACCTGTTTTTCTGACATTATAGCTCCTAAGACTTCAATTAGGAAGTATGTATTTACTGCACTCTCACTATGTGCTAGGTTCTGTGATGAATATAGAGATCATTAAGACTTGGTTTGGTTCTTCCCTAAAGGAACTTATGATTATAGTATTTGGAATTTTTAAAAGGAGTTCATGAGATAGTGATTATACTGAGAATAACATGAAAACTATTATTACTTTTTTTCCTGTCAACGCTTTTTCATTAGAGTAATATAAAATTTCTCAATAGCTTTGTCAGGCTGCATTGATAAATCATTATTTCTTGTGGTGGCCACAAGAAGTTCCTTAAGTTCAATGGAAATGTCTTTCATGCAAATTTAAAAATCAGTGAAGTCCTGAAAAGAAAAATTCACTATGATTATTTGATTTGGCATGCCATGTTTAGTAATGCTTAATAGTGTTTATATGCAGGTGGTGTAGATACATATAGTCCCTTTGGTCTCCTGAAAAAATTCTCCAGGAAGTCATAATTCTACAACTAAATAATAAATTTATGATAATTGTCAAATAATAGAGATCTGGGTTTCCTAATATGCTTATTTTCTAAGAATACTATAAAATGCATCAAGTATCTTGTGCGTAAAGAGAGATGAGAGAACAGTAGGAAAGAATACTAAACTACAGTACTTGCCAAGGGGGAAATAATTATGTCTTATTAAGAATAACGGAGCCCTTAGAAAAGGGTATTAAAGTGAAGGTCCCTGGTAGGTCAGAAGGTAAAGAATTTTCCTGCAATACTGGAGACCCAGGTTCAATCCCTGGATCAGGAAGATCCCCTGGAAAAGGAAATGGCAACCCACTTCAGTATTCTTGCCTGGAAAACCCCATGGGCAGAGGAGCCTGGCAGGCTACAGTCCATGGGGTTGCAGAGTCAGACATGACTGAGCAACTAACACAACTTCCAGTGGTTTATGTGGGCTTCCCAGGTAATGCTAGTGGTAAAGAATCCACCTGCTAATGCAGGTAACCCAGGTTCCATCCCCTAGTCGAGAAGATTTCCTGGAATAGGAAGTGGCAACCCACTTCAGTATTCTTGCCTGGAAAATTGCATGGACAGAGGAGCCTGGTGGGCTACAGTCCATGGGGTCACAAAGAGTTGGACGTGACTGAGCACATTCACACATACTGGATGGTTTATGTCCATTAGGATATCCAAGAGAAAATGCCCAAATACACATTAGGAATTACTAGAGAAGTAAGAGATAACCAGGGCAGCCTTCCTTAGAATCTATGCAACTGACTTCTCCAGCTAACAGTGTACCAAGAGAAAAAAAAGAGAGAGAAGCATCAGTGAAAATGACCTTAACTCTGTTTACTGAGCATTTAGAGAAACAAGAAGTGTCGAGAGAATATGTGTCCCTAAAACTAAAATCTAATGTGACCAAGAAAATGACTGAGTGATTAGTCAGACCCATAAAGAAGTCGGTGCCCTCCAGTTGTAACAACACTACATTGGGTAGAGAATCATTGTGAACACGGGTACAGAGCCAGAAGAGGGGCATAGAGAAATGGAACCCATTTGTGAGATAGCAGTGGTGGGATCAGGATCAGCACATTAAGAAGTGCTGATTCCAATGATACTTCTAAATTGGAAAAATACAGAAGTTTCAAAGTCCTAGGGAAGTAATCCAAAGAATGAAAAAAAAACTTGATGGTGCCCAAAAGAAGGGGAAGAGTGCTCATAGAAGTAGTCTCTCCTAATTCAAAAAGAACAGAAGTAAATGTGGGAGTTTTTTCACTGACTTCACTTGCTGGCTTTGGGGATGGGCGGGGCATACATTACCTCTGCACTAAAACTTCAGTTTATCATATAGAGAAATGCATTTCTACTTTCAAGCCAAAGTATTAATGTTCCTTTGTTGGTGTTATATTTTAAATCATTAATTACCAACTGTGAAGTTTAGTGAATGGTGAAAATTCTTTTTGAATTATACTTTTACAATATTTATGTATCTCTCTATTTCTTCTCTAGACTATAAAAGAAACATCCATAAAATAAGGCCGAACATGGTTAGAAAGTTTGGAAGAAGTATTTCAAAAGGAAACCTAAGATAAGCCTCTTCGAAATCAAGGGGGAAAAAATCAAGGAGTCTGCTTTTAAGAGTTTTTTGCCAGGACCCTTTCAGGAACTTGCTTAAAGTCTTTGAAAGAAGACCGTCTTAAAAACTAGGTGTACTCAAATGCCTTTAGCAAGCAGAAAATGAAATTCCTTTTGTTTTGTGCTTTTGTATTCTAAGCAAATATAAAATTTCAAGAAAAAAGGTATGTTTTGCATTTGTAAAATATTTGCTCCCCTTTAAAATTCCTGAGTCAGTGTGGTGGCAGCTTAGTTTTACTATGCTTCAAGTTGATTAGAACATTTTAGAAAATAGTAGAGTTAAATTTCCCTTACTGGCTTTTTAAAATGAGAATTTAGAAGTGATAAAATTATGACCCAGGATTTATTTGGTCTGACATTGTTTTAATCATATATCTGACCTTTCTTTCCAAACATATTTAGATGTACAAATGTACATATATGTGCCGATAAAGCTGTTGTAAATATTATTTAAATAGTCTTCATTAATAAAATACTAATATTGTTTCTTGCTACTTGATATATTAAATATGTAAACTTTATCGTCTCTGCTTTTCTGTCTCATGACTGACTACCCTTTGCATGCGTGTGTGCATGAGTGGTTTGCATGCCCTTCTCCCGGTGATCTTCCCGACCCCTTACACACCTTAAACAACTACTTTTCATAAACTGTCAATTTTGTATATTTGTATTTCAAATTAGTTTAAGATAAGTGGCACTAGAACCAAGTCTGAGAATAATCTATAGGTTTCTTAATGAGAACATGTTTTAATCATTTTTCCTGTGATAGGAAGTACATGGAGCTGCAACTTAATCTTATGTCCTTTTTCACCTGCCTTGTTTGGCCTGTTTATCTTCTGATTACAAGTATTTGGTTAAATGCACTTTTAATTTCATATGTCTTAGGAACTGTCCCATCTAAGCAAACAGCCATTTAACAATCAGCTGCATATTTTAGGCCTTTTAGTTGTTGATCATGTTTTTCAAATCAAAATCTAATTGGGAGAGTGTGAGATGGAATAATGATCTTTGACGTTTCCTCCCACTGTGACCCATATAATTCCATATTCGTCAAAGTGCACATAGGATCTATTGTAGGGAGAACAAACATAGACAATTTTTGTTTTCCCTTTGTCGTTAGGACCTTGATTGTGTTGCCTATTTATCAGTTACATTGGCCTCTCTATTATTCGTTTCCATTTTTCTTAGGTAATTATAAGGTTTCAAAAGAAATCTTTTTACCACGTACTGAAGAATGGCTAGCTAGCAGGATTAAGTAACCCTACCTCGTGGTCCACCTCATACCATAAGACATGAGTGATTTTCTTATATGCCATTTTTATCAACTAGGGATTTCACCTTCCATAAAAATTCCTAACAATGCCTTTGCATTACAACCACATAAAGGAGAAATTAGAGGAAATAAATTGTAATGAATGTGGGAAAAGAAACCTGTTGAATATATGAATAAGGACTGTTGGATATATGAATAAGGAAAAACTACATGCATTTAAACTAAAGGTGCTATAATTAATAAGTCACTAGAAAGCAATTTTTAAATAAACTTTATGTAAAAGATAAACCGATCATAAACATGTGACTCAGTGAATTTTCACAGAATAAACACACCCGTGTAACCAGCCCTGAGATCAAGGAATAGAGAATTATCAGAATCCTAGAAGCCTCTCTCATATCCCACCTCCCGCTAAGGCTGACCACTATCCCAACACCATAGACTGATTTTTAACTAAAATAATTTATTTTTGTTAAAAGGTAATATTTTTTCCAAAAAGAACTGTAAACAATACAAATGTGCTTCCTCCTCCTCTCAACCACCCGCTACCAATATTCCCAGTTGTAATCACTGCTAATAGTTAAGGTATGCTGCCAAGTCATTTCTTTATATTCAAGCCTGTATACTTGTTTTTTTATTTTTTAAAAAAATGTATCTGATTTGTTTTGCAGTTTATTTTTTTATTCTCATTTGAAAGCAGCCTGGGCATCTTTGTAAAATCTCTTAAGTGTGAATTTCATAAATACTGCTATCGCAGATAGATTGCTCTTTAGTGACAATTGGTAGCAAATAATTCTCATGAAGCAAGCCAAAGATCAGAGAGAAACCCAAATGATGCTGTTTCTTTTGACTAACACTGCACACGATTTCCGAGAATATGTTGGAGTAGTCAGTATAATCTCTACGTCATGATGTCCAAAGTATAGTCCACAGAACATGGCTCACCTGGATACCCTGCCAAGAAGAGGGCTCCGTGTCAAAGAAGAGTGGGAAGCAGCAGCCTTCCAGGACATTGGCTGCACCCTCTGACAATATAAGCCCCTGAAATCTTATAGTCAGAATCTTACTTGATTTAACACAGTAATTCCCAAATTCCTTTGAAACATCAAACTTTTAAAAAAACTGTTTAATTGAGGATAATACAGTGAACCTTCATATAATCATAATACTGGATCCACTTAACAAATTTTTCCACATTTGTCTGGAAGGTCCCTTTTTCCTTGTTTTTCTTCTTTGCTAGAGTACTGTAAAGCACCCCAGATATTTCATCACTACATACTTGTTTATGAATCTGAAAATATAGCCATATTCTTATTTAATACAAAAAAGTACCTCCTTTTATTAAAGCACTCCCATCACTTCATGGCAAATAGATAGGGAAACAGTGGAAACAGTGCCCAATTTTATTTTGGTGGGCTACAAAATCACTGCAGATGGTGACTGCAGCCATGAAATTAAAAGACGCTTACTCCTTAAAAGGAAAGTAATGACCAACCTAGACAGCATATTAAAAAGCAGAGACATTACTTTGTCAACAAAGGTCCATCTAGTCAAGGCTATGTTTTTTCCAGTAGTCATGTATGAATGTGAGAGCTGGACTATAAAGAAAGCTGAGCGCCGAAGAATTGATGCTTTTGAACTGTAGTGTTGGAGAAGACTCTTGAGAGTCCCTAGAAGTGCAGAGAGATCCAAACAGTCCATCCTACAGGAGACCAGTCCTGGTTGTTCATTGGAAGGACTGATGTTGAAGCTGAAACTCCAATACTTTGGCTACCTGATGCGAAGAGCTGACTCATTTGAAAATATTCTGATGCTGGGAGGGATTGGGGGCAGGAGGAGAAGGGGATGACAGAGGATGAGATGGTTGGATGGCATCACCAACTCAATGGACATGGGTTTGGACTCCGGCAGTTGGTGGTGGATAGGGAGGCCTGGCGTGCTGTGGTTCATGGGGTTGCAAAGAGTCGGACACGACTGAGCGACTGAACTGAATGATACCCCTAAGAACATACTTTGAGCAAAAATGTAGGGATTGATAATGACTAAAATTAACAGAACATTATAGAATAGAGTTAAAGCTATTAGGTATTTAATATTTTTAACTTATAAGAATTATTTGCCAGTTTGAAACAAACACTTTACACATTAATGCTAACTCCACTGGCCTTTCTCTTTCATTTTTACTAAGTTAAGACTTAAGTTTGGTTTTGGTAAAGTAACATAATACAAATAAGTTTTTATTATACTTTCCTACTTTGGTAAATTAGTTGGAATACTTGTTCTCATGTGCCCGGATATTGTATTAACTTTGTTTACATGCCAAGAGGTAGGTACAGTACACACCACCTATGATGAATGACAGCTCTGCTGTAACGGGGCATACATGTTCCTCAAAGTCACTGAGCTGTGCCGAATTGTGCCATGAAGACACAGGGCTTACCAGGCAGATGAAGTTAAGGGTACAACACTCAAAAGCCTTGTGTACAACACTTGTCGCTGGCACAGTAAAACAACCAAAACCTAATATAAGTAACTGCACTTTACATGTTAAATGTTTAAGAAATCCATAAATGCTACTATAATTAAGGTGCTTTGCCCTGAAAAAGAAGTGAAGTTTGCTCGTGGAAATGGGTGTAAGAGAGTTGCAGCGTATGGGTTAAAACGGAATGGTGGCAGGCCAGTGGGTGATCTAAATCAGGTAGAAATGTGTAACATCAGATGTGGACGGCTGTGGCCCGTTGCTCTTGAGCGATGTGTGTGTTTTGTGTACCCCATGGCTTGGTTCACCTGTGTGCAGTTTTCTGTGTTCACCTAATGTTGCATTTGGATGAAATCTCATAAATGTAAAATGCACATTATGCTGAAATTGCTCCCTGATGTATAAATGGTGTCAGAGCAAAAGCATATTTTCAAAACAGCTACAGCAGAACTAACTATAAATATTGAATGTATGCTTAATAATCAGAAAAGGGATTTGCATGCATAAGAAATATATTTTATTTTAAATTATCCTTTGGTTCTTTCACATTTAAATAACTTGGATATCTAAGGTAACTGCTCAGTTAGCCCTTTGGTGTTAATGGACATGCAAGCCCTAGAATCAGATCAGACATTTTAACTTTGCTTTGAGAGCAACTTCAGTCACAGACGTTATAGTGTCCCAACATTTGTGAAGGAGCCGTCAGTCAATAACTCTTAATAATAGTCTTACTTTTTTGGACTCTTGTCACGTGATAATCACTTTAAATGCATTTTTCATTAATTCCTCACAACAAGCCTTTACAGTAGATGTTACAGACTCACAGTCCCTCATTTACAATTCTAAAAACTTCACAAACTTTGAAAATCAGAAGTTTTCTGTTTTTGTAATTTTTGTCTGTAAAACCTTACTTCTGCTAATGTGGGACTATTGATGGTCTTATCCCACCTAGTGTGAACATTCAAAGTTTCCACTGCAGAAATGTTAATGCCTGATTTGGGGGTGTTGCCTCAGTCCCCATAGGTGTAGTTATATAAGTACAGCATATATATCATATTTATTTTCTAAAACGAAAACTTTGAATTCCCAAACTCCTAGCTACAATTATTTTACGTGATGGTTTATAGACAAAATGTATTTATTTTTCTACTTAGAAAAAAGGATGACATTTAGAAAAGTGAATTTGTCAAAGACCACAGTAGCAGAGTTGGAACTTTGAACTCAGTTTGGTGTAAAAGAGTTACTGCTATCCCTAGTCCATGCATTGCCTCCGTCTACAGTGGGGCTAATACTCTGCATAGATAGATATATAAATAGCTGGATAAATAAAGTATACAAAAAGGATCTACTACATAAAATAAATTCCATTCCCATGGTCATCTGTGATTTGGTAGAAAGATTTGTTCGATGTTTTTTATAGTTGTAAGTAAATTAGGTTTAGCTAGTATTGTTTATATCAAAAACAAAACAATTTAGAGTATTATTAAATATTAGTAGCAGTCTTTAATATTACCGTGAAAGTTGCTCAGTTGTGTCTGACTCTTTGCAACCCCATGGACTATACAATCCATGGAATTCTCCTGGCTAGAATACTATAGTGGGTAGCCTTTCCCAATCCAGGGATTGGGAAGTGGGATCCTCCCAATCCAGAGACTGAACCCAAGTCACTCCCATTGCAGGCAGTTTCTTGACCAGCTGAGCCACAAGGGAAGCCTTTAATATTACTAAAGACATTCACAAATCCTATGTATTGATTTTTCAAGGACAATTTTTTGTGTCTTGCAATCAAAATATCACGTGGTATTGTTGCATATTCACAACTTGCTCAAAAGTTGTTGGCAACTACTCAAGATAAAATTTGAGTCATTGGTTTATATGCAAAATGTTTTTGTATATAATCAATATTTGAATATACAACTCAGACACTAAGACAAAATATAACTTTGTTTTCAGGAGTCAGCACAGGATGTTTGTTTTTGAAATGTGCATGTACAAGTGCTGAGTTCTTCCTCTCCTATAACTTCCCCCAAAAGGTGGCAGTTGACAGATAGTCCATACTTCTCAGAGTGAACATCATTTAAGAAACCACTCAAGCTTTGCAAATGGCAAGTTCTGCATAACAGCCACTGTAGGGATTAGTCCATCAAGTTAAGAGCTGCCAGGAAAGGTTAGTTCTGAGATATTTCTGTCACATGTGTATATGTACGTAAAGCAGATGTAAGACAAAATAAGCCAAGAGCCATAATAAAAAAAAATTAAGAATGAAAAAGTAGTTTATTCTCATACTTTCAAACAGATGGAAGGTGAAAGATGTCTGTTTGGTATAATTAAGAAGATTAGTGACATGAGAGGAAAACAGTTCTATGATCAGGACTTTGGACAAAAATACTGTCCTCAGCCTCATTTCTTATCCCTGCAGAATATTCTTATTCTCTGCAAGCCACTTCTCAAATAGAAAACATAAGGAATCCTTTCTAATACCACCACCCTCTGCTCACATTTCTTCCCATTATCTCTTTATGTGCTTGTTTCAGAATCACAGTATCTTTTTTTATTTATTATTCCCCCCTGTTCTTTCAAATAACAATTATTAATGTAGGTTAACTCCCACCCCAATCCTCATTCAGTTCAAATGCTACCTGAGAATGCTGCAAGTGCATTGCTCCCTTGAATTTTTCATGTCAGATAAAAAATATTAACCTATTTGAACTAAGCCTGAAAGATCATCACCTGACTGCTCTGACTGTATGTTCTCTACTCTTCCTGCTTCCTATGTTTACTCCAAATAAATCTACCTTCATTCCACTTCCCTATTCAATTTCAAGACAGCCGAACCATTGAGCCCCCAGTTAGCCCCTACAGTTTGAAAAGAATCTACTTACAAAAGAGATTCCCAGCAGCCATCAACTTTTTTTACTGCCTTGCATTTCAGAGCACTACCTAAAATGTCCCCAACTCAGGAAAAAAGTTCCCAGCTACCAATGAGCTTAATAGATAACTGCAGTGGGAGTTTTACCCTATAAAAAAGATATTTTCCAAGTTTGAATGCCTAAGTAATTTTAAATATTGGAGTCAATGTTTAAGGGCCTCTACTTTTTCTCCCAAAACTTCAATTTAACCTCTTTCAGCTATTCATTTTACCTGTAAAATTTGATTCTCTTACTTAGAGACCAAAGTGAATTAACTTTCCTTTATCAACCTCACTAGGATTGCCATGTAGATGAGATGGATTTTGCCACACATTTTGGGACCATATTCCTTGCAGGTGTTTAGTTAATTACTAAATTTTTTTCATTCTTACTAGCCTTTACTTTTCTTCTCCAAGATTTGTATAGTTTAAACCTGTAACCTCTCTTCATTATACTATTATATATAATTATTCAAATGTTTTGCAAGTTAGATTATCAAGTATTTATACATGTCCACAGAGTTGTTATTCTGACATTTTAGTAATACAGCAGACATTTGTTTTGCTTCGTTCAACTAACCCGAGTTTGATGAAGCCATCTCACTTTTTCTCTGGGAAACCACTCTCCCTCACTGAGATCCTAATGGAATTATCTCTGCACACACACGCACGCACACACACATTCCCTTAGCTCATCATGACTACTCTGTAGCCCAACTTCCTGTTAACAATGATTGGTTTCAAGTAGACATCTGATCCAAAATTCAGTGGTTTCCCAGTCTCTTTGACAAGTGGTGCTAGGAGAACTAGACAGCTACATGTTAAAGAAAAGAGAAATCCAAGTGAAAATCACAATGAGGTATTATTACCTCACACCTGTCAGAATGACTGTCGTCAAAAAAGAACACAAAAACAAGTTGGCAAGAATATGGAGAGAAGGAAACCCTTGTACACCGTTGGTGAATATGTAAATTGCTGCATACTATTTTCCTCTGTGGAAAACAGTATGGAGATTTCTCAAAAAAATAGAGAGCTACCATACGACCCAGCAATACATCTTCTGGGTATATACCTGAAAAAAATTTTTGAAAAAATACATGAGCAAATGAAGGAATATGTAAAGATGGAGAACCAAGGCCCCCTACATTGGGAGCTCGGATTCTTAGCACCAGACCACCAGGGAAATCCCAATAGTTCTTTAATTTTACTTTTTCTTATTTGGTATCCCATGATGTGAATTATACCATAATTTAACTGTTCACTTCTTGAAGGACATTTTGGTTTTTTCTATTTTGAGGCCATTGCAAATAAAATCACTACACACATTCACATAAAGGTTTTGTGTGTTGAGCTCTTTTCATTGATTTTTCTGTCATTTACAAAAACTGAAAGCATTTTGAATAAAACAAGCAGAAAAATAGCAGAAGAGTGTAGGAAGAAAAATTTTCTCCATCTTTACATATTCTTCATTTGCATTCAGAGAGCACTGTGTAAGCCATGTTCCTTCATGGGGTTGACAGGATAAGAATTTCAAGATCTGAACTTGGAGAAAAAGTTGTAAAAAGCTCTATACCCTGTGAGTTCTCCAATCCAGATCTCATGTCTACTTCTCAGTTGAGATGTGAGGGATTAGTTTTTCCCAAAATTCCCGACATGTAATACTTATTTGTACTATATGACTTCTCAAAGATATGGCCAGGTTTAAGTTCTTCACATAATTAAATTGATATTTCTTTTTTATTATATCAGAGTGCTCACTTAAACTCTATGATCTGTTCATGTTCACTCTGTTCCTTCTTTCTTCCTTTCATATGCATATACACCAAAATGTCAAACATGATCCTGAGTTTCTGAATTAAATCATTCCCTATGTACAGATGAACCATAGCTACATTATTCAATTCCATTTATCAAGTTTCCATCCCCATTTCAAACACCTTTATTACAATGATCAGTGCTTTTTTTCACATTGGTACATGACTGAAATGTACAATTTTTACATTACTGTTCTTTACCTATCTATCTCATAAAATTCCAACTTTCCCTCATAAACATCCTTACATCTTTTCCTAATATGCTAAAAAAAAAAAAAAAAGTCAAGTATTACCATGAACAGAGCTTGCATTTCTCTGCCTGGCCATCACTGGCACAAAAGCAGCAGGCAGGGCTGTATGGTATCAAAAAGAGATACACATGCGGAAAAAAGGTAGAAAGTCATTCTAGTAACATAGAACTGTGTATTTTGGTCATCTTTCACCTGAATTTTTCCAAAAGCAGTGTTTAGCTGCAAGCTAATACATCTGCCAAACTTACCTATTTTGCTGTTAATTGGATAGAGCCCCCCAGAGACTTTCTCACAAGACCATAAATTATTCCAGCAGTTGGGTGCTTACACTGCTGAAGGCCCAGCATCCATGATCCTACCTCAGTTTCAGAGCTTGTAGTGAGAGAGGCTTCCCTCTTGTTTACCTTTTCAGTTTTGAAGCAGTGATCAAGCCTGTTAGCTCTTTGTGGCCCCAGCCAGCCAACAGTATTCTCTGAAATACTTTAAATACTTGGATGATCTTGGCTATTGAAGAAATGTACTGTTGCTACTCCCCATTTCGGGAAAACTGTAAAAGACAAGCCTTAAGAATTAATTAAATTAGATAAGCTATGCAGGTGAATTTTAGTGCTTCTTTTTGACCAATGCTTTTTTTTTTTTTTTTTGTTTATTTTTTACTGTGTTGGCTCTTTGTTCTGCACCTTGGCTTTCTCTAGCTGGGGCAAGCAGGGGCTTCTCTCTAGTTGGAAGGGCTTTGCTTGTTGTGGAGCACGGGCTCAGAAGTTGAGGCACACAAGCTTAGTTCCCCCACGGCGTGTGGAATCTTCCCAGGCCAGGGATTGAACCTGTGTCCCGTGCATTGACAGATGGATTCTTAACCACTGAACCACCAGGGAAGTCTCAACACAATATTTTTGATTCCTGTAACAATGATGTTTCCTGGGAGATTGCTTCCTCATGACTAACTATAAGTCTAATTTCATAGGCGATATAGTGTAATGAACTTTCGGTTTTATTTAGTAGTCATAATAACTGTAGATCGACTCATTCTCCCTCGCCAAAAAAGAAATGATGGATAACAATTCATGATATTAAGCATCTTTTGTAGGTATTGGGTAGGTTTCATCATCTTTCTTTCCCACTATTGAAAGTTAATTTTTAACTAAGGGTGGTGGGAAGTGATGGCTGTCAGAATTAGTTGGAACTCATTTCAAAATTCTCCATCTGTCAGTAGTTCAGCATCATTGCTCATAGTCCCAAGATGATACAGTTGATTGCAGAGAAATGACATCTCCAGGTGAAATCCATTTACAAAAGTAAACTAATTCCCAGCAATGACCTTAATGACCATTAGAGACAGTCCCTCATCAACCAAAAGCAAGCTGCAAAGGGAAGATGAATGCAATCATTCACTTGGCATGCACCAGACATGAAAATTTTCTAGTTTTTTCCCAGTTCATTTAATGCTCATTTAGAAATATGCACTCAAAAGGACTTGATATTTCATTCTTTTGTAAACTGTAAACACATCACAGTGGTATTTGGATATCTTACAGACTTTGTCTGTAAACAGAAGTTGCTTCAAGGCATATTCCAGATACTTACTGGTACAAAATTTTAGATGCTTAACAAGTTCTTCAAATGAATGGCAATAATTTTTAACATTTGGATAGAAAAACCACATTTGGTACAATGAAAAATGTTGTGCTTGTTTACTTTTTGGTGACCATCATAAAGGCTATAGAACACATTTGCAAGATAAATCCTGATTTATAGTTTCATGATACCTTGAAACATCTATATCTGAAACATATTTGAATAAAAATTCAAGATTCTAGATCCCATCGTATTGTCTAATGCCAGATGGAATGGAACATAATATTGCACAACTTAGCATGACTCAACAATGCAAGTGGTTTGGACTTAGAATGTTTTCCAATTAGAAGTGTCATTAGAAAGAAAAATGTTAGTGTTGGGGGAAGGGAGAAAACCCATTCCTGAATAACCAATTCTTCAGACTACTATATTGATGAGATCAGTTGTAGTATTAGCAGACATGTAATGGAATGGACCTTTTGTATTCAAACATGTCTGTTTGTGAAAGGACCGATCAGCCTGTCCATGGGTGTATGTTAAGAAGCATTCACAACTGGTTGAAAACTTAGTGAAAAGAAATCGCTGATGCAAACGTGAACTGTATACACTGTAGATGAAAACAAAAAGCTGAGCAGAAAAATACCCATTGTAAATACTAATGTGGCAATTAGACTTTGAAACCTTAGATTTGGTATTATAGGATTAATCCATACACATAAGGTTCAGAAGAGTCATTTATATTTATTTAACTTAACTTAAATCAGAGCCAGTAGTCAAATAGGTTTGTATAGCAGTAAACGTTGGGCAGAACCCATTGTGTTATTTGAAAGCCTTTCTTGAGAATGAGCAGTTTCTATTTAGAGTGTGAAAAACAAAAAAGAAGCTACTTCACTTGAAAAGAATAAATCAGTATTTAATATTCCATCACACTTTAGTCATGCGATGTTCATGGCAACCGGACTCTAAGCTCTGTGAAATCCAAGATCATATCGCTCTTGATCCCCCTGTTCAAGAAATCCAGTGGGAGGCCCTACCATGGTTCATGCTTGGCATTTCCCAGAGGAAAGCAAGCTGCTTCATCTAGAGGAACACACATCCAATGCTGTACAAATGGCACGGTGAATTTTGGTTTTCACCAGCAATTTTATTTAAAGTGATTTATTTCTTATAACTGTCTTACAATATATTCTGACTTCTGCAGAGCGGCCTGGGTCATATGTTCTGTATCTCTCAGGTAGTGAGTGAGTCGTACAATTTGAGAGGTGTATGCCATTTCTCCCCTCTGTGTGGGCAGTGGGACATGTAACTATATCATTCTTAGCAAGGCTCTCATTTTAGCCCTAAACATTGAATTGTTTAATAATAACTTTGGTTTAAGTTTTTAAAAAATCACATCTTAACATATTGAACTTTCCTGTAATGTTAAGATTATTAAATAATCACCTTGAGTTATAACTGTAATTGTTTATAGAGTATTTTTAGCTAAAAGTAAAGAATTCTTTTGCTGAATTAAAACTCATGCTACACATCTATTAGACAGCTTTTATTAACCCTGTGTGGGCTTCCCTGGTGGCTCAGATGGCAAAGAATCTGCCCACAATGCAGGAGACCTGGGTTCAATCCCTGGGTCGGGAAGATCCCGTGTAGAAGAGAATGGCTACCCACTCCAGTATTTTTGCCTGGAGAATCCCACGGACAGAGAAGCCTGCAGGGCTACAGTCCATGCAGTTGCAAAAGGTCAGACACGACTAAGTGACTAACACAGCAGCAATTAACCCTGTGTAAGTTTAGCTCTTCAATATGCTTAGAAGTCTAGGTTCTGTACTATAGTCTCATTTTTCTATGTCTATTGACTCATAGAAGAAAGAAAAAATTACATTTGTAGGTGTAAATTAAATGTTTCATTTTTATGAGTAGGAATCAGATGAAACTATAATGATCTCTAATTGTCCAGTATAATTTCAACCAGAATTGAGGAAATGGGATGTTCTGATTATTTGAATTTGGGATTTAACCATTTTTTAAATTTGTGATTTTAAGCTTTTTTCATTTTGACACTCATTGTTGAAGATTGCTATTAGAACCTTGGAGTAAGAAGGAATATTAGTAGCTTCTCATCTGTCCTTCCACACAGTTCTGGAATTCTTTCTCTGGTATTATTACCTCTTCCTGAAAAGTTTAATGGATCGGAAATTAATCTCTTTGCAAGATAGCACACTCCATTAATGCTACACTGTATTAGAAAGTTCTAATTTATGTAGAATCCAAATCTGACCCACTGAAACTTTGGACCATTAGTTTCAGTTCTCTTTTTGCAAGCAATAAGGCTGCGTCTTTTGCTCCCGTTTTACCACTTATACTTAATGTAAAATTTTGTGCGTTATCATTAACTATTGTTACAAGTACTTAATAACATGACTGGGAAACATCAATCCATTTCCTGATTGATTGCATATGTTGTATGAGTCAAAAATGCCTTCAGTTGCAAGGAAAAGAATACCCAACTATAATAGTTTAAGAAGTGAGAGCTGACATATTAGAAATCGAGATAACTAATTGCCAGTGTTTGTTCAGTAGCTCAGCAATACTCAGTAAAGTTTTCTCTGCAATCCTCTTGGTCTTTCTTGTCACTCTGTATATTTAAGGCAAGAAGAAAAAGAAAGTGGAAGGTTTTACCCAGATATATCTCTTTTTCAAAAAGACAAAAGCTTTCCCCAAAATGCTCCAACTGGGTTGTATGGCTTATTTACAGTTTTGTTCTTAGCCCTTAACAGAATGTGACCCCCAGCAAGTAATCGCTAAATGTGACATTAATACATGAATAAATGTCTTACATCAACACTGCCATGTGAATAAAACTGTGGCTTTAGAGGAATTCAGACCAGAGAGGGAATAAATGTAAAATCAAAATACGAAACAATCAAAAAGCTCTCAGTCCTCTTTGAAGGAGACAAGAAAGCCACCATAAAGAAGGTACTATAGTGAGATTTGTTTAAATGTTGCTGCTTGGTTGCTTTCTAGTTATTTAAAACTTTCTAGTTATTTAAAGGGGACTGTAATGCTAACCATTTGGTAACAGTTATTTTCAAATAAAATAATAATAGTAATCATAAGATAAATGATCAATAAATTGTTCAGTTCCGTTCAGTCCAGTCATTCAGTCGTGTCCAACTCTTTGCGACCCCATGGACTGCACCACACCAGGCCTCCCTGTCTATCACTAACTCCCAGAGTTTACTCAAACCCATGTTCCCAGGGATTGAACCCATGTGTCCTGCTTGACAGGTGGATTCTTTACCACTGAGCCACCTAGGAAACCCTTTTTCCTATATATTTGAGTATAAATGTGTCATATAGTACAGTTATAGTTCAGTTGCTCAGTCATGTCCGACTCTTTGAGACCCCATGGACTGCAGCATGCCAGGCTTCCCTGTCTATCACCAACTCCTGGAGCTTGCTCAAACTCATATCCATCGAGTCAATGAAGCCATCCAACCATCTCATCCTCTGTCATCCCCTTCTCCTGCCTTCAATCTTTCCCAGCATCAGAGTCTTTTCCAATGAGTCAGCTCTTCCAATCAGGTGGCCAAAGTAGTAGAGTTTCAGCTTCAGCATCAGATCTTCCAATGAATATTCAGGACTGATTTCCTTTAGAATGGACTGGCCGGATCTCCTTGCAGTCCAAGGGACTCTCAAGAATCTTCTCCAACACCAGAGTCCGAAAGCATCAATTCTTCAGCTCTCAGCTTGCTTTACAGTCCAGTTCTCACATCCACACATGACCACTGGAAAAACCATAGCTTTGACTAAACAGACCTTTGTTGGCAAAATAATGTCTCTGCTTTTTAATATGCTGCCTAGGTTGGGCATAGCTTTTCTTCCAAGGAGTAAGCGTCTTTTCATTACATGGCTGCAGTCCCCATCTGCAGTGATTTTGGAGCCCAAGAAAATAAAGTCTATCACTGTTTGCATTGTTTCCCCATCTATTTCCCATGAAGTGATGGGACTGGATACAGTGATCTTAGTTTTTTGATTGTTGAGTTTTAAGCAAACCTTTTCACGCTCCTCTTTCACCTTCATCAAGAGGCTCTTTAGTTCTTCTTCGCTTTTTGCCTAAGAGAAAAGCAAAGTTGTGTCATCTGTGTATCTGAGGTTATTGATATTTCTCCCAGAAACAATCTTTATTCCAGCTTGTGCTTCATCCAGCCCAGCATTTCACATGATGTAGTCTGCATATAAGTTAAATAAGCAGGGTGACAATATACAGCCTTGACGTACTCCTCCAAATATGGAACCAGTCTGTTGTTCCACGTCCGGTTGCTTCTTAACCTGCAAACAGATTTCTCAGGAGGCAGGTCAGGTGGTCTGGTATTCCCATCTCTTGAAGAATTTTCCACAGTTAGTTGTGACCCACACAGTCAAAGGCTTTGGCATAGTCGATAAAGCAAAAGTAGATGTTTTTCTGGAACTCTCTTGCTTTTTCTATGATCCAATGGATGTGGGCAATTTGATCTCTTGTTCCTCTGCCATTTCTAAATCCAGCTTGAACATCTGGAAGTTCTTGGTTGGCGTACTGTTCAGAGTCACGGCAGTAGAGTTATGCTGCTTTAGACTTCCCTGCTAACTCAGTTGGTAAAGAATCCTCCTACAATGTAAGAGACCATGGTTTAATTCCTGGGTTGGGAAGATTCCCTAAAGAAGGGATAGACTACCCACTCCAAAATTCGCAGGCTTCCCTTGTGGCTCAGCTGGCAAAGAATCCTCTGCAATGTGGGAGACTTGGGTTCAGTCCCTGGGTTGGGAAGGTCCCCTGGAGAAGGCAACAGCTACTCACTCCAGTATTCTGGCCGCAAAGAGTCGGACATGACTGAGCAACTTTCACAAATATGTCATATAGGTTGAGCTATATGAAATCACCAGCATTTGAATACTTTTTCCTACAAACCAAGAATTTCATATGGATCAATCTAATATTGCCTTCTCTTTGTCTTGCTTGTTCTATACTTCCTTTTTCCCTCATGGTTGCCTTCTATTAGACTGTATTTATCACATTTTCCTCTCTTAGTTTGAAAGTATGGATTATTTTACTATTAGTGATGACACCAAAAATTACAGCATGCATCACAGACTTACTAAAGTCTAAAAACTTGGTTTTTTTCACCTCTTCTTAGACAAAACAAAGATCACCACAACCTCTTTTTACCCTCACTTGACTTACATGCTTTTGTTTTATATATGAATTTGTCCTATATGTTAACTTGCAAACAAAATTATATTGTATACAATGTTTACTTGAATGTATTCACATTATTTTACATTTTGGTTGATTTTCATCCTTTGTCAGACTCTTCTTTTGACCTGAGAACTCCCCTTTAGTCCAGTTCCTTTTGTGAATTCTAAGAGTTTTTATTTACTTGGGACTGTCTTATTTCACTTTTATTCTTTTTTAAATTAAATGGAGATATAATTAACATATAACATTGTAGTACTTTAGACGTACAGCATAATGGTTTTATTTATATAGTGAAATATATGTATGTGTATATATATGTATTTGCATAACCTCCATCACCACACAGTTATTTTTTTTCTCATGATGAGTACTTTTAAGATCTACTGTCTTAGCAATTTTCAAATGTGCATTACAATATTGTTGACTATGGGCTTCCCAGGTGACACGGTGGTAAAGAACCCTCCTGCCAGTGCAGGAGACAGAAGGGAACAGGTTTGGTTCCCGGGTTGGGAAAATTCCCCTGGAGTAGGAAATGGCAACTGACTCCAGTATTTTGACCAGGAAAACTCCATGGACAGGGAAGCCTGGGAGGCCACAGTCCGTTCATGGAGTTGCAGAGTCAGACACAAATGAGCGTACACACACACACACACACACACACACACATTGTTAACTGTAGTTACGGTACTATACATTGTGTGTGTTAGTAGCTCAGTCATTTCCAACTCTTTACGACCCCTGTAGCCTGCCAGGCTCCTCCACCCATGGAATTCTTCAGGCAAGAATATTGGAGTGGATTGCCATTTCCTTCTCCAGATACTATACACAACATCACTCCAGAACTTTTTAATCTTATAACTGGAAGCTTTTACCTCTTGATCAACTCTGCCCATTTCACTTTATTCTTGATGAGTATTAACTGGTTAGAGAATTCTCGGTTGCTAAGTGTCTACTTTATGTACATTAATGACTTCATTTCCTTGGTTTCAACTTTAGTTCATAAAAAGTCAATGTCAATCCTACCGCTGCTCTTTTTTTAATTTATTTTTTAATTGAAGGATAATTGCTTTACAGAATTTTGTTGTTTTCTGTCAAACCTCAACATGAATCAAACATAGGTATACATACATCCCCTCCCTTTTGAACCTCCTTTTAAAAATAATCTTTTTTTCTGGATGCTGTTAAGATTTTCTCTTTAACTTTAGCTTTCTACAAATTTCCTATATGTGAGTGTAGTGTTTTCCTTTTCCTTTTTATTTCTCAGTCGTACATAGAAGTGCTTGGACAGCTTGAATCTGTGCATTTTATTAGTGAGGAAAATTTTCAAGGGTGATTTTTTTTAAATGTTCTCTTTAACTATTGTATTTCATCGTGTTCATGACACCATCAGTTATAACTTATGTAACCAAGAATAGGAAAAATAAACCCATGCTCAACTAAACTCTGACATATACCCTTGTCATTTAAAATTTTTATCTCATGCTTGTTGTAGAAGTTCTTTTTTGTAGACAAAATTGTGTTATATATCAGTGTTCATACCTGTATTAGTCAGGGTTCTCCAGAGAAACAGAAACAACAGGCTGTGAATATTTATAGACAGAGATTTACTTTAGGAATTTGCTTATGTGTTAGTGGAGGCTTCCTGAGTCCAAAATCTGCTGGGGAAGCCTGGCAAGGTGCAGACTCTGGAGAGTTACAGTTAGAATCCTAAAGCAGTCTGTTGGAGAATTCCTTCTTGCTTAAGGGAGGCCAGCCTTTTTGTTCTATTCAAACCTTCAATGGGTTGCCTACCCTCACTGTGGAGGGCAATCTCCTTTACTCCTAGTCCACCGATTTAAATGTAAATCTTGTCCAAAAACAGCTTACAGAAACATCCAGAATAATGCCTGACCTATATCTGAGCGTTGTTGTTTAGCCACGTGAACACATAATTAACCATCATACTACCCAACAGGGACAATAAAAGCAGAAGAAATTACCTACACAGCTATTCTTCTTGCCATGAAGAATCCAAGTCTTTTGGATTACTTTTTAGCTGTCTATGTACATCGTTGTTGTTTGGTTGCTCAGTTGTGTCCAACTCTTTGTAATCCCGTGGACTGCAGCACACCAGGCTTCCCTGTCCTTCACTATCTGCCAGAGTTAGCTCAAACTCATGTCCATTGAATCGGTGATTCTGTCCAACCATTTCATCCTCTGTTGTCCCCTTTTCCCCTGCCTTCAATCTTTCCCAGCATTAGGGTCTTTTCCAATGAGTTGGCTCTTCACATCAGGTAGCCAAAGTATTGGAGCTTCAGCTTCACATCAGTCCTTCCAATGAATATTCTGTATATAGCATTTCCTCAAAGATTCCATAAAGGAAATAAAAGCTGTCAGTGACTGGCTTTGAAATTATGTAGAAACAACATCCTACTGACTTGTCCTTGGAAATGTTGTTAAACATGTCTGATCCATCTCCTTCACCCCTCCTCCATAAATACTTTGTTTCCTAGTAGGTGGTAAGTGTGCTCCACTATTGTCTTTGAAATTGTCTGCCGTGCCACTGACCCCTGTTCTGAAAGTCTGATGTTTTCACTTGATACTCACATGCACAGGCAATGATAATTGATAACCACTGTCCAGCTCCAATAAAAGTAAAACACATGCTGATTTCAGAAAAGATAAAATGTGAAAAAAAAATGTATCTCAGCAACAATGAAATAACTGATAGCCCCTGCCTTTTCTCTCTCTCCTCTTTTTCTAGGACTCCAATTAAATGCATACTAAACTTATATGTTTAAGCATGTTTCTCCCTTATCTTCCATCCTTTCATTGATGCTAAATCATACCTTTGGGGTCTTTAATTTTTTTATTGCATTTTTCAGTTCTAGCATTTCTAGTTGATACTCTTGCAAATAGGCGATGTCCTGATTTTTACCATTTCCAGTTATTTGTTGAAATTTTTGTCTTTTATCTCCAAGAGTATTGCAGATACTGTTTTGCAGTTATAGTTTATGAAAAGACAAAGGGCTTTTTTATTAGTAAGTAAATGCACTGTATGGAATACAAACCATACTGCATGACTCCCAACTGTATATGCTGCTGCTGCTGCTGCTAAGTTGCTTCAGTCATGTCCAGCTCTGTGCAACCCCATAGATGGCACCCCACCAGGCTCCCCGATCCCTGGGATTCTCCAGGCAAGAACACTGGAGTGGGTTGCCATTTCCTTCTCCGCCCAACTGTATATGCTGCTGCTAAGTCGCTTTAGTCGTGTCCAACTCTGTGCGACCCCATAGACAGCAGCCCACCAGGCTCCCCCGTCCCTGGGATTCTCCAGGCAAGAACACTGGAGTGGGTTGCCATTTCCTTCTCCAATGCATAAAAGTGAAAAGTGAAAGTGAAGTTGCTCAGTCGTGACTGACTCCTAGTGACCCCACGGACTGCAGCCTACCAGGCTCCGCCGTCCATGGGATTTTCCAGGCAGGAAAACTGGAGTGGGTTGCCATTGCCTTCTCCGCAACTGTATATAGTGTACTATAAATAGTTACACACAACAGATCATAAAGACTTGATGGTGGATTCTGCTATCAGCTTCTTGTTCTTCCCTGCTAAGGAAGTAGTGAGGCTTAGTGGTCATGAGCAAAGTGAGTTAAACAGACATGCGTTAGAGTTCTGGCTGTGGAATCTTGAGCAGTTACTTAAATCCAGGAGACTCAAGAGATGTGGGTTCTATCCCTGGGTTGGAAATATTCTCTTTAGGAGGAAATGGCAATCCACTCCAGTATTCTTGGCTGGAAAATCCCATGAACAGAGGAGCCTGGCAGGCTATAGTATGGCAGGGGGTCACAAGGAGTTGGACACGACTTAACTACTGTGCACAAACACTGTCTTTGTCAATACAATTAAGATAATAACAATAGTGATCTCAAAGGATTGTATTGGTTCAAGTTAGAGTAAGTAAGTATGGATTGAATATGTAGGGCACTAATTTAGTCACATTGTCAGTATTGGACAAATGTTCTCTTTAATTATTAGGAAATTGTTGGTGACCACCAGCCCCTTATCTGGGACAGTCTTTGTTTGCCTTCAGGAATTCTGTATCACTGGTGCTGTGATGTCTGCTGTTTCTTCCAGAATCTTTCCACTGAGTCTTGATCTTTGCTGATACATTTGCCTAAAAGTTTGTGCTTAAGGTACATCTTTGATTTCTATTTAGTCTTTATCCACTAATACACAGTCTAGTAAGTCTTGCTTCCTTTCCTTTCATCCTGCTCTGCAAAATGCTGGCCATGCAGCATGCTGCAGCTTTCTGTTCTCTCTAATGGGACTTGAGGGGGCAGAGAGGAAGAAGAGAGCAGTCATGGGAAGAATTGGAAAAGAACATGTAAATTCCCTCAGGCAATACAAGTTACTTCCTGTCCACAGTCCAAATCAGAAACAGATCCTCCAGTGCATAGAAGCAAGGGTGCTGAGATAACTCCTGGGCCACTCCACACACGTGGCTCCTAGAGGAGACACACAGATGTTTCCGCTGTTTTGTGTGTTTCTGTTATTTATACACACATTTCAAATCTCCAAAGCGGGATGGGGAGTTGTGCCCACCAGTGCATCCTGAGAGGATTATAGGGGAGCCCTGGGCCATCACAGAAATGAAAAATGTCAGCTGCTGTGCGGAAAACTGGGTTCAATGTGGACTAACCCCAGGAGATGCCCTAATGCTGTGAAAATGCAGAATCCTCAAGATGACATCTTATTTGCCTTCTGTCTCCTTAAAGCTGACTGCAAGCAAGTTCTAATTAGTTGAGTTTAGGGTAATAAAAATGTAATTTCTGTGAAGATAAAGGTCAGGACTTATTTATTTCTATGTCCCCATGGCAACCTCTGAACCTGATACATTATTGCTGCTTCTTAATGCATCAACAATTGTATTGTTGAATTTGATCTACTCCAAATTATTTAATCCACGGCTAATCCATGTTTAAGTAACAATACATGCTTTGTTAACTCTAACATAACTTTTGATGAAGAAAAAATAAAATACTTCTAAAAATACAATGAGATAGTTTCAAGGAATCTACCACAGTTATCAGTTATATCACTTGAGACCTTTAGCAACTCATTTCTCTCCTCAGTTGGAGCTGTTTCATTCTCACAGAATTGTATAGTGAAGATTAATATGGTGTGGAAAATTATACTTCTTTCTTTAAAAATTCATATTTAGTTTTATCTATGACATAAACACAGGTACTGGTCCTGGCCCTCTTGGAGGAAAGTTCACTATTGCTTTTTGTTCCAAATGTTTTTCCCAGGCCTTACCTCAGTAATAACCACTGGGAAATATTTAGTGCCTTGCTGTGTGCATAGCCCTGAAAGAAATGTAATGACAGTCATTTGGGGACAGAATCAGATCCCTCTCATTATTAACCTTCTTCCTGGCCAAGGCTAATCCCTCCACCTGTGCTCTGGGCCACCCCCCCAGTCCCAGCCCCTCCTGAAACCTACTCCATCAGGTATACCTTTTCTAACCCTGGCTCCCTATCTCCCTCCTTCTTTAGGCTCCTTCTCATAACTTGGTTCTGTAGTTCATTATGCTTCCATGAAACACCTGCCATATGACCAGCACAAAGCTGGACACTGGGACAGGTTTAAAGAATGATAAACTGTCATCTTGCCTTCTAGATTCTAGAAGCTCACACAGTAGAGTTTGAGAGGTTGACGAATAAATAAATATCAAAGTACATGCGTGTGGTAATCAAGGCTTCTAAAAGTTGCCATGGGAGCAAATATGCTCGCATCTGACCTAAAACAATTACAGTTCTCTATTCTGCCTTTTATTGTGAGCTTCTTGAAGTAATATTAAGACACATATATCTTGCTAAGCATCTGGTACTGTGCTGTGTCTTTATCTACAGTGTCTCTCTTTTCCCACAACAAATTCAGAGCTAAGTTCTATTATTATTCTCAGTCTATAAATGAGGGAACAGAAGGAAAGAGACGTTCCATAACTTGCTTTAAGATCATACAGCTACTTGGTAATACCTCCTTGGATCAGTTAAGGTGATTTCAGTTGCAAAGAACAACAAAAACCCTTAAGTTGGATTAAATAATCAAGAGAATATTTTGGTTTAAACTGAAAGAAGTAGGGTGAGCTTCAGGTAAAGTTTGTCCCAGCAGCTCAGTGATGTCACCACGGGCCCACATTCTTTCTCCTTTGTCTTCCATCCTATTGGCTTTAAGTATTAAGCTGACTCTGCTTGTAGTAATAGAATGACTACTGCAATATCTTGCACAGCATGTCCCCTACTTCTTATCCAGAAGAAAGAAGTCTGTCTTTCAGCATCAAACAAAGATTCTGGGCTTCCCCCCTGGTTCTGTCACTTCTATCCTTGGACCAAACACTGCCTCAAGGAGAATTGGATGCTGAGAGATAATGCACGTTGCCTCCTGTACCATAGAGTTACTGGGAGGATTTGATGGATGTCAATACTTAGCACAGGAGAGCTGGGCTTATTTCCCAGCCCATGCAGCCACAGCATCCCCTTTTGGGAGCTTCCCTGGTGACTCAGATGGTAAAGGATCTGCCTACAGTGTGGGAGACCTGAGTTTGATCACTGGGTTGGGAACATCCCGAGAAGGGAATGACTACCCACTCTGGTCACAAAGAGAGTTGGTCATGACTGAGTGAGTGACACTTTCACTTTTTCTTTCGATACTTAGCACTGTGCTGGGATATAGAACTGCTCATAGAGGTTGGTTGTTGCTGCTGTTATTAACTACTGTATTACACATTGTCATGAATGAACTATTAAGGATGATTCTTGTGAGGGTCACAAGAGAATGCAATGATCTGAATGTCACCCCACAATTCATGTATTGAAATCCTAATGCCCTATGTAGTGATGTTGGTAGGTTAGGCCTTTGGGAGGTGCTTAAGCCTCATGAATGGGATTACTCCCTCATAAAAGAGGCTCTAGAGAGACCGCTAGACTATTTCTACCATCTGAGGACACAGCGAGAAAAACCAGCTGTGAACCAGGAAGAGGACCCTTGCCAGAAAGCGACCGTACTGACACTTTGATCTTGGCTTTTCCAGCCTCCAGAACTGTGAAATAAATTTCTGTTTTTATAAGACACCCAGTTTTATAAGCTACCTCTGGTATTTTGTTATAGATGTCCAAACAGAATAAGACAACTATCATCATCATTGTGACTATTGTTGTTAACTCATTTGTTATATATTCATGTATTTAACATTTATACATTCATTCAGCCAATATTTGTTGAGCAACTTTAATGCTCTATGCACTGTTCTAGGTGCTGAGGATACAAAAGTGAAGAAAACCAAATCCCTGTTCTCCTGGGGCTGACCTTCTGAGAGATCAGTGCATAAGTAAACACATAATAAAGCAAATAGAAATCGAATGTAGACTGTGAAGAATAAAGAGGGGTGTGGGATACAGAGTGATGTGAAGAGTGCATTTTTATAAAGAATGGTCAGAGAAGACCTCACTGGTGAGTGACATTTGAGTCTAAAGAAGTAAACCTGTGAACTATGTGGGTATCTGAGAAAAGAACTCTCCAAGGAGAAGGCACAATAAACGCTTTAATTCCTGTGTTTGCTTCTAGCTTTCAGGGATCCAGGAAAATGCAGGAATCATGGGGAATTTCTGGCAGTATCACCAGTATGAAGATGGGGAGTTCACAGAGCCACTATAATATTTAATATGTCTTAAAATTCACAGATCTCTGCCACTGCCCAAGAAGTAATAATAGAGCTTAGGCTTTTCTTCCTCCTTCCAACTTTGTACACTAGCACTCTGGTGGAATGCTCCAGCTCTGTGCTAGTTGGCTGCTAACAAAGGTTTCTGAGGAATGTTGTTTCCAGTCCTTCAACCCCTTCACTACAGGAGAAAATGGAACTGAGTTGTCAAAGACATTGTACTATTTTTGACACTCTTGTTTGTGGATTCTAGAAGGTTAGATGAAGACTATGCCTTTTCTTTCATGAATACAACTTTCTCAGCTAAGTTTTTTGTTTGTTTCCATTTATATAAACTTCAATAACAGGAAAATCTTATTGTGATACAAATCAAGATTGTTTTTATCTTTGGTAGAGTAGTGACTAAAAAAGGGCAAAGAGAAGCAGCTTTCTTAGGTGCTAGCAGATTTTCATTTTCTCAGCTAAAATTTTGATGGGAATTAGGTTGCACACAATTTAAACTCTGGTGTGTGTCCAGGACCTGGAATTTGGGATGACTGAAGGCTTATCTATTTTTAGTCCTATCTGTGAGAATAATAAGGCCAAGAGTCTATGATGACAACTAAAAAGCATGGCCAGTGGTCTCAGTTGTCAGGCCGCTCCACTGATGCACACTAGGTGTGCCATAGAGTTGGAGTAACATTGATGTTGCATAAATGTTAGGCATTAGGCTTTTGCTCGATTATGAGCGATTGTGACCAGGTAACACCATTGTTCTTCAGGTGTGTGAAAGTGGCAAAGCTTTAGGGATAAGCCTGCAGATGATGATCACAGACAGACCAGGGTCTATGTATATGCACTTGACTCATGGTAAGCATTCAGAAGATGGTATCCTCTGATGTAATAAGGATATGGGCAATGTCCAGACATATTCTCTCTACTTATTTTTACCTGATTATAGCTTCTTATTGTTCCCTGATGTGAAAGATATCATCCTCTGTTTAATACCAACCAGAAAATGTTGATTATTCTTAAGGAGAAGACTGCACTGGATTTTTGAGAAGCTTTACCCAGCCAGTCGGAAAGTGTTAGTCATTTCAGTGACCGTCCAGCTGTTTTCGACCCCATGGACTGTAGCCTGCCAGGCTCCTCTGTCCATGGGATTCTCCAGGCAAGAATACTGGAGTGGGTAGCCATTTTTTTCTCCAGGGCCTCTTTCCAACCCAGGGATCAAACCCAGGTCTCCTTCATTCCAGGCAGATTCCTCACCATCTGTGCCACCAGGAAAATCCAGCCAGTCTATGTCCCTGATATTAAGGGTCCTGAGGTTAAAACATGTTTGCTCTTTAGCATTTCACTGTGTAAATGTTTCAGTGGTCAGTTGAAATTCCATTGCAAGTGTCTTGATCATTCCTTCCATATTTCACATCCATTGGTTCCAAAAGCAGAAAGCCAGTCTTAACTAAACACATAAACAAAAACTCTGGAGAAAGTAGCACTGGGTCACCGCTTGACATTTGCCCCAAGAAAAGGCAAGTCCATCAATATGCTATCTCTCAAATGAAAAATTTGAAAGGCCTGGTTCAACTGTAGAAGACCCTTCCATCTGTTCAGGTCAATACTAACTCTCTGTTCATGCAACTGAGGCTGATTGTGACCACAAAAATGATGGAAATAGTTGACATAAATTCAAATTCAGACCCTCTGGTGCAGATGGTCAACTTCCGTTACTACATCTATAATGCATTTATATTTTGATTTTTTTTTTTTTGGTCACTAAATATTAACTCTATAAAGACAGGCTTAATGCTCTATTCACCTTTAAATGCCCTACATCAAAATGGTGCCTAGCAAAAGTAAGTGTTCAATAGATGCATTATACATTATATGTGAAGAAATAAATGAATGAATGAAATGTTGTCTGGCTCAGATATAAACATGAGACCTTTCCACTTGGACTGGGGACATGAGTGAGTTTAAAATTCCTAACTAGAAAAAAATGGTATCTCCTGATCTCTGCTCATTGACCCAGAAATGGCCTTTCAACTTCTCATCAATCCTCTTGTTACCTAATATCCCTTAGTAAATGGGCTCTTGAGGGGGAGAAATGGGCAAAATGTCTACAGTAAATGAGTAAAAAGTGCAGCGGGATAATATTATGGAACTAAATCTTACAGAATTGTTATGTATCAGTCACTTGAGAGGAGAAAAAAACTTCAAATTTTGGGGCATTTCAGTGCAAAGATGATGATGTTTGGGATCCTTTCCATTGACCTCAAAGCTCCAATCTATTTTCTTATATTTACTAAGGCAGAAATAATCTGCCCTGCAAAAGTGACAAGAGGCTATTTCACACACAAACACACACAAAAGCTATATTAAGCAACACAACTCAGCTCAAGGAAAGAAAAATTAAAAACAAAAGAAGGATACTGGAGTTGCAAGACTTGGATTCAATTTCTGACTATGCCCATTTGTACTTGGTGATCCCAGGGCATTTTACATTGCTTCTCATCTGTAATACGGGGCTAGATTTCTGTCTAACAAAGTCGTCATGAGAACTGAGTAAATTTATTACTAATGAGTAACTTCTTTATTACTTAAAAATACCTTTTAACTAATAAAGTTCTATATAAATGTGAAGTAATTTTTTTTTCAAGAGACAGGTGATGACAGTGAAGGCAAGCAACATTTTTATAGTGAGGCTATATCATTTTAAAAACATAAAACAATAAGGTTATACCTATCTACATGTATATATCTAGTAAAAATTCAGTTCACAAGTTCAGGAGCACAGAAATGCAACTTTCCTTTAGTCGAACTTAATCTACATGTAGTTCATTTCAATTCTGAGGCAGAAAAACTTAGTTTTGGTCAATTCAGGGTAAATCAGCCAGTTTGGTGGTTGCATCTGTGTTTTTTGAGGGAGTTCATGGAATGTCACGGGCTTCCATGGTGGCTCAGTGCTAAAGCATCTGCCTGCCAACGCAGAAGATGTGGGTTCAATCCCTGGGTCAGAAAGACCCCCTGGAGAAGGAAATGGCAACCCACTCTAGTTTTCTTTCCTGGGAAATGCCATGGACAGAGGAGCCTGGTAGGCTATAGTCCATAGGATCACAAAAGAGTCAGACACAGCTTGGCAATGAAACAACAGTGGGGTGTCACAATATCAGATGTGGCACCTGGTCCCCAGTCATCAGCTGTCCCTGCCAGCAGCCATCCGCAGAACATGTGTCACCCATCAGCATGCTTCCACCTGGCTTCACTGGGAAGGGTGCCTCTGGACTCTCTTTCCTAAAGAAGCCCCATTGACAAAAATGTGTCCTCATTGCTCAGTGGTGGTGACTGCACAGGAACACATCATGGTCAAGGTGAGGCTGGTCCTGAAGTTTCTGTTATCTAGAAGAAAACAAGGACAACGTTGAAAACAAGCCATCAGAGAACTCTCTGCCTATCTAAAGACCTTAGAGATCTGGAGGACACTCACCCTCGTTGTACCAGAGGAGACCCAGAGATCTTTGACTTTCTCACAATTGACCTGACTCCACTGATCCCAGACCATGATTTCCTCTTTTGAACCATCATTCATTGTGTGCGCTGGCACCTGAGAGAAGACAAATGAACACACCAGTCCTCAGAATTCAAGGAAGCAGCTAGCCCCTGAATGCAGAGTCGTTTTTTCTGGTCTTTAAACAACTACAACTTAAGTTTCCTTGGAATAATATTTATATTCTTGGTTTGAATAGTCTTCAGTCCTGTTTAGTGTATGGTGGATATAAACACGGCAAAAACAAATGTGTATAAGAATGTGTGCTCCGAGCATAATGTTGAAGTCTTACCATTGAATGCAGCACAATATCAGTAACTTAAATTCAAAATGTTACTGAGTATGCTCATGGTGACAAGTCCTGAGCTAGTTTCCAGTTCTTTACAAAGTAAAATACACTGATGTGGCCCCAAAATGTGCAGAGTGGAAGCATTGAGTTCATGTGTCTTTTCTGGCCGGTAATGGGGCATAGGGCAGAGTATGCGGGCATGAAAAGGAGGAGAATCAAAGCCACTATTCACTGAGCCCTGGGGAGGCACCATGCACTGGTCATTTCATCCTCACATCTCTGTATGGAAAGTTCCAGCACATGCACCCCAGGATCCCCCCGAAAGACAGCAACGCAAACCATACACTTCAAAACATTAAATACAGCTTTTGTTGCTTCTTCGTGCAAGATGTTTCTAATACAATCTATTCCCTTCAAAGACACGGTGGAGAATGGTGGGGGGTGGTTTGAGCAATGTAGTTTTTATTTTTACATTTTAGTTCAGACTGGAAAATTGGTATTTCATTGCCAAATCAATCAGGAACACATTTATTACTTAACGTTGTTTGAAATAATATCTACAATGCTCAAAGTCTCAATTAAAAGCATAAAATTCTTTCAAGCTCAAAATCAAAACAATAACACAAATATAAACTGCATTTTATGCTCTCTTAATATTTCACTATGTGACTATAGATGAATATTTCTCTCTCCCTTTCTGTCTCACTCTCACTTTCTCTGCCTTTGTTTTTGTCACCTGGCAAATGAGGAAATTGAAGTAGTGCCTTAAATCATCTCTAAGTTCCTTTCATGTGATTAAATATAACTATTTATATTAGGCTTGTAAATAGCAGGTGGTGATGACGGGTTTTGAGCCCTGCTGTCGTATGCTATAATGGTTATCGGTAGAGTTATTAGGCTTTGTTTCTCAACGGGGGAATTTGGTTGTGACAAGAATAAGGATGCAACTCTTCCTTGTGAAGAGGGTACCAGCACACACTCACAGCCAAGTCTTGGAAATGATAGCTGCTGCCACAAGCTGAATGACAGTCACATGCCAGGCACTCACAAACTTTATCTCATTTCATCATTGTAAGAACCTGCTGAAACAAATGTCTGGAAAAATCAAATGACTTTCCCAGGGTAACACAGCTAGTAATCTGCAGCCATTCACACAAACAATTCATGCTCATTCAAAAGGGGTTGCCTTGATGTTGGGCCTGGGCTAGCTGGGCACTGCTCCATTGCGACACTGGGCTAATGGGACTAATTTGGAAACTGTCTGGAGGCAGAGGCTGTTCACACCCTCTCCCCTGTGACCCTCCTACTGCAAGCCTGGACCTTGGTGTGGTGCTACATGCCCTGTTCCCTCACACAAGACTCACATATTTTGGGGACAGAGCCTATTGACATGGATGCACTATCCTGTGGAGGGCTTTTCAACATTGAAAATACCACTTAAAAATTAAGAGATTCTGCCTCAAGATGCAGATTTCCAGCTTTGCTTCAAAAACCTGAAGACTTGGAAACACTGAATCCTATATTTTAGGCTGGCAACACCAAACTGGAGCCAGGGCTGCTCTCTGTCTATACTGAAACTTTACACAAACTAGAAAAAAGGTGTTCCTCTGGGCTTCTGGAGGCTAGTGGGCTCACAGCTTGGTGAGGAGAGAACAGGCTGGTTCTCACCCGCTTACCTCCACAGCCCGTGTCCTTGGGCACAGTTGTTCACGTGGCCGAGTGGCTGACCGAGCAGCTCCTCCTCCAGATAGAACATCCACTCTGGTTAATACGATCTTTAACATTCCCTTAATCCTCCCCAGCTTTGAGACCCAGTGCCAATTAAACAACTGAAAATCAATGAACGTGCAGAATTCTGAAGCCAGCCCACTTCATTCATTTCTCTTGTCTGCTGGCCCCTGTTGGAGTTTTCATTTGCAACCCTCAATTTAATGAGTTATGGGAAAAGAGTAGCGTGATGGCTTTCATATCTATCTACAAGATATTCAAAAGATGTAGAATGGCGAACAGGCAGGCATAGGCTAGAGGAAGCAAACATGAGTGCAGCTGATCCCAACCATTTCAGAATTTCTGCTTGTGAGCTTGAGGGTGTGAGTGTGTGTGTGTGTGTGTGTTTACTCTCTAAGTTGTGTCTGATTCTTTTGTGACTCTATGAACTGTAGCCTTCCAGGCTCCTCTGTCCATGGGAGTTTCCAGGCAAGACTATTGCTGGCTTGCCATTTCCTTCTCCAGGGGATCTTCCCTACCCAGGGATCAAATCCACATTTCTTTGTGTTTCCTGCATTGGCAAGCAGATTCTTTTAACACTGAGGTACCAGGCTGGTGAAGTCAAGTTCCTCCACTCCATGGGCCCAATTGGACTTCCAGAGGCAGCTCCCCTGCTCATTCCATCTGCTTTGCCTCAAGCTCATAGCTCAGACACGATTGATTTACTCTTACTTTCTCATAAATCCCTCTCATGTTCCCTTTACTGTCCTATCCTCATTCCTCAGATAGCACTGGCTTACACATCCATGCCATCACCTCCACATTTGATCATTCCAACTGGAGGCTGCCCATTAAGGTAACAAGCCTTTTGCTCAGTTAATCCTATTACACCCTATTGTAGGTTTGAATTGTGTTCTCCAAGAAGATACGTGCAAGTCCTAAACCCCAGTATTTTAGAATGTGACCTGATTTGGAAATAGGGTTGTTGCAAGCATAATTATTCCCATTAGGTCAGAATGGAGTAGGATGCACCCTTAATCCCAGATGACTGATATCCTTATAAGAAGAAGAGAAGAGACACAGAAACGCCTAGACAGAATTCCATGAGACTACAGAGATGATGTATCTGGAAGCCAAGGAAAGTCAAGAATTGTTTCCAGCCATAAGCTGGGAAAGAAGCAAGGGATAGTTTCTCCCTCAATGCCTCCAGAAGGAACCAACCCTGCTGATACTTGGATTTTGAACTTCTGGCCTCTAAAGCAATGAGAGAATACATTTATGTTATTGCAAGCTGCCAAGCTTGTGGTCACTTGTTAAGGTGGCCATAAGAAGGCAGGATACTCAGCTTCATCAAAATCAGTGCCAATCTGGGAGCTCGGGCCAGTCCCGAGTGTGGCTAGGATTTGTTTAAAAGGACAAGACCCAGCAGGGACCCCTTAGCTTTGGCCTACTTTCTAGTCTGGGTGTAGTGAGCAGATTGGAGACCGTAATTTTTTCTTTCTGTACCTTAGATATAAAAAGGTCTTTGTTTTTCCCTAACTTGCAGTCTGCCTCTCCCTCCCCCCCTGCCCCCCCAACCCCCAGCATCTCTCTGGTAGTGTGTTGAGAGCAACATCTCCCTGCGTGGATGCTCTGACTCACTCCTTTTCAATAACACCCTCTTCCTTGATAAATCAATACCCTGACCAAAGGGATGATGCATTTAGGTCATTAAGCAAAGTAGCTAGAAGAAATAAGATACAGCTTCATTTACAAGGTATTTTTTGCTTTTGCTCTTATTTACCTGGAAAATGTAATTAAAGTACAACTTCTAAAAAACCGACTAATGAGAAAACTGATTAGACAGAGCTGTGATGGTTAAGCAAGGAAGCCAAAAAAAAAAAAGGTGGAAAAGGAGCTCTCCTGGGAAGACAGGGATTGTCTTGGGCAAATCACATCCCCTCTCTGAACTTCACTTGTCTCAGGGTAAGTGATGGAATAGAGATTCTGTTTTCTGAATCTCTGCTCTCGAGTTCTATTGCTCCCTGTCTTAAAAACAAAAATGAGCAAACAAACCATACTCCAATAAAAATTAAAATGATTTAAAAAGAGAAGAAAAAGAAAAAGGGGACTTCCCTGGTAGTCCAGTGGCTAACTCCATGCTTCCAAGGCAGGGGGCCAGGGTTCAATCCCTGGTTGGGAACTAGATCCCGCATGCAGCAACCAAGAGATTACATACTGTCTCTAAAGAGCTCATGTGCCACAACTGAGACCTGGTGCAGCCAAATTAATGTATGTATGTATGTATATGTGTGTGTGCGTGTGTATATACATATATATATGTATATAATGAATAATGTTAAAAAGAAAGGAAAACAATATGCAAAGCCCTCAGTCTTCAGGTTTCCTTCTTTTCAGAGCTTGTTCATTAAGGACATGACTGTCTTTGGATGATGAGTTTTGTCATTTTTGAGGCAGGCTATGGACGTTAACCTACTAGGCCTGCTCACCAGAGGTACTGAGAAGCTACAAATGGCGTTGTCACCAGTAAACCAAGGCACAGACATTTTCAGGTAATGACACTTTAAGAATGATTGAAGGAAAAAATCTATTAGGTAAGGAAAGTTGAATGCAGAATTCCATGTTCACGCCTTTTAATTTGCTCTCTGTTTGTCTCTCTCCTCTTTCTCACATACTTTCTCTGTAAAATGTATTTATTCAATTTTTATGGAAGAATGATCAAATGAAGATAAGCAAAAAGAAAAAAAAAATAAGAAACATGCATAATCTCACCACTAAAGAAATATTTTCAGCAGTTTTGTATTTGCTTTTGGATGTGGCTTGGTGCATGTGTGTGTGTGTGTGTGTGTCTATGAGAGAGGGAAATACAACTTCCAAATTAACTTTGCAAAGAAACACAAGAATTTTTATGAACTTTTATAAACCCTTAGTTTCAGAGCACAGCTTCTTTCTAGTTAGACTATATTCAGAAAGTGAATAATATATTTTAATCAGTGCTAACAGCCCCATATTTGTGGAGTCTCTGAGAAAAGCCACTTTATAATGTTGCTGTTTTATAAGGAGACCACGTGGCAATCTATGGGCAGGTCATGTGTAGTTGGGATAACCGAAATTGGTGGACACATGTCCCAGTCTCTGCTACACAAGCAAGACCCACAGGAGCTTTTGGTTCCATCACTGATGGATGTTTCTTGAACATCAAGAGTATGTTTTGGGCTGGCCAAAAAGTTCATTGGGTTTTCTGTAACATCTTACCCGAGTGACATATTTGGCTAACTTGATACAATCTCATAGTCTACATTGAGGAATGACCCCAAAAAAGCCTGAAAAAACTTACAGTGGAAGTTTAAGAGAAATAAGTTCTGGAATTCACTTCTTTTAAACTAAAATCTAACACTAAAATTAATATGTAAAATATAAAAGCAGACTGTTCTAGAGGATGCAGAGGTAAAGACCTGGAGATCCATCTGTAAGTTTTTCCCAAGCGGCCCCTAAGGAAAACCAACAGGTCCAGAAGACCTATGAAAGCATAGATGGGTTTGTGATTATGAGTGAGTGGGGTCGGTCATGGTGAGAAAACCACAGCAAATAGGCCGTCTGTGTGCCGGGCACTCTCACTGGGGTTTTGCCTCTATCAGTTAATTTAATCCTCACAACAAGCTGGCTTTGTTGTTACAAGCATTCCTATTTGATAGCTAAGGATATGAGGTTTGGAAAGATAAAATGACTTACCCAACATCTCATAGCTATATTTGGCAGGCCTGAGACTCAGATGTGACTTCAGCCACCTCCACCATCCTCCACTTCCACCATCCCCCACCTCCACCATGACAACTCTTATACCTAATAGGATGCAAGAGTTAAGTACTACACAGGGGAAGCAGTAGAATTACAGCCAGAGGTCTGGGCATAACAAATTCTGAGTCTAGCCATTGAGTACGACACAAAAGAGATGCATCTTCCAGGTAGAACATAGTCAACTGAAACTGATATATGCTGACAAATGCACTGTGTGTGAGGAACCCTGAGCATGAAAGCTCTTATTGTTTAGAAAATCTTCCTAGAGGGGAGGATGACTTGATTTAAAGTAATGCTTGGTAGCCTCAGAGGATCTCCCTCTCAAATACTTCTTAATTACTGTGTTGTCTTAACTTATTTCCACAGCTTTTTGATACTACTCCCGCCAGGAGGAGAGCTTAACTCCTCATCCCCCCCAAAGTTACAAGATGTGGGTAGTACATTAAATATCATAACAGGGAACTGAATTAAGCTGTTCTGACAATTAAAGCAAAACATGAAGGATATTAGATTTCACTGTTGTCATTCCTTGACAAGAGAAAACCAAATCATTCCTTTGCAGAAGCAAAAACAATTTTTGTTTGTTTGTCTGTTTCTTTTACTACCTTTAAGGTGGTAACAATCATGGAGGTCTTTTATTATTTCATTGGTGAACAAACAAGAAACTTTCTAAAAGGCAGAGAGACTGTCCAAATAGATGATCCTTGTGCAGCTCTTTATAAAAGGTCTTCATGTTTACAATCAAACTGTAACTCGATGAAGGCATTCCTGCAAGGGCGGAGATAATGTGGACAGACTTGTTTGTTTTATGACTCTTCTGCATTGATTCTGAGAAAATTGCCTTGAAGAATCGAAAAGAATGAATAGCTAAGCACCACTTTTATCACACCTCTCTCTTACTAAAAAGGTTTCAATTATTCTCTATTTCCTACAGGTTTTTAAAACTAAATATCCTATAGTAAAAGAGCTGTACCTCAGAGACTCATTAGAGAATCCCATCATAAACTATTTGCACTCCAGCATTTGCCAAAGGTTTGTATAGTACTGACTTTGGCTGTTGACAAGTATCTAGTGGATTTGTTAAGGAAAGGGTGGAAAGAGGCTCAGCTGGACTGGACCATGACAGAGTAATGAGTCGGTTTGCTACTGGGGTCTTCTCAGCACCAGGTGATATGTTATCTTGGAGAGGGAATGAATAAACTTACAGTTACTGCGGGGGAAGGGGGGAGGAATATATTGGAAGACTGGGATTGACATATACACACAACTGTATATAAAATAGATAATAAGGAGCTACTGTATAGCACAGGGAACTCTGCTCAGCACACTATAATGGCCAATATGGGGAAAGAATCTTAAAGAGAGTGGCATACTACTACTACTAAGTTGTTTCAGTCATGTCTGACTCTGTGCGACCCCATAGACAGCAGCTCACCAGGCTCCCCTGTCCCTGGGATTCTCCAGGCAAGAACACTGGAGTGGGTTGCCATTTCCTTCTCCAATGTATGAAAGAGAAAAGTGAAAGTGAAGTCGTTCAGTCGTGTCCGACTCTCAGCGACCCCATAGACTTCAGCCTACCAGGCTCCTTCATCCACGGGATTTTCCAGGCAACAGTACTGGAGTGGGGTGCCATTGCTTTCTCCAAAAAGAGTGGCATATGTGTATGTATAACACATTCACTTTATTGTATACCTGAAACTAGCAGAACATTGTAAATCAACTCTCTCTCACATAACACTCAGTTGCATCCAACTCTGCGACCCCAGAGATTGTAGCCCACCAGGCTTCTCTGTTTTTTTAAAAACTAAAGGTGTGAAAAGGATGATGGACATTATATAATTTCCTTTAGCTGTTAAAAAAGTACTTAATGGGTATCTACCAATGTTCCAGTTTCTTGGGATACATCAATAAACAAAATACATGCATCCACAAAAAGACTGTACCCTCTGATATTTATATTCCAATGGAGATAGACAGACAGTAAGCAGTTAGATGAATAAGTGAGTTTCATAATATATTAGAAGACAGTGGGAAAAAAGGGAAAGTGTTAGTCGCTCAGTCATGTCCAACCCTTTGTGACCCCATGGACTGTAGCCCTCCAGGCTCCTCTGTCCATGGAATTCTCCAGGCAAGAATACTGGAGTTGGTAGCCATTCTCTTCTCCAGGGGATCTTTCCATTCCAGGGATCAAACGTGGGTCTCCTGCATTACAGGCAGATTCTTTACCAGCTAAGCCACCAAGGAAGTGGTAAATATTAAGAAAAAAAGAAAAACAGAGGAGCATAGGAAGATTGGGAATATAGGAGTGGGAGTCTCCAAGCAAGAATATTGGAGTGGGTTGCCATTTCCTTTTCCAGGGACTTTTCCCAACCCAGGGATCAAACCCAGATCTCTCACAGTGCAGGCAGACTCTACCATCTGAGCCACCAGGAGCTCCTGGGAATACAGGAGGGCAGGTTATAATTTGAAACAAGTGGTCAGGGCAGCCTTGCTACAGAATTGGAAGCTGAGGAAAGCTTAAAGGAGGTAAGATGAAGCAGTTAGTCATGGAGATATATGAGAGAAAGCTCTCATCAATGAGAGGAAAAGGCCAGAGCTGCAGCACCACCAGGAAGTGAGTGAGCTGGGGTGAAGGATGAGGAGATATGAGGTCAGGAAGGTGCTGGGGGTCTCACAGACTACTGTTGAAGCCTTGGAAGCCACAGGACTTTTCTGAGTAGAGGGATGACTTGCTCTGACTTAGGTCTTAAAAGGGATTCTCTGACTGGGGTGAGGGGAGAAGTAGGAAGCCTAGTTTATGAAAGAAGACCCATGGAGTCATGGATTTAAAGGAGGTCAAATGTCAAGGACTGGTTTGTGAATGACCTTATGTGAGCTGGCCAAAGAAGCTATCACAGCCTAGAGGTGGTGAGAGGAAGGCTCTTCCCAGTTTCCCTGGTTGCATGTTTCTTAGGTGGGCTTTATCAGTGATAAAGAATCTGCCTGCCAAGGCAGGAGACATAAGAGATGTGGGTTTGATCTCTAGGTTGGGAAAATCCCCTGGAGGAGGGCATGGCAACCAACTCCAGTATTCTTGCCTGGGAAATCCCATGGGCAGAGGAGCCTGGCGGACTACAGCCCTTGAGGTCACAAAGCATAGGACACAGCTGAGACATGGCATAGCATAGTATAGGTGGGTAAGTCAGGCTAAAAAGCAATTCCTGGATGTCTTGATAACCATGATGCTGGCTGGCTGTCCTGCCCACTGAGCCTCAGTCCTGTGGTATTTTCACTTTCTTTCAAGATGTGATAGTCTTTAAAATCTCTTTGGTGGCTTATTTCTCAGGGCAGAGACACCCCTAGGGGCCTCCTTCATTTGGAAATGGGGTTGGGAAAAGGGAGCAGTAAGACATTTCTCTGAACAAATCCAGTCTGTTTCCTGGATTCTTTTAAAGTGATTTCCAACACTGTCATACTGGGAACAGGTCTGCCCTCTTATCAGTTAAAGAGGAACTAAAAAGATTCAAACTCACTCATCCCCAGACAGGCCTTTAGAGCAACACTGTCCAGAAGAAATATAATGCAGCCACTTTAAATAGGTTAGTATCCATATTTTAAAATATAAACAGAAAGAGGCAAAATTCATTTCAATAATATATTTTCTTTCACTCAGTATATCTAAAATAGTATTTCAATATGCAAGCAATATGGAGATTGTTAAAGAGATATTTTAAATGCTTTTTTTATACTTAAGTCTTTAAAATCTGGTGTATTTTATGTATTTTACACTTTAAGCAGATCTCAATTCAGACAAGCCCATTTCCAGTGCTCTGTGGGTGGCTACTGTGGCTGGATAGCACAGTTCTAGAACTACAGAGCCCAAGATGCCTATATTTCTCTAGGTCAGTTAGCTTTGTTTACAACTGTTTGGTGAATCTCACTATTACAGAGTCCAAGCTCACTCTACTTCTGGATAACAAGGTGTTGAGGCAGAAAATAATGACTTCATTTGGAAAGCCAGCAGATCAAGAAGATGGCAGACTCATGTCTCAAAATAGCCTCTTATTGGGATTGGATGGCAGGTTCTTTTATAGAACAGAGAGGGGGAGGAGTTCAGAAAGTAAAGTAAAAATGTCATATGTCCTGCAAATATCTCCTGGAATAGCCAGCCTTAGAGAGGGGATATGTTAATTTCTTCCTTCCTGTAGCTATCCACAGATGAACAGGGTCAGGATGTCTCCCTGAACAAAGGCACTTCGGTTTAGCATTCAGGCTGAGGGGCAGGGTTCCCAAAGGCAGGCCATTATGTACAGACAATATCCTTTTAGTGAACAAATGCAATGGGAAGCAAAGATTAAAGTAAAGAAACGGATCCAACCTCGAGTCAGATTTTGCTCTTATCTGTAGCCTAGTGATCCACAGGACCTGGGCTATCGAATTGGAATTCGGTCGCATCTGGTAGAAGAAAGGTGGAAGACCCTTGATTATATCCCGTCCTCAACTGCAGTTTGTCTCCTACTCGCATGTGTAAATGAGAAAAAGCTTTGTACACAGAAAACCATTTTGCCCAAGCTTATTACTATCGTACTCACTGCTGACTCTATCTTTAGAGTGTACACACTGTTCCCACCAGGACATACTTGAAGAGTGAAATGGTACTCGGTGAACAAAAATTCTTCTGTGACAAGAGTGATGGGCTTCCTAACTGTGGTGCTGGAGAAGACTCTTGAGAGTCCCTTGGACTGCAAGGAGATCCAACCAGTCCATTCTGAAGGAGATCAGTCCTGGGTGTTCTTTGGAAGGAAGGATGCTAAAGCTGAAACTCCAGTACTTTGGCCACCTCATGCAAAGAGTTGACTCATTGGAAAAGACTCTGATGCTGGGAGGGATTGGGGGCAGGAGGAAGAGGGGACGACAGAGGATGAGATGGCTGGATGGCATCACCGACTCGATGGACATGAGTTTGGGTGAACTCCGGGAGTTGGTGATGGACAGGGAGGCCTGGTGTGCTGCAATTCATGGGGTCGCAAAGAGTCGGACACGACTGAGCGACTGAACTGAACTGAACTGAACGAAAATTCTTCTGTGACAAGGGTGACCGGCTTCATGAGGGGTTTAGCCCCAGGAAGATGTGAAACTCCAACACGAGGCAAACAGATCTTTATTTGAACCAGGTTTTCTCTAATTGTTACTGTCACGGTAATTTATGGCCAAACTTTGGTGCATTTTTCACCGAGGCAATTTTTCACCAGGCCCCGTCAAGGGTCTCCATAGTGCCCATGGTCGTGGCTGGGGGAAGTCACTGAAGCAAACACAGCCAAAAGAGCAAGAACTTGGGCTCCAGAAGACTGCACTTGGCAAGTTGCAGTCTGAGTGGATGAAAGGCAGCTGAGAGGTGTGTCTGCCTGGCTTAAAGAAGACCTTTTACTTCTTTCTAAAGTCAGGCTGTTGAATATATCCAGAAACAAAGTGCTAAAATGGCCAAATAGGTCAAATCAATAAGAAGGATGGGGAAGCAATAGAAGAAAGAATTAAGGAGATATACAGGTATTTTACTAGGCTGTGTGCATCTTGAGGACTGGGTCTGTTTTGTCCACCCACCCCATCCCCCACTTTGTTGAGTGAATGAATGATGTAACTTATACATTTTCTTATTCTGTGACCAAGACAATTGATTCAAACTCTTGTGCCTTACACAAAGCCATGTAGAATTGTAAAGTTGGACCAGATGACCTTTAAAGTCTTTATGAGACTCTATGACTCTAATTTGACCAAAAACGAGTTAATGAGCATTAAATACCATAGGCCTAAAAAACACTAGCTTTAACTGAGTTTTAGGGAAGATACTAGGAATAATACTTGTCACATTTTTCTTGGCCCATTTTAGCCCAGGAACTGAATCCAAACTAGTATAAATATGAGGCTCTACTGACTAAGGAGGGTTTTTTGTGTAGTTATTGTTGGTAGAATATGCACTAGATGAGGAATTTCATGATGCTAGACACTAGCCCTACGTTCTTGTGTCCTGGACAGAACTGGAGTCACTAAGAACTCTGTGGGTCTGGTATTCACAACTGGAATAGGTGATCTGCCAAAAACTATGAGCTCTGATTTTCATATGAGCTTAAGCAGAGAAGCTGCCCAGGGTCATCTCTTTACCCAAGGTCTGTGGGAAACAGTTTTAGGTCCCATAATTCCTCAGGCATTATATAAGATGCCTTGTTCTTTCCAGCTTCTTCAGGCCCAATGTAAATACACAAAATGATTCATATTTGCAGCAGTGAAGGAAATCCAGGACATTCTGGGAAACTCAGGAGAGAAAACATTGGTTTGAAAAGTGAGCAGTTGACAGGCTCAGGGCACAGTCCCAAAAGTAAGTGGGGGGTGTGGAGGGGTTATTTACCTCTAAGCTGTCTCTCCCTCACTTAATCCACCTTACTGCAAGAGTAATTGCCCTGAAATCAAAGTCAAATCGAGTCATTCCCTAGTTCACAACCCTAAATGACTCAACACCTGCAAAATGAAGAATAAACACCTTTGTGAGGGATTTTAGACTGTCGCCCTCTGACCCCAAGCCATCATTTCAACCTCATATCATATTGCATCCCTCCGTGCACTCTGGGTGATACCGCAGACCACTGGGCATCTCATCATTCCTTGAAATCTATGTGTTCCATCCCCCCACATCTGTATCTGAGCTACAATGCCCTCACTTGTCTTTCTTCCAAAAATTTTCTACACTCTTCAAAGACCCACTCAAATAGTCCACCAAGCATTCTTGATTTAATTTAATTATGCCTCCAATTAGAATTCTCTGTATAAATATCTGCTCCTCCCTTCTCTGTAGCTTTATTTTGGATGACATGGATCACATCCTCTTAATTTTTGTTTTTTCACAGCTCCTATTATTTGATCTTAATCACTGTAGGTGGTAAGATAATGTTTTGTCAGATAAAGGAATGAGGAGCTGACATATCTCTCACTTGAGTTAGCATTCCACCTGACATGGGTGGGATAGGATTTGTGACAAATGCCACACAGCTTGAATAACAGGGGACTACGTGGAAGAAGGTATCTAAGGCAGAAAGAGATTCAAAAGACATACTGGGATGCTGGCTGGGGAGGCAACATGGCCAGGAGTTAGGGGCAGAGGCTGTGGATGGTTCCACAATATCCATTCTCCCCTTCTGTTGTGGCAGTAGAACACCCAAGTTTTAGCTGAGCTCATGGCTGTCCAGCTGAAGACTATATTGTTTCATCATTCTTGAAACCCAGTGTCAAAATGTTAACCCAAGGAATGTAAGTGAAAGACATGAGCAACATCAGATGTGCCTTTAAAATGAAAGGAATAATGTTGATGTATGGCAAAACCAATATAATATTGTAAAGTAATTAACCTCCAATTAAAATAAATAAATTTATATTTAAAAAAATAAAATAAAAAATAAAATGAAAGGAATATTCTTTACGTCCTCTTTTCCTCCCTTCCCATGTATGTGGAATTAGAGTGGCAACGTACACTTGATCACGAGAATGAGGGCCACTTACTAGGGCTTGATAGTACGGAGTGTTACATCTGCAGCCTCCCTAACTCACTATGCGGGCAGCCTCCTCCTTCAAGTCATTCAAGGTATGCATGCATGCTCTGTCATGCCCCACTCTGCAATCCCATGGACTGTAGCCCGCCAGATTCCTCTGTCCGTAGCATTTCCTAATGTAGCATTTAGGAATAGGAGTAGGTTGCCATTTCCTTCTCCAGGGGATCTTTCCGACCCAGGGATTGAACCTGGGTCTTTTGTATCTCCTGCACTGGCAGGTGAATTCTTTGCCACTGCACCACCTGGGGAGCCCCTGTCCTTACTCAGGTAAAGTTACCTTTGATTCCTCGTTCTCTCAAAGAAAAATATCCCGTCCCTGCTTTGCATTCTTGAAAGCACTTAACGTGTGTATTGAACTTCTAGTTCTTTGTCTCCCTGTTCTGTCTGCCTAAACTGGGAATCGGGGGTTTTATCCATCAGCTCCCATCCTCTGTTGGCTGCCGTTTGCATCCATGGGTGATAATTCTTTGCACACTTCTGAGCTGTTTGTAGGCCAAGATATATCCAGGGATAGAAAACAAAGATGCCAGGTACACTTTGAGATGAAATGCTGTCAGTGCCATGTGCCAGAAGCCCTCGGGGAGCAGCCCAACTCCAAGGTGTGGTTGAGAGCTGTGAGGGGGCACCAGAGGCTTCTGATACACATCATGTTTCCCAGGCTCCCCACAGATGTAGAACCTGTATGAGAAAAGGGACTCTGTCTCTAGTACTCTATTCTTAGGACACAGAGCAGTGCCTGGCCTTAGTGGGTACTCAGCACATGTCAGTTGAATGAATGAATGAAGCTCCTTAGCCTTTTTCGGGTCTCTTTCCTCACCCGTAAAAGGGGGATGATGACCCATTTGGTTTTGCAAGGTTCCTTTGAGGGCCAAATCAATCATGCGAGATGCTTAGCACAGAAAAACACCACAAGCAATCGTAAGCTATTATGAATTCGCTGCACGCAGGCTTTGTCTGGTTGTGGTGAGCAGGAGCTGCTCTTTGTCGCAGTGCTTGGGCTTCTCACGGCAGTAGCTTCTCTCGTTGTGGAGCACGGGCTCCAGGCACATGGGCTTCAGTGGTTGCAGCACGTGGACTCAGAAGTTACAGCACGCGGGCTCAGTAGTCACGGTGCATGGGCTCAGTTGCTCCACAGCACGTGGGACCTTCCTGGACCAGGGATTGAACCTACGTCCCCCACATTTGCAGGCAGATTCCTAACCACTGGACCACTAGGGAGGTCCCTGGGCATCACCAATTTTGCCACGATAAATAATACTGCAGTGAATATCTTTACCCATGAGATGTTACTTACTTGTTTCTGTAGATAAATCCTTTGGCTCTTTTCACAATGCCTCCTTCCTTCTCAAGTACTGACTTCCTGAGTCACTGCTCAGACTGCTCAGCGCAGAGTTCCAGGGTAAAGGGAAGGGCAGAGCTTCAGGTCATGTCCAAGCAAAATGTTTTTCTATTTTCAACAATCCTCTAGGCCAATATATGCATTTCATGGGAAATATAATTAACACATGATTTGTGAGACTGAATTAAAATATGGTTTGTGATTAAAGAGTCTAGTATCTCTTAAAAGATTATTTAATTAGTAATTTTCTTTAAGTTGCATTTCTTCCCAAAACTACCCATCTCTAATGTAAATCCCCTCATTAGAGGGAGTTCTTTGAGTTAGGGCAGCCTTGCAGTGTGATGGAAGGACATGAATCCTGGTTTCAGGCACACACGATGAACTGTGTGACCTCAGTCATGTTGTGTAGCTTCTCCAAGCCTCTATTATTTTCCATTTGTAAACTGACAGTTCTATTTTTTGTTACAATGTGTAGATAAAATGGTGTTTATGAAAACATTTCTACTGGGCCTGGCATATGGTAGGTACACAGTAAAAATTTCCTCACCTTTTTTATTTTTTGATTCTCAGGACCTACTCAAGGCATGATCATTGCAGTGACTTTGAATGACAGTGTTCATATTATAGTTCTCAGTAAGCATGTGTCTTCTTGAGGACACATCCAGCAATCAATAACATTGGTTGGAAATGAGTATTTTTCCATGACACCAAAACCAAATTTTGGAAAATTCTTTCAGGTAAGGGTTCTCTTTGGAAAATTCCAATTCCCTTATTTGCAGCAGCCAAGTGCTATTTACCCCAGGACCCAACACCTTTCAATTTGTTATTTTCAATGTTAATAAATGATTTAGTTCATTTCCTGTTTTCCTCTGCTCACCAACCTGCCAGCAGCAGTCATACGCCAACCTTAAAATAACTGTACTGGCAGACAACAGATTCAAATTATTAGTAGGAGATCTGTAGCTGTGTTACCCGGTCAACCCAGCTGGAGAGACACAAGCATGACTTCTAACATCCAGCTGTGTGCTTTGGTGAATGCAAGTGAAGAATAAGTTTAGGAAGGCTTGGAAGGAAGAGTGTCATAAAACTTGAAAAGATGTGTTGATGGTTGATGAGAACAAAAGACTGTGTCTTGATTGCTCTGGTCATAGTCTCCGGAGTACCCAGTAAACAACAAGCACACAGTAGGAATGAATAAGTGGACCTGAGCGGATGCCAATAGGGGAGCCGGTATTCCTTGTCTCCAAATTTAATCCTGTTCTAATTTTTTTTTCTCAAGTTTCTTCCAATGTTTTTAGTCATTTTCATCATTTGGGGTTTCTTTGTTCCTCTTTGCCAAATTTCTCTTTGTACTGCTCACCATACCTAGTAGAGAGGCTGGCCCTCCTAGAGAATTTAGCAAATGTCTGTGGAATGAACAAAAGGCACAGATCTTTTGCAAAAGATACCAGAAGCTGAACTTTACATGTTTGTAAGAGAGAGAGATTGAGATAAAGATGAAATGCATACCTTTGTGCATGGATACTTAACATGTGATTGTAAAGTTTTCCCCACAAGTGGATACCAGATCACACTGTGGGGTACTGAGGTGTACACTTGTTCTTCAGGGCTTTCTGATGTTTTAATTAAAACTCTAAGCAGCATTCAAATCTGGTTTCTCAACAGTGATTTTGATGACTTGGGCTGTGCTTTTTTCATCCTTATTGCTTTCAGATATACATAAATCTTTCTTCCCTCTCCATTTTTTTCCATGTGTGTGAAATGTGATACTTTTCAGTATTCTTGGGGTTTTCTTGGAATCCAGATTTTTCACTTCCTCCACATCTGCTATGAAACCAAATATTGATTAATGTGACCTACAAACCTAACCAGTTAAGGGGGCCAATGACCAGTTCCTATTCTTGAATTTTTAAAAGACTATCATTTATTCCAATCTCTCTCTTAAGTGTGTAAGTTTTTTTGCTTTGAGGTCTTTTTTTTCAGTTTCTGAAAAGATTAAAGGAAGATAACATCAGCACTATAGTTCTCAATCACATCTGAGGTTTAAATTCCAAGCCTTTCGACTAACCCTGAACATATCATTATTAACTTCTATATAGAAATGTTTCTAACTTTGCCTGTATAAAAATTACAGTGTGATGTGTATTATACAACCTAAACATCTCCAGAAGGTAGTTCCTATTGCTTTGAGAGGCTCATAAAAGTAACAAAGAATTTAGCAATAAAATAGAGTCATCACTCAGTGATTCTTCAGGATAAAAATCTACCTAAAGATTTTTAAAAAGTTGTAACCTTCAAGGGTCTGAAATTTGGTGAAAAGGATGCTTGTTTAATGCCTGGGAGAGTGACTCTTGAGTTATAGTATTACTTTTACCCCAAAAGAGTAGGATATGCATATAGTTCTCATTATTCAAATTCCCAAGAAGTGCTATTTGCATAGAATACAAGGAGATCAAACCAGTCAATCCTAAAGCAAATCAACCCTGAATGTTCACTGAAAGGACTGATGCTGAAGCTAAAGCTTCAATACTTTGGCTACCTGATATGAACTCATGAAAAAGACCCTGATGCTGGGAAAGATTGAAGGCAAAAGAAGAAGTGGGTGGCAGAGGATGAGATGGTTAGATAGCATCACTGACTCAATGGACATGAATATGAGCAAATTTCGGGAGATAGTGGAGGACAGGGGAGACTGGCATGCTACAGTTCATGGAATTGCAAACAGTCGAACATGACTTAGTGACTTAACAACAACAACAATAAGAAGACCGGGACCCTCTGTAGTTTATGCAAAAAGAAGACCTGAAAAAAAAAATATATATATATATGCAAAAAAGCAAAGTCTTCCTAAAAGTAGCTGCCTCCTTAGAAAGTCTTAATCCAAAATAAATGCCTTGTTTAAAACTTTGAAATTACCTTAAAGGTCTGTGTTACATTCTTTGGAATGTCCTTAATAGCTGCAAATAATCCTTTGATGGGATATTTGACATTTGGAAACATTAAAAATCTTTACGTACCAAACACATAAAAAGAGTAGAACAACCTAGGAAATGTCTTTCTTTCTTTCTTTTTTTTTTTTTCAGTTAAAAAAAGAAATAATTCTGAGGTATTTGGATTAATTTTTCCATGTGCCTAAAGTGAAAAAGCTTTTCCAAAGGAGGTAAGAGAAGGTTAGGTGCAAAAGAAGCCTCAACCGAACAAACGTGGCCTCCTGATGACATAATTTTGAGGGAAGCAATGTTAATTTGGCTATTTCTGTATTTTTCCCAAGTCTTACTTTGTTACTATTACCTCCAAAATCTAGTTGGGTGCTTATATTGGCACCTCAATCTCATGGAAAACACGAGAATGTTTCTGAGACTGTGTACATTAAAAGACAAAGGTTGCTCAGAGATTTCAAATAACAGTTTAGATGGAGAAAGCTCTCAGAAAAAACCTCTGTCTTGAGCCAAAGACTTGATCCTCTATCCTGACCCCATTATGAATTCATCAGCACTAAGCGGTCTACATTCTGTATCACCATTTTTCAGAAAGGATGGTGAGAGAGAACAATTTATAAGCTAACAGGATTCCTAAGAAAGCTGCACTTACCTGTTGGCTATAGGTCAGTCATTCTGCACAAGATTTCCAATCATGGACAAAATAACCAAGCCACCAACATCTTCTTCTTGATCCTTTTGGTCTGGTAATGAATCCAAGGGAGAATGAGGCTGAACCTGTTGGACTTCCCTGAAAATCAGGAAACCACCCTTGTCTTTAGAAGACAACACCACGGACAGCCTTTGCACATGGCAAGATGACTTGTACCAAATGAGAAGCCTCCCTATTTCCTCTTTACTTCTGTTGAACGTCAAATCTATTAAGGTTATGCGGAGCCCAGTTTTGGGGCGGGCGGTGCACATGTGTCTGCCTTGTGTTGGTCTTCTGTTGTCCTGGTGCTCCCAGGATCGTGGCGGGAAGTGTTGAGCTTTTATATCTAGACAGATATTCATAATGAAATAGATGTCTGGCTTTTGAAGCTAACTTCTTAGTCTGGAGGTACTTTGGTTTACGAAGGCCCCAGTAAGAATGATGACATTGTCTTGGGTGAAGCCACAGAAACCAAGAGGAGAAATGAGCAGGCATGGGGAGAGGGGCCATTCACCTAAGGCAGAATACGGACGATAATAGGAATTCTGTGTGTTCAATTGTATGGACCAAAAAGTAGTCATCTAGTCCGACTTTCCCAGACATCCAAATAACCTGCCTTGATCTTCCTAATGCTCCCAAATGGTTGCAGGTTTTCTTAATGGCTTGTTTTCCTTTGGCATTCTCAGGACCCTTGATTTTAGCAGAAGCTAGAGCAAGCCTCTAGGGGTTCACATTACACAGCGTCCATGACCATTTTATGAATTTCATCATAAGCAAAGCCAGTTGGACAAAGAATGAGCTCTTACTTTCCCCTCCATTTCCCTCCTTCCCAATTTTCCATACTGTGGAATGAAGTTTGAAAGGATTTTCTCTTGACTTCTATCTATTAATGAAAGTTCATCATTCCTTGCTTAGCCAAATCTAATGTCTCTGCATTACCTAGAAATTACGGTGTGATAGATGAGAATAAGTTAAAATAGAGTAAGATGAAATGGAAGTACTTTCTAAAAACTCCTTTTTTTTTCTTCCTTTTTAAGCCTTACCGTCATCTGCCTGCCAGGTGGAACCTATTTGGATAATATAGCACAGATGTACCTTGTTGTACCCAACAGATGAATTCCTGAAAAGCTGCATTTGATAGAATTTTTATAAATTGAATCACATTTTCCTGTAGACTCATCTTATAGTAACAGAAGCCATTATCCACATTTGACTGATCTTCAGTTGGCGGAGGCCTCTCACTCTTGAGCTTCAAGTTTCTCAGCCAAATCTCTATGTCAAACAGTTAATGATCTGGAAATAATAAGCACTTATGTGAGCTCAGGGAGCACTATACTTAGAGGAAATTTGATTGTATTCCTCTGAAAGTAAAGAATCCTTATTGCATAATGTGACTTTTCACTCGTGGAATCTTAGACTATCAGGAACATTAGAGACAATGTAGTCCGAACCTCTCTTTTTTTCCAGATGAGGAAACTGAGGCCCTGGGTGTTCATTCATCTGTGACGGTGTAAAACAGTCATATAACATAAAGGAGAGAACACTGATGTTGAGGTTGGCAGCTTTGAATTCAAATATTCTCTTCCCAGCACACAAGCTATTTGGTTTGGGTATGCTATTAGAACTTTCTGAGCCCAATTTCCTCATCTTTAGGACAAGGATAGTATTACCCACTTTGCAGGATTTTTGTAAAAATTAAATAAGATATGAGAAGTGGTAACACATTGCCTAGAATACAGTAAGGGTTGGGTGTTTGTCTTCTCAATTTCTCTTTTTAGGATTTTTCAAATGACATTTTATTTATTTATTATTTTTTTTAATATGTATTTACTCAACGGACATGAGTTTGAGCAAACTCTGGGAGATGGTGAAGGACAGGGAAGCCTGGCATGCTGCAATCCATGGGGTCGCAAAGAGTTGGACATGACTGAGTGATTGAAAAACAACATGTATTTATTTTACTTATTTGGCTGTGGCACACAGGATCTTTGATCTTTGCATTATGTGACAGGATCTTTAGTTGCAGCATGCAAAACCGTTTTTAGGTGCAGTATGCAAACTCTTAGTTGTGGCACGTGGAATTCTGGTTCCTTGACTGGGGATTTAACCCCAACCGCCTGCATTGGAAACACAGAGTCTTACCGGGGAAGTCCCAACATGTTTTTTTAAAGTGCACTTACTCTAAAAATTACAAAGATAATGATGCTTGTCACTGAAATTTTTAGGAAGTCAGAGACTTAGAATGAAAAACAAATGGTCTCTTTTTATCCTCCCACACCCTGAGCCCCTTTCCCCAAATCTCTTTCTAAAGGAAAACACCAGTAACAGTTTTATTCCCTTTGTATTTTTTCAGAATTTTTTTTCACCATCTTTTTAGGTGAAACACATCCTGTACCAATATCTGTGTGCATGTCCTGTGTGCATGTGTGTGTGTGAAGTCGCTTCAGTCATGTCCAGCTGTTTGCAACCCTATAGATTGTAGCCTGACAGGTTATTCTGTCCTTGGGATTTCCTGGCAAAAATACTGGAGTGAGTTACCATGCCCTCCTTCTGTCCATGGGATTTGCCAGGCAAGAGTACTGGAGTGGGTTGCCATTGCCTTCTCCCAATATCCTTATAAGGACCTTCAAAAAGTCTTTGTTATCAGTTTGTTATTGCCATAAAAACACTGTGTAACAGCATGGTCACCAAGCCTCGATGGCATACAACCACTGGCATTTATTTCTCACTCATACATTGCAGAGTCAGCTGGATGGCTCTGCTGATGTCAACTGTGTTTCTGGGTTTGCAAGTTCTGGTTCAGTTCTGCTCCATGAATAAGGTTTGGCTCCAAGTGCAGTTCAGTTATGCTGCATGTGTTTCTCTTTCTCCTGGGAGCATCAGGGCACATGGAGCATGTTCTTTTCATGGCAGAGGTTGGAGGTTCCCCGAGAGATGAGTGGAACCAAGCGATATCTCTTGAAGACAAAACTTGCAGCGGACTCACTGTCACTCTGAGCCAAATTCCATTCGTCAAAGCAAGTCACATGGCCCAGCCCACCAAAAGTGGAGTAGGGATGTAAATCCATCTCTAGGAAGAGGAACTGCCAAGTCACAAGGCAACCAGCATGGCTAGAGGGCAGAGTGAACAACTGGGATCAGTAATGCAATTCGCTATAGTCATAGCAAGGGCCACCCCACTTGAAAGTTCAACATGTCCCCTTAGCCTGCCTATAAACTCCTGATAGGCAAGAACTGTAATTGATTTGTTCTTTGCTCGATTTCCAACATCAAATTTCGAGATTGGCAAAGGAAAAAATAATCAGTATTCAGTAATTCTTTGTTGAATGAACACTGAGAATCCTGGTCCAGAAGTAGTAACCTTAAATGTTTCCTGTATGTTTGTGAAGCTGCCTCTTTTCCTCTGGAGCTCAACATGCGTTCATCAGAATGTGAAGCTGGCAGCCAGTATTCAGAGCAGGCCAGAGGTTCTAGAGTTGGCACTCTGTCAGAGAGCGGTAATTTTTACGCCAGTGTAAACTTTTGCTTAATTGCTCCGGCCTGGCCATCTGAGAATGACAAGCCCATCAGTGACATGTGGAAATATAGAATGCACTCACAGCTTGCCTTTAAATGTCAGCAGCGCAGCTGAGGGGTTGGCCTGAAAATTAGATATGGTTGCCAACCCAATTGTCCTTTATAATTTGTTGTGTGAATAGACAGAGATGGTAAAGGGAATATTTTGGGGTCACATGAAAAGCACCCAGCCCACTGAGGCTGTAGAAGGGACTTGTTACTGAGCAGAGGAGAGGAGGCTGGGTGAGAGCCTGGAAGCTGGTGCCTGGCCTCTAGCGCAATTGCTGGGACCCCAGGGAACCATCTTGATGGCCGTTGATTACCCCTCTCCCAACCCCCTCAGGTTTACCTAGGGGCCATCCATCCCTTTGTGAACTTTATCATTGAGATAATCACAGTGTAATTATACAATTAGCCTAATTGTGGTTAATTGTCAGCACTGTATCATTTTGAAACCTAGCCTCCAACACTGTGGCCCAATTTGGAGGCAAGAGACACCCACACATGCAAAGCAGCCACTTGATCCTTCTTGCCATTCGGGATTTTTTTCCCCTTTCAAGGTGCCAGAAAGGAAGAACAGGCCTCTTTTATAAATCCATTGTCTGCAAAACAAGGACCCTGACAAACATGTTTGCAGAAAATCAAGGGCTTTGTAAAAAGCCATGTGTTTTGGCACCAGAAGTCCAAACCATGTGCCAGGGGAATGCTGGAGCCAGCAAAGGTTTTCCTTCCTACACTGAGCAGCGAGAGGGTCAAATTGCAGTCTTGCGGCTGATTCCCTCCCCGGGGCATTCCATTGAGGCTGGTTCTGAACTGAAGTGTTGTCTCTGCCATCCTTCACACCAGCTAATCAGCATGACTGAGGGTGATGGCAAGACCTCTCCTCTCTCAGAACTCTCTGGGATCACCCTACCCACAAATGCCATTGTCTGGGCCTCATACTGATCATAACAGCCACCATGTGTTCAGCATTCAAAATCTGCCACACCAGGCACTACGCTGAACATTGACATAATATACTATCATACTGAACCATGAAACTCCCCCAAAGGCGTACTTACTATTGTTATCCCCATTTTACAGATGGGAAAGCTGAGGCTCCCTCCAAAAAGTTTAGCAAGTGGACCCAAGTCCCATAGCCAGTGAGTAGCTTCATGGCCATTTGAATCTACATTCTCTTGAGCCTGGGGTCCTGTGCACATTACTCCTTTGGGATGAGGGGTATCCATTAATGTGCATCTAATTTTAATATTTATGCCTATGCTTGCTTTCACTGGTTGCTCACTGGGTTAGTAGGGATTAAAGTAAGAACCCAGGTGAGTGGGGGCAAGGCACATACTGTTGAAAGGATGTGAAGGTACAGGCAAGGAAAGGATGAAGATAAAGTGTTGAAGGTAATGAAAGATTAAAAAAACCAGTTGTATCAGCAGCCAGACCAGATGTTGTATGTACCAGATAGAGACATAAACTTCACCAGAATGTCAGCTTCACTGAGTAGCATGCTTCTGTCTCTATCACCAACTCTCATACAAGTCCTGGCATTTTCATCACATGTTGTCACTTACATTATGGTAGTGTCCAAGAGATGCTGAATAGATACTAGTTGAATAAATGAAACTCCTGGGGAAAGGGTGAGACACAAACTCAAATGCCTACAGGGTCCCAGTGCTTATGAAGACAAATGATGCTGGCCAGATTAAAAAGAAACACACAAGCAAATAGCACAAAAGTGGCAAATGCTAGTAGAGAAGAAAGCTCTGAGCGTCTGTCAGTGACTTCTGAAAGTCACAAACCTAATGAACAGCAGAACTATTAATAGCACCCAGGTCTCCTGACTTTCTGTTCAGTAATTTTTCCATGACCACTGCTACTCAAGCTCATGGATATGGATTTCTTGCATCCACTATCACAGATTTATTGAATCCATTGCTCTCATTTTACAATGGAGAAACCAAGGCCCAGAAAAGAAAGGTGATTTGCCCAGATCCTATGGTAAGTAAGTGGCACAGCCAGGTATCATGGCTATTAACCTAAGGCTCCTTCAACTGTTCCGTAGGGCCTTACATGTGGCCAGGAAGTACGCTGGCTTTGTGGACAGCTAGAACACTGTGAGAGTTCATTAGGCTGTTCTCCTACCTGAAAATAAGGACACATTTTGAATTTCAATTGGGGAAACAAAACCCTGTTGAAACACAAACTGAATTTACATTAAAGATAGTTCCTCATAACATTAGAGAATATTAGATCTGGAAGGGCCTTTAGAGAGCAAAGGATTTACTACCCTTATTTACAGATGAGGAAACTAAGGCTCAGAGAGATTAATGAGGAATAGTTTTGTTATTTACCTTATGGTCATGTCTGCTTCCCTGGTGGCTCAGATGGTAAAGAATCCGCCTACAATGCAGGAGACCTGAGTTCAATTCTTGGGTCATGAAGAGCCTCTGGAGAAGGAAATGGCAATCCATTCCAGTATTCTTCCTTGGAGAATTCCATGAACAGAGGAGCCTGGCAGGCTATAGTCAATGGGGTTACAAAGAGTCAGACACAACTGAGCAACTAACACTTTCTTGTCCCTGCTGTGTCATCCAGAAATCAGAAAAGAGCAGACAGAGAATATAAGCATAATAGGCAGAAGTAAGTTCTTATCCCCTGAAATGAGCAATTCATTCCCACTCACCAGTGCCCTTTTCCTTTGGAGCATTTAGAGAAGAGTAATCACTAGCACAGATGGCATGAGATTTCATAAAGGGATACTAGCAGGAGCAGGTGATGCTTGGTATCTTTAATCCTGCTTGAAGGAGCAAAGATGTTGTCCTCATAGACGATGCTCTTCAAGGCTTAAGAGATGGGAATCGTTCCAGGAAGGCAAAGCCTTGAGCTAAGCTTTGAGAAGAAAATTAAGAAAGAAGGCAAATTTGTGGCAAGTGCTCCTGCAAGCCCTCTTGCATCACATCATGGTCAACAAGGAGTCTTCATGGTGAGACCTGGGCCAGCAACTCAGGAACGTACAGGGCAAGCAGGTCCACAAAAGAAGGAAATGTGCTTGTTTCATCTCATCATCACATCTGGGGATCTCAGCACTATTGGCTTTTTTTTTTTCCCCCCAAGAGGAACTCGACACCAGATTTTTTAAAATGAGGAACTAATTGCATTTATAAAAATACAGCATAGGGCAAAATCAAAATCTTATATCTGAGTTCAAAGTTGGCTGATGGTATTTTAGAGCTTAGCTGATCTAACAAATCAGGGTAGAGGTTTAAGTTTTTGGTGGCTAAGGATCGGACAAAAGAGCAAGATGTGTGGGAGGTTCATTTGAAACTTCTGTAGACAGTTAAATTGTTTAGATGATCCAAGGCTTCTTTCCTTCCAAGAAGGAAATAAATATGTGCCCTGGAGACAGTATTGTTGAATAGAAGGAGCACTGGCTTAGGAGACAGGAGTTCTAGACTTGATGCCTCCAGTTTTTGGTTTGATGACCTTGGGCAAATCCTTCTTCTTTCTGATCATCTTACTTGTAAAGTGAGATTGCTCACCCTGCCTTAAATACCTCACAGGTTTACTGGTGATCAAATTGGATGGTGCTCTGAAAGTACTTTGTCATCTGCAACGTGTTATGTAGACAAGATTGTGTCTTAAAAGTCTATCAATCAACTTTTATAAGAGCAAATGGTGATAAAATGGACAATTTATAGATTTTTGAGTCAGAAAGATCATGGGCTCAAATTCTGGATTCTCTACCATCAACAATACTCCTTGGGCAATGTTTCTCTCTCTTGAGGCTCAGTTTCCTCATCAACAAAATGGGATAATTGGGTTTCTCTATATAATGCTATTGTGAGGATTAAATGAAACTATGCATGTAGAAAAAACATATGGTACATGAGTGGGTGCTTGATAAACATTTTCTTTCTCAATCTATCATTAAACTTCATTGACTCAGAAGGACATAGCATTATAAGAGAGTATTAGTATTTGGTAATTTTCCTTATTCTGAAAGGATATGATTTTGAACAAAGAGAGAAAAAGAGATTTAGCAGATTTAAAAAAAAAAATGAGAAGGAAATGAAAGGTGGCAGAAGTCTGTTGTGGGGAAGCAGTTAGGGAAAGTGGTAGCCGGGAGGTGACATTTCACCTGGTCTCTTGAGCATAAGACGGCACCGAGGAGGCTTGCAGCAGGCGATGGCAAACAATGTTTTAAACAGAGGGATACGAGCAGGCTCCATCCAGGAAATAAAATGGATAAAGAACATAGATCCTGGAAGGGAAGAAGGACAACCAGAAAGACAGTGGTGGTTAGCCTGCATTTCTCAGGAGTTTGCTTTATTCTGTAGACCATGGAAAGTGAAGTTGCTCAGTCGTGTCCGACTCTTTGCAACCCCATGGACTATAACCTACCAGGCTCCTCCATCCATGGGATTTTCCAGGCAAGAGTACTGGAGTGGGTTGCCATGGGGAGCCATCCAAAGGTTTGACCTGTAGAAGAAACATAATCAGACTCACTTTGAAGGAAAAACTTTCTGGCTGGAGTATAAAGGATTGGATGGGAGAGGAGTACATTAGAGGCAGAGAGACTCATTAGGAAGCTCTTGGACTAGGGCAATGGCAATGAGAAGGGGTGGAGTCAGGGAGGACTGGATAAACACCTCAAAGACCAATGCTGGATTTGAACTGTATTAAGACAGAGAAATTCTGGTATACTATTTCTGGGGGAAACATTTCCTTTTCCCAACTGGACCACTTTTAAAACCATTATTATTCTGGTCAATGAAAGAGAATGTAGGAGGCTTTAATTGGCTTCCTGAATAGATCAATTTTTATTATTAAGATGTTTGACTAGGGAGACCAATGGTAATAGATGCCATCTTACTAACTACTGTGTCTCTCCTTCTGGTAGCCTCTTTTGAAATAATTGTATGTGACTTCAATATGTTTCATCATTCTAAAATAAAGTCAAAATGATTTTATTTTACTATGAAACTTAAATCAATCAGGCATTACTAGTAACACCAAAAGGGGTTATATTAAAGTTTAATATTAAAATGTTAGCATCTGTTATGGTCTCAGGCTTTATTGAACTTTCCAAACTTTCAGATGAAGAAATAGCAAACTTAAAGCAGAAGTACCCTAAATGAATAAAATAACCTTGTCTCCTTGGCAATTCAGGAAGAAAATGGGAGATAAACTCTCTCTTCAGGGAGAGATAAAAAGGAGAAAAATTAAAGAGATTTTTCTGCATTGAGTATATGAAGGGCTCCTTTTAGGGTTGGTCTGTGCCAAGTACATTAATTTTCTTTTAAAGGAAATAACTTTGCCTACCTATTTTCTGGGTTCTATTTCCCAAACTGTAGCAATCGGAGTCCAATAAAAAACAGATGGCCACTGGAATGGGGCAATTCAGGAGGGTTTCACAAGGGGATCTGAACAGGATTCAAACAAAGGTTTGAACAGGATTGATGAAAGCCAGCAAGAGATGGTGAAGTACCTTGCTTCTATTAATAACCTGGGGCCAGAAGTCCTTACTGCCCCTGGGTCCAAAGAGGCAGAAAATGGGGTAACTACTGAAACCTGGAGAAAGCCATAGCCTTGGAGAGGGTCATAGGGGGAAAGTCATGGCTTTGGTAGAGAACCATGACCACTGTCAACCCGTGATCGGATGGAATAGGAATGTTAGAATGAATCTCTCAACCTCACTGTTCTCTCGCCTATCCTGCCTATCACAGTCTCCTGTGGGTACCTCCCACTGGCTAAACCCAAATGGAAACTAGGGTGTGGGGGAGCCTGGTGATGCTGTTCAAAAAAGCCAGGTGTGGAGGGTAGAGGGTGGTTCTGGAGGCACAAGGGTAGCACACTCGGGGTGTGGGATTCGTGAGTTGCTGATACCAAGCATGTTGAGGAAGTATTAAATGTGGTGAAGAGCATGGGCCTGGAGCTGGCCTGTATTTCTGTTTTGCCATCTATTACTTTATTATTCCTGGAAGTTTCGTCATCTATGAAATGCTTAAAACGAGCCTATCTCCTTGTGTTACTTAGAAGATGAAATGAGACTGAGTGTAGCTGCCTTGGCACAGTAACTGGCCTGAGGTACTGATATGAAAGCCTTTGTCTCCTTTGTCCATTTGAGACGCTTCATGCTCTTGGATTGGATGAGCAAGGGTGTCAAGATATTGCTAGGGGATGTTTTACATAAACACAGAAATGTTGTCATTTAAGATCCAGATCTTTTCTTTATAAAAAAAGAAAAGAAATGCCAAATAAGCGGAAAACCCTGGAAGGTTTTTATGGGGTTTGTTATTTGTTATCAGGAAATGCTGTTGTGGGCCTCACCAAAAAACTTTACTTTCTTGTCTTTCTATTTGGAGATAATCTACCTGAAAAAAGACAGATTTACAAAGGAGAATTAGGCAGAATATTTGCTAAATAAATTAATTATTTGAGAACTTATTATATGGCAAAGACTATAATAGTTGCTTTACAAACACTCATTAACTGATCCTCACAGAAACTCTCTCGAAACTATAGCAGGTGAAAGTGAGTCATTCGGTCATGTCCAACTCTTTTGCAACCCCATGGACTGATGGAATTCTCCAGGCCAGAATACTGGAGTGGGTAGCCTTTCTCTTCTCCAGGGGATCTTCCCAACCCTGGGATCAAAACCAGATCTCCTGCATTGCAGGCGGAGGTGGAAATGTACCTATTTATAGTTCCAAAAAATGTGTGTTGAATTTTTTATTCTCTTTCAGGGAGTTTAAAGAGTTATGTCCCGATAGCATCCAGAAGTGTTGAGTCTTCCTGAAGCTATTTCCAGAACTTTGACCTGTAGCAGAAACGTGCTTGTCTATGTGACATCTGGGAGACGGAGACCGAGGCCTTACTCTGGGGCCGCGTGGCTGTGCAAGGGAGGAGAGCTGAGCGTGGGTTCAGAGTGTAAGAATGCCACTGTGCCTGTTAGAGTCAGTCCAAGGGAAGTGTTGTCTCAGCAGTTGGGACACCCCTCTTTTCAGAGCCTCAAACCATCTCCCTTTTGTTCAGATAATGTTTTAAGGTTTATTGAAGATCAAATTCTGTGTTTACCTTGAATTGATAGCTTAAAACCTTATTTGTTTTTAGTCTTGTCTGTGATGAAAAAAAAAAAAGATTGGATTCAGGTGTATGGATTTGGTTACCAATTCATCAAATTACAGGTATTGTTTGCAAGTTGCTACACCTTAGCATCTGATACCCTTAAGATGTTTAAATAGACACTATCTCATTTCTCCAGTGGGCTAGCATTCCATAGCAAATGTGTTTTCTAACTTGTTGCTTCCCAGATAAGCAGCATCAGAAGGATATTTAATGAGTCATTTTATTTTTATTTTGACAACAACATAAAAATGGGGTTAAAAGTTCTTTAAAGAAAAAACATCTCATTAATAATCTCCACTCTATGTTTTTCCATATATCATATTTCTTTCTAAAATGTGTTTACTTACTTGAGTATTTTAAATAACTAAAAATCATACTGTTAGAAAGTTTATATCTCTCTTTTCCATCATATTATTCCATAATACCTTTTATGGTCTTATGCATCCCTTACCCACACTTACCCATTCCCCCATGTTGGACATGCAGGTTGTCTCTAATTCATCTGCTACTACAGGTAAAAGCAAAAGGAGCATATTAACTCAAAGTTAACTTTTTTTTATTTTGTTAAATTATTTACAAAAGCTAAATATACAGAAGAGAAATAGCTGTGCCAAAAGAGAATGATTTGATACTCGATAGCCCTCTGATTACTGGTAGTGATCTGCTCATCTGGCTTTCTACGCCACTGTCCCGTTTCTCTCTTACTGCTCCATTGTAGACTCTGGGCAGACATTACTCAGGTTCAAAACACCTACCACTGAATACACGTTGTTAATGGTTTCCCAGATTTGGTTTGCATGAGTGAGAAATGCTTTGTGGTTGAGTTAAGCCACCTGCGGTACTTCAGAATAACCTTATCCATGCTGACTGATACAAGTGTGAATTCATCTAAATAAGCTCTCAAAGTGTTTTTGGAGAATTGAAGAATATTAACATTGCTAATGGTGCTTGATATGGGTATTGGTTGGCTAGTGTGTCAAACATACTGTGTAAAAACACTCCAAAACCCAGTAATTTAACATTCAGTCTCATGGATCTGCTGATCAACACATCTAAGGTTGGTCCAACCAGCCTGACCCTATGCGTCTCTCGTCCTCCTCCCAATAGCAGGTTAACCCAGGCATGGTCTTCTGAAGATGGTAAAAGCCTTACAGGCCACACCCAAGCACACAAGCACATTTCTGGTCCCTATCTGTGTCATGCTTACTAATACCCATTAGTCAAGACAAGACACGTGGCTGAGCCTTAAGTCAAGGGCAGGGAAATGCACTCTGCCTCCAGACAGAGGCTGAGGGAAGAGATTAAAAAGTTGGGACCAGTCATTCAATCTACCAAAATACGGAATGCCACAGTGCTTACTAAAGATTCTAGCAAACTGCTTTCCCACTATATCCATGCTGCTGCTAAGTCACTTCAGTCGTGTCCGACTCTGTGTGACCCCACAGACAGCAGCCCACCAGTCTCTGCTGTCCCTGGGATTCTCCAGGCAAGAACACTGGAGTGGGTTGCCATTTCCTTCTCCAATGCATGAAAGTGAAAAGTGAAAGTGAAGTCGCTCAGTTGTGTTTGACTCTTCGCAACCCCATGGACTGCAGCCTATCAGGCTCCTCCATCCATGGGATTCTCCAGGCAGGAGTACTGGAGTGGGGTGCCATTGCCTTCTCCACCACTGTATCCATAAGCGTTACATATACCCACAATCTCCATAGCCCTAACTGTTTCCACCGACGTTTTCTTCTTGATGATTTAATGGATGTAAAATAGTATCTCTGTGTTACTTTACCTTTCACTCCTTTAAATAGCACAAAGAGAAACATCTTCCCCATGCACTGAAATACTTCATTTAAACTTCAGTGGGGACAATTCCGGAATGAAAAGGTGCCATTTTCTTTTTTTAAACTTTGTCCTTGTAGCTGCACGTTTTGAATGTTACAGCCAGACAATGGGAGCACTGCAGCTTTTCTTATTTCTGAACACATCTGTGGCCACAAATTGAATGGCTGCATCTTTCATATGGGAAATACCTATGAGATGTTTTAAATCCTGCAGTGGTGACGAAGGATTCTCTTTTTCTTCCCCACCCTTCATTCTCCTAGCTTATGTCTTCCTGACTAATATTCTCTCCTTTGCCCCCAAGCTTTTGTTCCTGCTCAAGATTCTCATACTTCCCTCTCTACTTCACTACCTCTCCCCCTTAAATTGCACCGTTTCCTATGCAATCAGAGTACTGAGTGTCCTGCATCCCTTCTGTTTGGGAGGAGCTGGACTGGATTTGGCTAATGAGTTGTGACCAGAAGTGACACGTGTCACTCCTAGGCTATAGCATTCCATGGGCAGTTGGAATCCTCCTGAGCTAGAATCCCTCTGTCATTGCTACTTGCCCCGTTAGCTTGGATCCCTTGCCAACCTGCAATGGTCCTTAGCATAAGTGACAAATAAACCCGTGTTGTCTTAAGCTATTGAAACTGGCATATTGTTTGATGCTACAGCACAACCTGGCCTACCCTGACTGACTCACAGGGCTACGAACTCATCCTATGTCCCTCCATAGTATTGTGGAGGTTTCCCATTTTTTGTAATTACTACCTCTTTACATAAAGAGGGCTGAGTGCTGAAGAATTGATGCTTTCAAACTGTGGTGCTAGAGAAGACTCTTTAGAGTCCCTTGGACTGCAAGGAGATCAAGCCAATCAATCCTAAAGGAAATCAACCCTGAATATTCATTGGAAGGACTGATACTGAAGCTCTAATACTTTGGCCACTTGATATGAAGAACCAACTTATTGGAAAGACCCTGATGCTAGGAAAGACTGAGGGCAAGAAGAGAAGAGGGGGACAGAGAGTGAGATGGTCGGATGGCATCACTGAGTTAATGGACCTGAGTTTGAGCAAACTCTGGGAGATAGTGAAAAACAGGGAAGCATGGGGTTACAGAGTCAGACAAGCCTTAGTGACCGAACAACAACAATGTCTTTACCAACTGGGCTGTGAGTGATGTTTATCATGTTTTCTTATATCCTCAGTACTGAGGACAAAATACGCTTAATACATGTTTACATTTATGTGTTTATGTAAACATCTCTTAGAGTTTAAGCTTACAAAGAAGCAGCAATGATGTGAAATTCTTAGCTAAGTAAGACTCATTTTGATTCTTTATTTGAACTAGATCTCCACTCATCCATTTAACCAAAACCAAAATGGCCAGAATCCTTCTTTACTCTTCTCCATGAAACTTCTGCTATGGGGAAGAAGTAGGAAGTGTCAATACACACAGAAAGACCCAGAGGGGAGGATAAAAATCTACTACTAAAAAAAAAAAAAAAAAAACTACTAGTATTCAGCAAGTGGGGAAGGACCACAGACTGGTTCCAGAAGTGACGGGCAGAGCGTGGACCTTGCGTGAAAGTCCTCCTCACTGAAAAGTTCAGAAAGAATAAATGGCGACTCTCAGGCTGTATCACCTGGCAAAATCTCAGCACTGTCCAAAGAAGTAGGAAAAGCAAAAGCCAAGCAGAGAAGCTAGTTGCCAGCTCTTCTGAGAGACAGCTTTGCTAAAAACCTTGGGGATACACACAACTGAGATGGATAATTTGGGCAATTTACTCAACCTCTCCAAACTTTGGAGAGTTTGTTCATTTGGTGGTACTAATACCTAGCTCTCTGAGTTTTTGTAGGCCAAAAAAAGACAATGATGTAACCTGTTTACATTAATGCTTCACCTAAGCGAAGCACAGAACAAGCGATACTTCTGTAAGACGAAAGCATGCTTACATAAAAGAACGGGATTCACGCTTGTGTAGAGCAGTGAATGCATAACTGAGTGTGACAGTTATTCTCTGAATGTTAGTTACTCTGAATGTAATAGTTACTCTCCAAAGATGGCTTCCACTGAGCAGTATTCAGACTCTTGTGAAGTCCCTCCCTGAAGAAGGGCTAGCCCTGTGACTATAACCAGTGAATGCAGAAAAAGTGACCCCGTGCCAGTTCTGAGCCTAAACTTTAAACACTGACAGCTTCTACTTTGAGGAGTCCTGGGCCATCGCATAAGAAATCCAGTTCCCAAATGGAAGAAGTCACATGGAGGCTTCGTGTAGAACAGAAGAAGCCCTGAGACTATCTGAGCCTGCCTGCCTTGGGGTCCCAAGGGAGCTCAGTCTTCCAGCTGCCCCTGCCAAGGTGCCAGATATGGGAGCCATCTGGGATATTCCAGATGATTTTAGCCCCAGCCAATAGCTGCAGAACAGCAGATGAACTTCCCAGTGGGTCCCAGAAATGAAAAAGATAACAAAATAACTGTTATTTTAACCCACACAGTTCAGAGGTGGGCTGTTTTGTTCCCCCACAATATACAACCGGCAGCACTGAGGTATCAAAGATTTAGTCATCAGGAGCGGGTGTCTCTTGACTCCTTGCCTGCCTGAGGGTGAAGACAAGAGCTTCCTGCAGGCTTGTTCCAACATCTCATCCACACTCGCCAACTGCAATAGCAGGTCTGACTAGTTTTCCAAGGTTCCGTCTGGCCTCCAGACTGGAATCCAGCACAATTTCAAGCAGTGGCTTCTTCAAGGTCAGCAGCTAGCCAGCTCACCAGTTTGGAGTTTGCCTCTTCTCCACCTGAAAAGTAATCCTGGGCCCCTACTTGAGTTTAGCAGCCCTGGGATGTGAGAAACAGGAGAGAGGTTAGGGGGGTGTCACAGATTGCTCCTGTCTAGCAACTGGACAGTAAACCTGAGACTGAGGGAGCTTGCTGAGATGAAAGCCAAGCAGTAAAATAGGACCGCCTGGCTGATATTGAATTTCAGCCCTCAGACAGGAGGGTGAGTGTTATTGGTGTTCAGCCCTCTCCGAATGGCTTCAGAAACCCGTGTTGTTGAAAAGATAGTCGGGGAGCTATTATATTCATTGGGCAGCAATTAGACTAAAAGTGCCAGGGAACCAGACGCCCATAGCTCGCTCCTGCCGAAGCAGGTTTAATTTCATCAGGCGTCACAGGGTCATTCAGAGAAAGGGTAGAGGGAGGGTGGTGCCTGTAGCAGGGGCTGGGAGAAAAGTTGGAAGGCTCGCCTGGCAGTTCCCTTTCTATTCTCTGTCTTGGCCTCTGAAATCTCCCCCTTTCAATAGGTGGTCCCTGCAGCCCCAGCACTCTCTGCGTGGTGGCTGGCAGCCGATGAGACAACCTGGGCCAGGAGAGACAGACTGATGGGCAAGCTCTATAAATGAGTGGTTCTAGAGGGTCTGATGTTAAAGTGAGGAAAATTTCCCTCAATAACTGTGGGTGGGATAGAGAACCACTAACATGTAGCTTGATGGCTTAAAATGTTTATTCTGACATCAAACATCATTAATTCAAGTCTTACTTCTATCATGCACTAGCTGTATGGCCTTGATGAGTTACTGAACCTCTCTGGGTTTCTTATTTTATCATCTGTTCCGTAATAGTAATAATGGTGCCAATTTCATGGAATCACTATTGAGAGGATTAAGTGGGGGCTTCCCAGGTGGCTTGGTGGTAAAGAATCTGCCTGCCGAGGCAGGAGGCGCAAGAGACACAGATTTGATCCCTGGGTTGGGAAGATCATGGAGTAGCAAATGGCAACTTGGTCCAGTATTCTTGCCTGGAAAATTTCAAGGACAGAGGGGCCAGGCAGGCTATAGTCCATGGGATCACAAAGAGGCAGACATGAATGAGCGACGGAGAGCACACACTCTTTTGAGAGGATTCAGGGAGCTAACTCATGTCAAGCACACTAGCACAGGACCTGCAAACAGTAGGCACTCAGTAGATGGTAGTTGTTTTTCTTAGAAGCAGTATTTTAGTACTACCTGCCCTACCTTTGCCATCTCTCAGGGAAAACCAATCATTCTTCCAAATCCAGGATGCCATCCCTGACTCCCACTGCTCTGGAAAGGAATCACCGTTCCCTCCTCTGAGTGTAGAATTTATTCATATTTCTGTCACTGTACTTTTTCATGGTAACACTTACTTCTTGCTAGGAATTGTTCTAAGCACTTCACATGTACTTCTTTAAGTGATATTATTTATTGTCATTGTCGTCATCATATCTCTGGTTACCCCCCCACCCCTTCTTTCTGGTCACCATCGCCTACTTACAGTTCCATAAACTCATCATTCACCATCTTTTTTCAAAAAGTTCCTTTGATTCTGCTATTACTTCTGCTGGAAGATTTTCCTACATTCTATTTGATTTTTATTTACTTTTTGGCTACACTGTGCAGCATGTGGAATCTTAGTTCCCTGATCAGAGATGGAACCCACACCCGCTCCAGTGGAAGCATGGAATCTTAATCACTGGGCTTAACCAGAGAAGTCCCACTTCACGTGTATTAAATCGTTCAGTATATGCAACAATAATCCATAAGGTAGGGCTAATCTCATATCTCTCCCTGTAGCAGTGAAACAACTAAGTTTCAGAAATTTGCCCCAGGTTACACAGTCAAGGCTGGAACAGGGATTCCATCCAGGCTGTCTGACTCCAGAGCCCACAGGGCACGCTGCCTCCATTTCTTCCCAACCATCTCCACTTTTAGACGGAGGGCGGGAACAGTCTTCCTCATTTTCATGTTGTCAGTGCTTCATGCAACATCTGCCACAAGAAGATATATGAACTGAATAGCATTTAGTGTGAACTGAGGCCCATCTCCAGCCAGACTCGAGGAATTCTTCCCTCCAGCCTGGATCTCAGATTTCGGATGAGACGTTATTGCTGCTTTTTCCCAATAGTCATCCTTGATACGCTATCCTAACCCCAAATCTTGACAAGAGGGAAATGTATGAGTCCTCTCGCTTAAGTTAAAATATAAAAACTGGATGAATCCATTACTTCAGGAGATCCAGGGCATAAATTCTGACAGCGTTTATGCAGTAAGGGAAGTAAAGCCCCTACACAGAGGAGGTGGTCAGTGCATCCAGGTCTTCATCTGCTCCTCATTCTGCAGCTCCTCCCCTCCCCAGAGCCCATGGCACAGGTGGCTGTTGGCTTTGTACCACAGGTAGCGCCTTCCCGTTTCAACAAAGGGGCTCCATAAGACTGTGCTGAACTGAAAAATGATCTACCTGCGGCCCCGATCCCGCCACTTTCAGTCTAGGTAACTTTGGGTGCGTACACTGACACGTGTGATGCAAACCCTGCCCCGAGGAAATACTAAGTCTCATAGCGCACTGGGTTTGTTTATTAAGTGATAATACAGATTTCCCCACTATCCGAAAGTAGAGCTTTCCTATGAAATCTTTCATAAATAGAAATGGAGTAAAGCAAAGAAGCAATTACCTAAGGATACATCTTGCTAATGGATCCACAAAATAAGTAGAGACAAGCACAGATGCTCATAGATGTGGTTCAAAGATATGGCAGCTTGATGCTGAGATGCTGAGTGTGGTTCATGGGGAAGGAGCTTGGTAGGGCCTCTCTCCCTGCTTGGGATGTGTGATGACCTCCGTAACAGCTCACTGCAGGACAAAGGATGATCACAATTTTTGCTTTTTGCCTTTTTTTTTTCCCTAAAAGCAAAAAATGTTGTACAGATTTCTTTCAGTTAGCAAAAATAGGTACTAGTATAAGTCTTTTGTGAGTGTGAAATGGCATAAAGTGAACTTACAAAAAGCTGGGTGGTGGGAAGGGGTACCTGTACCTACTTCTTAAGGCCATTGTGAAGACCAAGTGATATAATACATCTGCAATAGATTTGAATGTGTGCACCCCGGAGGCTTGTTAACACTGGTGCAAAGAGCCTCAGCCCAGAGCTCGGCAGACCTGGGTCCCAGTGAGTGCCTGACCTGGTGATGGTGTTCTAGCCACGTGATGTACCTGTGCCTCTGTTTTCTCGTTTGCAAAACTGGGATGGTGCTCTCTGACCTTTTCCCTCATAAAATGGCTGTGTTGGTTGACAGACTGTGTTGTGCATGTGGGCATGTGTGTATGTGTGCAGAGTGCTGTGCAAATAGAAAGGATCTAATCACTAAAGGCTTCAGTCAAACAGATTGTTAGAGTGCCTGGTTTCCACTTGGAGCGGGTACATGTCCACCTTGGCATGTTCCGTCATTTTCCTGGCTGGGGGTCAAATTCACAGGCTGAGAAACACTGACTTCTGAGTAGATCAGGCCTTTGGATAAATGGGGCACTGAATGAATGAAGCCCATAAAGGCTTCTCACAAGGGAAGCCGCCTTTTCTCCAGTCCCAGAATTCTCCCTCACCCGGGTGGGGATGGGGCTCAGGGAAGCGCTGCCTCAAGGAGCCTTAGAGATCACTGGGCTGTACAGATGCACCCACGAGGCCTGGGAACTGAGGTGATTTGTCTCAGGTTGCCCAGCAAGTTAGAGGAGAGCTGGGAACTCTTTTCTCTGTACCATGAGCTTTCCTGCTGCTGCTGCTGCTAAGTCGAGTCAGTCGTGTCCGACTCTGTGCGATCCTGCAGCTCACCAGGCTCCCCAGTCCCTGGGATTCTCCAGGCAAGAACACTGGAGTGGGTTGATGGGCTTTCCTAGAGCCATATATTTTTAAAAATGAAAGACTAGAGAAAGACAGAGGCACGTTCATTTGGATCTCAAACAGCATTTATATTTCAAAGTCACAATTCAAGTTTGTATCACTCTAGCCAATTAATTAATTGGGTGATGTTCCTTAAGTCTGAATGTTGGGATGGAAAGACTATATTGTCAAGATACAAAAACTGAACTTTTTTTTTTTTTGCTAAATATTTCTCAAAATCACTTGAATCTATAGACCCCTGGAAGAAGAAATTGTGTTCAGAAAAAAATCTTAATTCCTGAGTTATGCTCTGGACCTTTTGAATAAGAATCTCTAGCCTTGGTGTTTATAAATATCTATTTCCATAAGCTACCCAAATGATGCTCATGCCTGCTGAAGATTTAGACCCACCACATTGATGGGAAGAGTACTAGCAGTAAATTGAGACCTGATGTTCATTACAAGGAATCAGTTAATTAAAGGTGTGTAAAATGGTTGACGTCAAACTAAAAAATGTATGTAGAAAAAAGTTGCAGAATGATATGTATAAGATGCTTTCATTTTTAAAAGTAGATGATTTTGTAGAGCAGTCTTAGGTTCACAGCAAAATTAAGGGAAAGGTGCTTCTGTTTTCAAAAATATGTTGGTATAATTTGTGGCATAAAAATAGAAGAAATCAAAGGACTATGTCTAACAGTAGCATTTTTTTCAGAGGGCTTGCTTATAAGGTGCCCTCAGTTACTATATCTATAGTCCTTGAGTATTTATAATAAGATTGTGTTACTTACGTCATCAGAAAGAAATTATAAGAAGTCTATCTATCTATCGTCTGTCTACTTACCTACCTCCCTATCATTTCATTCATCCATCCATCCACCCATCCATCTATCCATCCATCCATCCATCTCTGTGAAAAAAACATCAGTTCCAGCTGCAGCTTCAAGTCCCAGTTGGGCTTCCAACTCATTGAGTTACAAAGAAACAATATGATACTAAGAATTTAATTTCTGGATTCAGAAAGACCTGGGTTCCAAACCTGACTCCATCACTTCTTGGTGACATGATTTAGGGTAATTCTCCTTATTTCACTGAGTCTTTGTTTTCTCAGTTGTAAACCTTATGAGGATAAAAACAGATAAAACCCTATGATATAGGTTTTCTTTCTTTTCTAATTTTTAAAAACAAATTTTTTAATTTGTAGAACTGACCCACTTCTGCAAATGCAAAGTGTTATGTAGAGAGAAACTGAGGTGAAGTTGGGCTGTTTTTGTCTGATCAGTACCCTTTCTCTTTCTTCTAGTTACTATGTCCAGTGCCTGCCTCCTTGCTTTGAAGATTTGTCTGCTTCTCTTTAACCTGTTATCCCAGTGGAAAGTGTACCAGAATAATAGGGTTTCTGAGGGGTTTAATTGGTACAATCATTACAGGTAACCCTTAGTCACAGCCAGGGCCAAACATATAGTGTTGGTTACTTTTATAATGTCCTATGTGATTGCTTGGACTCAGGGCTTTGTACAACCTTTTCAGCCCATAGATTCTGGGCCTCTCTCCCTCCCTCTCCCTCCGCCTTTCTGCCTTAAATTCCTCAGACATGATTCGCCGACTGAGTCATGCTCACCGTCCCTTCAGCCTCCATGAATTTGTCTAAGTGATGCCGAACCTCGCTATTTACTTTCTTCATTATCTACTGTACACTGCATTTGTGATCATTCAGCGGTTTCTTTTCGAAAAAAGATTGAGAATTAGAATGAGTAGCCACACACGTGCCCCCAAAGGCCGCCAAGCATTTCCAACCAGATCCAGATTATGATGTCAAACCCAGAGGGCCACGACTGTCCTGATTGCTTTATCAGCTTCCATGCGTCTGTGCTGCGATTAAAAAAAAAAAAAAAAGAAGTCAGAGAGAGAGGACAGGGACCAAAGAGTAGGATCATCAGGCCACGTCCCAGTCTGTGTTTTAGGACTGTTTCACATTCCATTGGCTCTCTTGGAACTGACTTATTTTGTAGGGCCCCATCAGCTCTCCCCAAAGCAGAGAAATTAAGTAAGTGCAAGTTGAAGTGTGTATGCTTTTCTGTGGAGTCCCAGAATGACTTGAGTGTCCTGAATGGAATTTCATACATGTGTTGGGTGAGGTGATTTATTATGGGAGGTAATGGAAATTAATTTCACTTTGAACCCTGGGGCACCAGAAAATGCCTAAGTGCTGAGCCATTTTCTGTAAGTAGGCTATAAAGCTGCTACTAGCTTCTGACTGGGCGGCGAGGTGGCGATGACCACTTGTAAAACAATGAGCTGGAAGAGGAGGTTAATGGGCCCTGGCCGTCAGGCAGCCTCCAGTGCCTGCCCCACAGGCCCCTGCTGTCACGGGACTCTTAGTCTTCTTGGCGCCACAGATAACAGGGATGCTGGAACAGTCCCTGTGCAGAAGGAGAGCCAAAGGAGAAGCGAGGGGAACATTCTTCAGGGGCCAGTGACCGTGTTTGACCGGGAGCATTTGGCTAGGTGGAGGGGCCCCAGCCTGGGAGTTCCCTTAGTAGGAAGCAGAATGGCTCAGAGCTATAAATGGGTCCTGAGGAAATTCTGTTTCTAAAGATGGCCTCAGTTTAAGCTCTCACTAATTTGAGAGGGATGGGGTTTCCCAAATCAGCTTCTGGCCTCCAAGGTCTCCCACCCCACAGTCTTCTGATTTAGGATTTTCAAAAGACCTCCCAGTCACTATTGGAAAGCACAAAATCCAGGGCTATTCTAAGGCCTCCAGTGAAGCCATTCCACAGACCCTGTTACTACATCACCGTTTTGATGGTCTTCTTGGTTAGAAGACCCTCCAGGGTTTTCTGGGGAAGGGGGCTTCTCTTGGACTTCGTATGGAATTCAAACATGTGCTCACTACATTAAAGAATCACTCACTATCTAACATACTGTGTGAATATAAATATATACATATGGATACAAACTGTCTCAGTTTTTGTTTGTTTCTTCATTAGAATGTTTTGTTTACTATCACATTCCTAGAGCTTAGAACAATGCCTGGCACATAACAGTCCCTCAATAATTGTTTGTTGAATGAAAGAATGAATCATAGTAAGTGTTTGGGAGAATATAAAGATGAATGAGGCCTTTAAATAATAGGCCAACAATAATAGGCCTACAATATAGGCCTTTAAATAATTTTAAACTTATTAGAGAAAGCAAACATTGACTTCATTCATCTGTTTATTCATTTGCTAAGAAATATTTAATGAGTGTTTACTAAGTACCAGGCACCACTCTGGGATTTCAACAGTGAATGAAATATATTCTGGGCCGCATCTCAGAACCAGGAAAAACTGAGTTTCTGCAAAATAGTGATGGTTTGATCTACTCAACAGTGTGTATCTTATAACTAATCAGGTTTTCTTTTTTACATTTTCTACAAAGAAGTTCAATGTTCATTTGCTAACCCAGATATGGTCATCACATTTGCATTTTTGCTTTTCTATGTATAAGCTTTGCCCTGTGAGCATTCTATACCATTTCCTTTCCCTCTGAGTTCTGTTTTTCACTTTTTGTTCTAAGTTGTTTTTTTGTTTTTTTTTTTTTTCTGTTTGTAAGAGGACAATATAAAAAGATTATAATCGTCTAGCGTCTCAAATCCTTTAGGGAATGATGTAGCGCATGAGACCATACAAGTAAAAGTATTTTTGGTCTATTTGTAAAAACATCACATGACAACATGACAACAGAGGTCTAGATTGTCATCAAATATGGAGACTCCGATTGAGATCACTAGACCCTTATAGGCAATGTGTTGTACATGAAATTCACTTCAGGGGGTCATGAGGGGCACTTCAAAGAGAAGCCCAATCACCTCTTAAGGAGCTGAAAATGAGATACCTGAAGTCTAAATTACTGACCAACCAGGAAAGATATACCTTAAACATTAAGGTGTCATGGTCAGAGATAGCAAACTTTTGTTTTACATTGAAGTCCCAAGTTGAAAGTCACAACTGCAAGACCCTTGAAATCATTGTTTCTCCCATGGGCAACACTCTGAAAAAGAGAGACAGCAAGGATTCATTATTTAAATAACAATTAAATGATGAATGATCTATCTCAGCAATCTAGGAAGCAAAATCAAGAAATACTCAAGGACCTCTAAAGACACTATGAACACTAAACAAAAATGGACCGTGGGGGATACAGTGAAGTTGGGACTGGTAGTATATACTCCCATAGACCAAGGTCACTTCCCTATACAGTTGCACTATGATTAGCCATTCTGGTTCAGAGATAACTTCCAGGAATAATCCTATGACCTTCTGTGCTTCTTGTGTCCTGACCTGAAGGTTCGAGGCCAGAGGACACATTGTGATATGAATGTTTCCTGTATCATTCAGCAGGAAAGAATATGTGGACACAAGGTTTGGAACGTATGGAGCTAAAAGCTGGCCTGTGAAAACTCCTTCCAGAGACTATCCAGTGGTTAGGACTCCACAGGTTCCATCCCTGGTCAGGGAACTAAGATTCCCACATGTTTCACAGCCCCCCCAAAAAAAAAAAAATCCTTCCAAATCTTACAGCTTGATAAACTTTTTCCTGAACTTGAATTTACATGACATTACCTAAAATTAGCTGTAAAGCTGAAAGAAAGTTTTCTAAACTATCAATAATTTTAAAATATTTATATTAACTGCACTCCACAAAAACCACATCTGACCTTAACAATATGGTGAAACAACTGGGAGAAATATTAAGTGGCCTTATCCTACATTGTAAAGGAAGCCAGAAGAGCCAAGACATAGAGGAAATAGGCTCTCAGTCTCTGGGAGACCCTAGGGAGCCCTGCAAAGGAGGAGGGAATGGACATTTTCACAAAAGTGGTCTCTGTATTTGGGGACCGGGCTTCCTGAAAATCGAGGATTGAGGGACATTTTAACTCTAACTTGTCCTGTGAATGTTTAAGGACTACAAGTTTAGTGTGTAGCTTTCTAGTGGAGAAGAACAAGTAAAATACAAAAACGGGTAGAGAGAAAGGGAGTCATTTGTCCCTGTGCTTTCTCCTACTCTATTCTGGGAGAAAAGGATTCTCCCAGCAATAAGACATGGAAGCGTCCTCTTCCTAGCAGAAAATGACATGTAAACTGCAGAAGGAAAAGCCTATTTATCCCAAGCACATTTGTATCTACAAGTTTTTGAGGTCATGAACCACTTATGAAAATAAATGGCAGCAGTTCTTCCTTAACATGATTGGGTTAAGAAAAGAAAGACACTCCTGGTAGAAATGCTTCTTCGGCTTGAGCTGCAGCTAGAACCGTCAGCTGCAGACGGCTAAGACATCTCTTACGTCTCCTGAATTGGCAGGTGAGGTCTTTATCACTAACGCCCTTGGACTCTGTCAACCGCCCAAGCCCCTTCATGAATATACATGTACTCTTAGCTTAAAACTTCCCCAATTTTGTAGTTCAGGGAGATAACTGCTTTGGGAAAGAGCCCTGGTGTTCTCCTTACTTGGTGCAAGTAATAATAAATCCTTAATTCTCTCCTTGGTTTGATTGTGTTTTTGCTCAACACTCACCAACACTCACTCAACTCAAAAACCTGGTTTTCAGGTGACAGTATTGGCTCTCACCATTGTGAAAGATAAGGCTGCAAGCTAGAACACTAGGAAAGCTGTTAGTGTAGTTAGAAGACCCAAGAGCCTCTCTGGGTCTGAAAGCCTGAGAACCAGCATCACTGAAGGCAGGAGAAGATGGAACCCCCAGTTCTGAATCAATTCAACTTTCCTCTGCCTTTTTTTTTTTTTTTCTTTTTCTATTCAGGCTCTCAGTGGATTAGATGATACACTAGTGATAAAGAACCTGCTTGCTAATGTAAGAGACATAAGAACACGGGTTCAATCCCTGGGTTGGGAAGATCCCCTGGAGGAGGGCATGGCAGCCCACTCCAGTATTCTTGCCTGGAGAATCCCATGGACAGAGGAGCCTGGTGGGCTACAGTCCGCAGGGTCATGAAGAGTCAGAAATGACTGAAATGATTTAGCACACAGGCAACCACACTGGGAAGGGCCATCTACTTTACTCAGCCCATCAATTCAAATGCCCATCTCTTCTGGAAACACCCTCACAGACCCACCCAGGAATCACATGTAACTAACTAATCTGGGCATCCCAAAGCTCAGTTTTCTAGTTGACACATAAAATCAACAGTAACTGAGCCTGCAGGCCTTGTTCCTCTGTGGATCAGAAGCCAAGAAGTACTCAGAGAGCCCTTCTGGTTTTACCATTCCAGTAAGGCTTGCATTCCAGAATTCCTGGGCAGGGGTTGTAGTCACAGGTTTTCATCTCAGAGCTTGAGTATGTCTTTCAAGGACAAAGTGATAATGCAAAATGATCAGCTTGTAGCCAGGCAGCCTGAGTGGAGGCCCCAGCTCTCCTACTTTCTAGTCCTGTGACTGTAGGCAAGTTAGTCACTCTGTTAATAGCTGTCAGTAAGTAAGCTAATACTGTGTAGTGATACTGAAGCAGAAGGGGAACAGGCAGGGTACAACCTTTAAAAGAATAACATGGCCCGAGGACAGGACATAAACTGGCTAGAACCAAATAGGTCTAAGATTGCAGATAGTGAATGAAGTCGCTGTCATGTCAGACTCTTTCTGACCCCGTGGACTGTAGCCTACCAGGCTCCTCAGTCCGTGGAATTTTCCAGGCAAGAGTACTGGAGTGGGTTGCCATTTCCTTCTCCAAGTGATCTTCCCAACCCAGGGATCGAACCCTGGTCTCCCACATTGCAGACAGACACTTTACCGCCTAAGCCACCAGGGAAGGCTTATGAGATGGCAGATAAATCCACCTCCATTAGAACTTGAGCCTCGGGATACTCTCATTGTAACAAACACATCAGCAAGCTAAGGGACACACCCACAGACGCCATGACAGTTTCAATGCCGACCATAAAGGTCAAAAAGTGGGTGGTGGCCCAGTTTCTAGAAATCCCAATCCTGTTCCCCAAATAGCTAGAATACTCTTCCCATTCATTAGCCTATGAAACTACCCACCCATATAAAAACTGACCCTGGTGCCACTCTTGCCTTCCGAGATGGCCACTGTCTGTGGAGTTTTTTTCTCTCTAAATTAATCCACTTCTTGCCTATCATTTTGTCTCTCACCGAATTCTTTCTTCAGTGAGACATCAAGAATCTGAGCTTCCTAAAGTCCTGAGGACCAGTATGATTTCAGTTAAAAGACCAGGGTTGAAGCCATATTCTCTGTTTTGGCTGGGTTTGAGTCCCAGCGTTTGCATTCAAGTCCTAGTCTGAGTTGCATGGTTTCAGTACTACCAAACATTATATAGCACTTAGTATGCATCAGGTATTGTGCTGATATATTAATTCATCTAATATATTAATTCAATGAGACACTTTAATTATCTCCATTTTACATATAAGGAAACTGAGGCACAGATAGGCAACATAATTTGCTCAAAGTCACACATATAGTGAGTTGCTGATCTTGAATTCCAACCTGGCATCCTAGATCCAGTGTCTTTGTTTGGAACTAATAATAGTCTCTCAAGTAGATTATAAATACAAACGAAGTGACATAGTAAACACAGGCATTGAAATGTGTGGCTACTCTTATAAGCTCTTTACAGTCATGGAAATCATCCCACTGAATGATTCAAATATACCTATATTTACCTACATTATTTTTTAAGACTTCAACAGAAATAAATTTTAAAAGATATTTTTCCATGAGAAATTCATGGAATCCTGAGAGTATGTCCATAGAGTTTACAGAACCCAGAAAACTAAAACAAAAACACTAAGATTAAACTGTGGATAATAGTCTTAGCCCTGCTCAGGAAAGCTAACTGCTGCTAAGTCACTTCAGTCGTGTCTGCCTCTGTGCGACCCCAGAGACGGCAGCCCACCAGGCTCCCCCGTCCCTGGGATTCTCCAGGCAAGAACACTGGAGTGGGTTGCCATTTCCTTCTCCAATGTATGAAAGTGGAAAGTGAAAATGAAGTCGCTCAGTCGTGTCTGACCCTTAGTGACCCCATGGACTGCAGCCTTCCAGGCTCCTCCGTCCATGGGATTTTCTAGGCAAGAGTACTGGAGTGGGGTGCCATTGCCTTCTCTGCAGGAAAGCTCACTATAACAGCATCTCTTCTTAATCTTCTTGATTTCTTCTTTGTATTTGCAAGAGCTACTGGGTTTGACGTCTCAAGTGATTTTAAGACTAGCATGGATGGCCATTTAACAGAAACACTGTAACAAGGATTCACGTATTGGCTGGAAGGTTTTAGTAACTGATCTCTAAGGTATTTTCAATTCTGAGAAATCGTGATTTTATGAAACTACCACTGTTACTGAAAGGTATGCATGGGGGGGTCTGGCTGCTCACCGCTCAAAAGTCAGTAAGCAGGCCAGGTTGGTGGAAAGGAAAGCTTGTTTTATTTCAGATGCCAGCAACTGGTGGGGAGGGTGGAGGACATCTGTCCAATGGCCAACTTCCCCCCTCCCAACCCCCTGAAAAGTAGAGGGTGAGAGCTTTTATAGACCGAGTTGCAGGGGGTAGGTTAAATGCAGAAACAGCACAGTCATCTCTAACAGTCATCTTCAACTGGTCATCAGTGGTCTGACCAGCATCATTTTGGTTGTTTCGGGTACAGTTAATCTTCAGTTCCAGGGTGCTTTTGTTCCCATTTCTTTGTGGTCAGTTCTTGGAATTGTGGTAGCTCATGTCCTGGACACAGTCTGGTCATCAGGTAGTTAACTTTTCCACCTGGAGTTTTAGTATTGATAAGACAGCTCACAGGATATGGCTCAGAATATTATCTATAGCCCTTGAGAAAGAACTAAAGGTCCTTCCTTGGCTGTGTTTAATGACCACATTATTATTTAGTCTCCTTAGACTGTTTTCCTTTGTTTCAGCATTTCTCACTTTTCTGATTAAACTTATTCTTTGACTAAAGTTTTCCACCGGAAAAGGCAAGCAGAGAACATGATCGGCGGCAGAGGGCAGGGTGTGGGGGGCATCAAGGACCACACGGTCCTGCTCCATTTCACCATAAGCCCTAGGGCTGGGAGGAGAGGAGGAGGAGGTGGGGTTACCAGAAACTAGTTGCCCAGAGAATTAACCCTGAGTAGTTGGTCTTCAGACCTCTGAGAAGGGCCTGCATACTTCAGGGTCTCAGAGAAAATTTCCCCGCAGAGCCAGAGCCCAGCTTTCTGAGGAAGAGGCTCCTCAGCCCTTCCTGGTCCCTTTGATGGGGCAGCACAAATCTAGTTGGGATTCCAACAGGGGTTTACTTTATCTAAGAAATTCAAGCTTGGTTTAACATTTGAAAATAAATCACATTTACTTGCCACATTAGCAAACTAAAGGGGAAAAATCACTGGAAAAGCTCAATAGATTGTTAAAAAAAAAAAAACTTGGCAAAATCTAACACTTTTGATGGTAAAAGCCATGAACAAACTAGCAGCAGATAGGGAAATTCCCCAACTGGATAAAGGACATCTGTAGAAAACCTTAGGCTAACATCAAAGTCAATGTCAAAACAGTGAATGCTTTTACACTCAGAACAAAAAAAAAGTAAGAATGTCTGTTCTTATCATTTCTATTCAACATTGTATTGGAAACCTAGCATGTGCAGTAGGCAATAAAAAGAAATAAAGATCTTATAGATTAGAAAGGAAGTAGTAAAACTATTTTAATTCACAGACACATGGTTGTGTGCATAGAAAATTCTAATAATCTACAATAGAGCCATTGGAACTAACAAGGAACTCAAAAAACAATGTCAGTATATAAAACAATTGTAATTCTATGTACTAGTAACAATTAGCAAATGACATTTAAAAATATCATTTACTAAAATGTCGGCAAATATTGAATACTTAGGGATAAATTTAACAAAATGTCTACAAGACCTGTACAGTGAAAACTAAAATACATTGCTGAGACACTGAATTGGAAAGAAAACATATATCCATACATGAGAAGATTCATTATTATTAAAATGCCCATTCTTCTGAAATTGATACATCAATTTAACATAAGTCCATTTAAAATTCTAGCAGATTTTGGAGAAATTGATAAACTGACACTAAAATTTATACAGAAATCTAAGAACCTAAATTAGCCAAAACAATTTTGAAATAGAGGAACAAAGTTGGACCTGAAGTCTTACTATATACAAAGCTACAGTAATTAAGTGTGTGTGTGAAGTTGCTCAGTCATGTCCGACTCTTTGTGACCCCGTGGACAGTAGCCTACCAGGCTTCTCCATCCATAGGATTCTCCAGGCAAGAATACTGGAGTGGGTTACCATTTCCTTCTCCAGGGGATCTTCCCGACCCAGGGATCGAACCTGGGTCTCCCGCATCGGAGGCAGACACTTTAACCTCTGAGCCACCAGGAAAGCCCTGTAACAGTAATTAAGAGGGTGCAGTATTGATGTAAGACATACAGAGTAATTGGACAATAGTGAGTCCCAAAGCCTACTCACATAAATATGGTCAATAAATTATTGCGATGGTCTGTAACTGAATCTCCAAAATCTGTGAGATATTTGCCCAAGAAAAATAAAAACATATATTCACACAAAGACTTATACACAACTGCTCATAGTTGCTTTATTCATAGAAGTTCAAAACCTCGTGTAAATCAACAGGTGAATGAATAAACAAATTGTGGTTATACATGCCATAGAATACAATTTAGCAATAAAAAGAAACCATTGCTATATAAAATAACATGGATGAATCTCAAAAATATTATGCTAAATGAAGGAAACTAGATACAAGTAAGTATATATTGTCTGATTCTCGGTTCAGTTCAGTTCAGTCGCTCAGTCGTGTCCGACTCTTTGCAACCCCATGAATCACAGCACTCCAGGCCTCCCTGTCCATCACCAACTCCCGGAGTTCACTCAGACTCACGTCCATCGAGTCAGTGATGCCATCCAGCCATCTCATCCTCTGTCATCCCCTTCTCCTCCTGCCCCCAATCCCTCCCAGCATCAGAGTCTTTCCCAATGAGTCAACTCTTCGAATGAGGTGGCCAAAGTACTGGAGTTTCAGCTTTAGCATCATTCCTTCCAAAGAAATCCCAGGGCTGATCTCCTTTAGAATGGACTGGTTGGATCTCCTTGCAGTCCAAGGGACTCTCAAGAGTCTTCTCCAACACCACAGTTCAAAAGCATCAATTCTTCGGCACTCAGCCTTCTTCACAGTCCAACTCTCACATCCATACATGACCACTGGAAAAACCATAGCCTTGACTAGACGAACCTTTGTTGGCAAAGTAATGTCTCTGCTTTTGAATATGCTATCTAGGTTGGACATAACTTTCCTTCCAAGGAGTAAGAGTCTTTTCATTTCATGGCTGCAGTCACCATCTGCAGTGATTTTGGAGCCCAGAAAAATAAAGTCTGACACTGTTTCCACTGTTTCCCCATCTATTTCCCATGAAGTGATGGGACCGGATGCCATGATCTTCGTTTTCTGAATGTTGAGCTTTAAGCTAACTTTTTCACTCTCCACTTTCATCAAGAGGCTTTTTAGTTCCTCTTCACTTTCTGCCATAACGGTGGTGTCATCTGCATATCTGAGGTTACTGATATTTCTCCCGGCAATCTTGATTCCAGCTTGTGTTTCTTCCAGTCCAGCATTTCTCATGATGTACTCTGCATAGAAGTTAAATAATCAGGGTGACAACATACAGCCTTGATGAATTCCTTTTCCTATTTGGAACCAGTCTATTGTTCCATGTCCAGTTCTAACTGTTGCTTCCTGACCTGTATACAAATTTCTCAAGAGGCAGGTCAGGTGGTCTGGTATGCCCATCTCTTTCAGAATTTCCCACAGTTGATTGTGATCCCCACAGTCAAAGGCTTTGGCATAGTCAATAAAGCAGAAATAGATGTTTTTCTGGAACTCTCTTACTTTTTCCATGATCCAGCGGATGTTGGCAATTTGATCTCTGGTTCCTCTGCCTTTTCTAAAACCAGCTTGAACATCAGGAAGTTCACAGTTCACATATTGCTGAAGCCTGGCTTAGAGAATTTTGAGCATTACTTCCCTAGCATGTAAGATGAGTGCAATTGTGCGGTAGTTTGAGCATTCTTTGGCATTGCCTTTCTTTGGGATCGGAATGAAAACTGACCTTTTCCAGTCCTGTGGCCACTGCTGAGTTTCCAAATTTGCTGGCATATTGAGTGCAGCACTTTTACAGCACTCTATTTGTATGCAATTCTAGAATAGGCAAAGTTTATTGTAACAGAAAGCAGGTCAGATTTTGTCTGTAGTTGGGGAGTGGGGATTGGTCACAAAGGGGCATGAAAGAAATTTTGGGGTTACAGGAAATATTTTATATTTTAATTGTGGTACATTTACATGGGTATATACATTTGTCAAAAATGCATTGAACCACACATTTAAAAGAAGATGAATTTTATCTTATGTAAATTATCCTTCAAGGATGTTAGAAATAAAAAGAATTAAAAAGAGTGGTAAATTGAATGGGTGCAAGATAAACTTATTTGATTAGTTTGTTAGGGCTCCATGACAAACTACCTATGATCAGGTGCTTAAACAACAGAAATTTATTTTCACGTGATTCTGGAGGCTAAAAGTCCAAGATCAAAGTGTCAGCATGGTTGGTTTGTCCTGGAGCCTTTCTCCTAGACTTGTAGATGATGTTCTGTTTGTTTTTATGTCATCTTCCTTCTGTGTGTGTCTGTGTCCTAATCTTTTCTTCTCATAAAGATACTAAATCATATTAGATTAGAATCCCCCTTAATAATCTCAGTTAACTTAGTCACCTCTTTAAAGGCCCTATTTCCAAATGCAGTCACATACTGCATTTGGACTGGGATTTAGGACTTAAAAATATGAATTTTGAGGTGATGTCACTTTTCTTTCATTCAGCCTATCATAATTATAGAGCCAAACATATTTTTTAGTGTGAAAAATTTATGGTGACTTAATATTGGTGAGGCTGAATTCAGACGCTGTCAAAAAAAGATTGATCAAATCTTCATGTCCACTTTGTGGGTCCTGTGTATGTCAGTTGCTCAGTCATGTCTGACTCTTTGTGACCCCATGGTCTGTAGCCTGCCAGGCTCCTCTATCCATAGAATTCCCCAGGCAAGAATACTGGAGTGGGTTGCCATTTCCTTCTCCAGGGGATCTTTCTGACCCAGGGATTGAATCCAGGTCTCCTGCATTGCAAGCAGACTGTTTACCACTTGAGCCACCATGGAAGCCTAATGGCTTGTGGATCCTAGCTCAATTTTAAAAAGAAACAGGAAAAAAAAAAAGTAGGAAGGCTGGCATAGGGGGATAAAAGGGTGGGAACATAGTTGCTTGAATGGTAACTTTCAAACAAAATGATTAAGTTATGGAAAAATTTGAGAGTTTAAGATCAGGCTTCCCACTATTATCGTATTGTAAGGGAAGCTTTGGAGGGTCCCCTTGCTGAGATATCAATTTCCCAAGTGTTTATGGCTGATTCTACTGAAGTTATACCCCCTGGAAACTGTTTTTGTTTTTATTTCTGTTGTCAGAAGGAGCCAAAAAAGGCTATACCTGTGTTTCATAGCATAAATAGAGCTCTTCAAAAAGGTGGTTCTTGTTCAAAAAAAAATAATATGAAGATTAAAAATCATTTCAGATGTCAAATGGGAAACACGATGATTTGATTTTCTGTGACCACATTCCCAGGAGGGAGGAGGGATAGCATCTGAGGAAAAAAGCTGGGGCGAATAGGGGTTGACAGAATACAGGAAATCTCTCTTTTATTGATAGGCTCTTCATAAAGGGTAAGAATGATTTCACTCTCTTAGAAAAATAGTATGGGCTGAGCAATTACCTTTACAGCAAAGGTTAAACAATAGTGAACTCTACCTTTACAGTAGAGTCATTAATAAAAATCCCTTCTGAACTCAGAAATATGTTATTTAAGGCCAATTAAGATTTCTCAGCCAGTGCCACCAAACCTCTGGCACCCTTGAAAGAGCATCAGCACATATGGACGTGAGGGAAGGAGTTCAGTGCTTCCCAATAGCTGTTGGAAAGTAAAGAAGAAGAAAAGAAATCAGTCCATCTACAGACATGGCTAGGATACAAGAAACACTTTTCATTGCTGTTCCCATCCTGGAGTGCCAAGACAGTTCTCTAAAAATCAAATTTGAATAATGACCATCTCGACTTCTAGCAGAGAAAGAATATAAGGAACTTCACCACTATAATCTGGGTTCACAGACACTGAGATTAGGAATGTTATTTGGGAAACAGAGCTAGAGCAGGGAAGGGCTGACCTTTCCCTTGGGAGCGCTGTGAAGCTGCCTTAGGGAGAGAGAGAACTAAGATGTACAGGATTCATATTAAAGAGCTGGTTGGAGGTGGCTGTATGAGAAGTGTGTGACACTGCATAAGACCAACCGAATGTCCTTATTCAGTCGCAGATGGGATGACCTTGTGTCCTGGTTTGCCTGGCACAGTTTCATTTACTCACTTGAGTCCTAGTGTAATTATTCATTTAACCCCCTTCACGTTCAATGTGGATGATAGATAATTATATAGTCGCAACAGCGCTAACAGACTTTTCCCAGACTCTGCAATGCAGGGTATAAGAGAAACGCAAAGAGCCAGGCCACACCTTCTAGAACATAATAAGCGACATATGCAGGAAGCGAACCCTCCTTGCCTGTCTGGGCAGGGAGGCAGCCACAATCATTGCAACAACACTGGAGGCTGCAGAGTGGAGGACAGCACCAGTGATAACAAAGGAGAGCTCCCTGACTTCCAGTGGGATCACGGAAGCCATCTGGATGGTGGCCTAAGGGAGTCAGAAGGCTTAGGGGTCGGGAGTGGGATGGGGACCTTAGCATTCCTCAGACTGTGAAAAAATGAAAGTGTTAGTTGCTCAGTCGTGTCTGACTCTTTGTGACCCCATGGACTGTAACCCGCCAGGCTCCTCTGATCATGAGATTCTCCAGGCCAGAATACTGGAATAGGTTTCCGTGCCCACTCCAGGGGATCTTCCCGACCCAGAGATCGAACCCAGGTCTCCTGCATTGTAGGTGAATTCTTTACGGTCTGAGCCACCAGGGAAGCTAATCCGTTTCAGGCCATTGCTACTGGGTTTTCATATTCTCAGGGCTGCTTTCATGAGCGCACAACCAGGACCTTGCCCCCAAAAGAATCCTGCTTTGGGAGTTTAATGTTCTGCAGTCGCCATCTTGAAATTCTTAATAAAGTTATCTTTGATACTATATTTCATAAGTCAGGTCCAGTGAGAAAATAGAGTATGTTCCAAGGACACAGAGTCTCAGCTCACCTTCATTCTGCCTCATGCTGCCTTTCTGTCCCCCAGGGTGGGTTTTCAGTAGCCCACTCCCTTGCCCCCAAGTGCCAACCTGCCTGATCTCCCCACCCTTGCTCTCTGCCTCTGCCGGGCACAGTGGGATCCAAGTGAGGTGAGCATGGCAGGATGGTAGCAGCCATCTGTAACGGGGCAGGCATTACCTTAATGTGCATACCCTGGCACCAAGGTTGCATTCCTTTAGATGTCAGCTTTACACTCAGTCAGCTGCTATGGTGGGCCTGTGGGAGGGGGAGAGTGCCATTTCCACTCCTAACCTGGGCTCTGTGCTTGGTGTCAGGAGGGAGGTGCCCTGCACCTGGTAGGCTGCTTGCCCACCTGACAAATTGCAGAGCGGAACCTCGGATGCCTGTGAGGGCTGCACTTACCTGATGAGAATTCCCATGCCTGAGGGAGGGGAAGGTTAAATAGCAGGTAGAAATACCATGACAGATTGAGAAAGAGAACCAAAGACAGGGAAGTGTTATATTCTAATACTTCAACACTTTCTCCCTGTTCCTTGGACAAGTGGCCCACTTTTTCCTTTTGCCCCAGGGCCCTCTAATTATGGAGTCGCCTCTGTGTGTTCCCCTTAAGAAGCTGAGGTAGTAGATGCCTTTCAGAGAAGAACCTGCATCCCTTGGCTGACAGACAGGTAGGGGCCTATGGTAGTCCTCTGACAGCACTCTGAGACGGACCCTGCCTCTGAATCCAGTCCCCTTTCTAGACCCAACCTGGTCTCTGTGCCTTGGAGATGCCTGTCATCCTATACTCCCGCTCTGCATCCTCAGTATGTCCCTGGCTTCAGCCCATTTCCAATTACTAGTGCCCACTATTGATCCGATTAGTTCAGCTGATTCACATCTGTCTTGGAGTTTGAGAACCCAGAATTTTCAATCCTCTTCAGTCATTTGTAAGACATGTTATATAACAGGAAGAACATGATATTTAGACTCACACGTCCTGGATTTAATCCTGGCTTTGTTATTCACTAGATGTACAAACTCGGGTGATTTGTTTCACCTCCCTCAGCCTCAGTTTCCTTATCTGTAAAATGGGAATCTAAATCCTGCTCTCCAGTTCCTTGATTGCCCAGGTGGGTGTGGCATCCAGAAGTAGATTCTGATTTCCCGGTGAGTCAGGTCAGTATTTCTATAACTGCTTTACTGGAAGTCCCCAAAGTCCCCTATGTTCTTTAGGACAGAAAGCTTTTCCAGGCTTCCTATACTCGCCAACAATTTTTTTAAAACTCCTAACCAGTCTCTTAGTTACTCTCCCATAGTTTAACATCTAGAGTCTCTCTTTGTCTGTGTGCATGCTAAGTCACTTCAGTCATGTCTGACTCTTTGCAACCCTACGAACTATAGCACGCCAGGCTCCTCTGCCCATGGGATTCTCCAGGCAAGAATACTGGAGTGGGTTGCCACGCCCTCCTCCAGGAATCTTCCCGACCCAAGGATTGAGCCCATGTCTCCTACGTCTCCTGCATTAGCAGGGAAGTTCTCTACCACTAGCACCATCTGGGAAGCACCTCTCTTTGTCTACTCTTTTTCAGTCGACCTTAGAGAGTCAGTTGGGCAGTGTATTGCTTTTGGTTTGACCCCAAGAAGATGTCTCTCTTTAGGCCACCATGCAGTTCCATGAATTGGAAGGAAGCAGTAGGCAAATTAAGTCCCCCACCAGCCCCAGAACCACCCCCTTTCCTCCATCCCCCTTGCCTAGCTCAGACTCCCAGACCCTGCCAGGAGCCAAGACCCTGGCCCTCTCCTTTGCACAAAGGGAGATTCGGCATACGTGCTGTGTCTTGCCTTTTGCATCCTTTGCCCAACATCCTTTTTACCTTTGGCCTGTGTGGGCTAAAGACATGATGTTAAATTACACAGTCAGGTAATCGATGTAAAAATAAAGTTTGAAATGAAGCATCGCTACACCAGAAGACATCACATTTCCAAGAAGCACCCTCTGCTAATGAACTCAGAGCTGGAGACGGTGGAAGCCTCCACACAGGCATCTCCTTCCTTCCCTGGGGAGGAGGCGGCAGCAGCCAGCAGGCTGGCCCCAGGGCTTTATAGGTGGGGAGCCACAGGCATTCAGATGCTGAGCGATGCTCCTGGAGATCAGAGGGCTTTTGTGAATGAGGCGCTCAAACATGGGCTGGCCTACTTCCCGCGTGGTTTTACAATGGACGGGATTTATGTCTTGGCTTTTCCTGTCAGAAGCCTCCCAGTCACCGTATGATGATGAGTCTAATCCCCAGGGATTTGGGTGTGAAGACAGAATGGTTTGGCTGCCCTCCTTTCCCCTCAAGTCTCTGCTTTACAGCAAAGGCAGTGTTCTTGAGTCAGGCAGGATTCCGAAATGAGGTCTGCACCTGGTTGCAAAGACAGCCTGGGGGAAATCTGCCTGATTACGGGTTTTAAGAAATGACCTTCCTGTGGTTCTGGCTCTCAGCTGAAAAAAACCCACAAATTACTGGGTCAAGATTATTTGTGTTCTTTTTGACTATATACAATGAGATAATCCCAGGAGAGAACAGTTGAGATCTTCACTTTTATTGCCTAGCAAAGGGCCTGCCATAGTGTAGGAACTCACAAATCTGCATTCACAGGATGTATCTATTCCAACTTATCTGAGACGCAAGGCAGGGAGATGCTTACAGTGAGGGCCAAGGGCCCTGTCATGGGCAGAGAAATCCAAAGTGAAAGTGAAAGTGAAGTCGCTCAGTTGTGTCCGACTCTTTGCGACCCCGTGGACTAGACCATTGCAAAATTTTCCTGTTCATCCATCTGCTTCCAGCACTCACTGGCTTCTTCTACTGTCCAACGTTTTCTTCAGACTGATCCCAAAGTCCTGTTTCTAAAATGCAAGGCTTATCATGACTTTCGCTTGATTGCAACCTTTCAGTGGCTCCCTATTTCCCACTCCAGTATTCTCAGCTCCTCACATCCCAAGATTAAAAAAAAATCTCATTCTTGCTGAGCTTTGGATATGCCCTACAGCCTCTCCTTCCTCTGAAGTGGCAGATGCCCCATACTCTGAAGGCAGAGTGCCTTGCGTGTTGAGAAGCGTTCTCCTACCTTTGTGCATTATCGAAACAGTGGGGATGTATACTGTTGAAAACGCTTTGAACAAAATATACTGCCTACCCAGTGATTCTGATATTTCCTTCCAGAGACACATCATGGTGAAGAATAACTACCCTAGGAGAGAAAATCCATGCCTTGCATGAGAGCTTTTTCATGATGGGTCCCTGCTGTCATCTGTGCCTTCATCTCCCACTGCTTGCCAGCTCACCCCATCCCCTGTGTCCCCATCAGCTCCTTGTACTCGTCATTGTGAACCACCAGTGGCTCACCCACTCTCCTGTGCTGTTTCTGGCCTCTATACTTTTGCACAGGCAATTTTCTCTGTCGGAGTCAACACTTACTGCATGCTTGCAAAGTACTAGACACTATGTTAAGAGATTTACATGTTTTAACTCAGCCATCAGAATAATCCTCTAAGGCACTACAATTGTTGATCCTATTGTAGAAAATGAAATTGAGGCTCAGAGAGGTTAAGTAACCTCAGAGAGGTTATCTTAATCTACAAAGCTGACGGTGATAGAACTAGGAATGGGTACATGCATTTTTGCTTCCAGATTGCATGTATTTAACCCCAAGCTACAGCTGTCTCTTCTGTGTTTTCCTGGTAAACCTTTCTTCATCCTTCAGTACTCCACTGATGCACCACTTCTTCCCTGAAGTCTTTCCTAGCCTCTCTGGGTAAAGTTAAACATACCCTCTCATGCCCCATTGAGACCTCTCGGTGGACTCTCACCAAAACGGAAGGCGATTATTAGTCCCTCGCCCCACCCACACACCCATGAGGATTTCATCTGTGCATCTCTCGAACCTACACTGGCCCATCCTGGATGTACAATAGAGTTGCGTTGAATGGAACTTCACACTCTTAATATATGAATCATTTCCTTTCTTAGTCGTGGCTTTGTGAATCAGCTCTGCCTCCCAGTTTTCAGCAATGGGAGGACTACTGAAGTTAAATTAAGAACATGTAAGTAGACCACATAATTACTGAGGCCAGCATCACTCAGCTTCACAAAATGTGCTTCTTCAACCAGGACATCCATATCATGTTATAGGCATGGCTCCAGTCTCCCAAAGAAGCAGCTCCTTCACTGAGTTTACAAATTTCTGTTCCCCTTACCTATAGCTACAAATCAAACCATCTTAAGCCTTATTTATCTCTTGTGCTTTTGAATCTGTGACTGAGAACAGGCTTGGCAGGGCCAACTCATCTTACTCCACATGAAGCCTGGGGCATCTGGTAAGACTGGCTGTGGGGAGCTTTTCAGGTAAATCTCCCTCTTCCTGCAGTCTCAGGACCACCCCATGTGGCCTCTGCCTGTGCCCTTTCTAGCCTGGTGGCCTCACAGTGGTTAGACATCATCCATGGCAATTGGCTTCCCAGGGTGAGTGCTCGAAGATGCCCAGGCTGAAGCTCCAAGACTTCTAATTACTTGGTCTCAGAGTTGCAGAACACCATTGCCATAGCATTTTATTGATCAAGAGAAACACTAAGCTCAACCTCGATTCAAGGGAACAGAAATTAGACTGTCTCAAAAGGATGAGTAGCAAAGAATTTGAAGCCATTTTTTAAATGTATTTTTAAATTTACTTTTGGCTGTGCTGTGTCTTTGTTGCTGTGCTCGGGCTTTCTCTAGTTGTGGAGAGTCGGGGCTGCTCTCTAGTTTTGGTTCTCGGGCTTCTCATTGCAGTGGCTTATCTCGTTGTGCCTTAGGGCTTCAGTAGTTGCTGCACGTGGGCTCAGTAGTTGCAGCGGACAGGCTCCAGAGTTCAGGCTCAGTGGTTGTGGCACACGGGCTTAGTTGCCCCTCAGCATATGGGATCTTCCTGGACCAGGGATCGAACCATTATCCCCTGCATTGCAAGGCAGATTCTTAACCACTGGACTATCAGGGAAGCCCTGAAGCCATTTTTTAATATACCACAGTACCTAAAGCCATGATCCCCTGGAGAAGGAAATGGCAACCCACTGCAGTATTCTTGCCTGGGAAATCCCATGGACAGAGAAGCCTGGCAGGCTACAGTCCATGGTGTTGCAAGAGTCAGACATGACTGACAGACTAAACAACAACCACAAACAACCCAAAGCCAAAGAACAAGTACAAGAGACACTGGGGTACAGAATGTGGCACTTTAGACACTCAGGACAATAGGAAACCCAAACGATGTGAGAAGACCTGCCTGAACACAGAAGAAGGGACACAGCAAGAATCCCAGGAAAGAGCTTAAGGGTACTCCTCCGAGCTTCATATTTGTCTGTGAGACTTTCTGATAACAAGACAAACAATGAGAACCAACTAAGTATTTGCTATACATTTTCTCTTTTAAGACAGTGACATCTACTAACTCATTTAATCCTCTTAAATGAAAACTGGAGCTCTGTGAGGTCAAATAACATAGGTCACACAGTTAGCTGAGCATCCCTTGTGTCTCAGATGGTAGAGTCTGCCTGCAATGTGGGAGACCCAGGTTCGATCCCTGAGCCAGGAAGATCCCCTGGAGAAGGAAATGGCAACCCACTCCAGTATTCTTGCTTGGAAAATCCAGTGGATGGAGAAGTCTGGAGGGCTACAGTCCATGTAGTCGCAGAGTCGGACACAGCTGAGCAACTAACACACACCCACACACCCACACACAGCTAACTAGCAGTAGAGCCAGAATTCCAGCTTTCATCCATTCCTAGAGCTGATGTGTTTAAGGCCATTCCATACATACTTCTAAGATCAAGCACATTTTCTTCACACACAGGCAGATGTGTGGAGAGAGCGTCTTCTCAAGCTCTGGGTCATGTCTTAGTCTGTATCTTTTTGTGTGTGTGTCATAAATTTAAACTTTATTAAAATTAATTTCTTCATAGACCTTTACTAGTTTTTTTATGATTTATTCTTTCCAGACCATAGCCTGTTTTCTTTTTTTTTTAATTTAAATTTATTTATTTTAATTGGAGGCTAATAACTTTAAAATATTGTATTGGTTCTGCCACACATCAACATGAATCCGCCACGGGCATACACGTGTTCCCCATCCTGAACCCCCCTCCCACCTCCTTCCCCGTACCATCCCTTTGGGTCATCCCAGTGCACCAGCCCCAAGGATCCTGTATCGAACCTGGACTGGCGATTGGTTTCTTATATGATATTATCTTAGACAGAGATTTTTTTATCCCATTTATCTAGAATAAGACCTAAGCATACGTATTTCCCAGATGATTCTAATGGGTGGCCAAGGTGGAAGATAACTGGTCTGAGCCATGTTCCCTGAGACCCCACATTCCAAAAGTTAGCTCTGGTTTTGATTTGATTTGACCATGACACCCAGGATCCTAACTCATGTTAGGCTTACCAAGTGGGTGAGGCCAGTGCTGGACGTGCCTGTGAATGGGTGAATCATTCTCCCTGTGCTGCCGGGCAGCAGTTCATTTCTTGCTTAGCACCTTCCGCAGGGCCTGGAAACCCCATGAGAACAGGAACTGTGTCTGACTTGCTCTGCACTCCATCCCCAAGCATCTGACACACTTCCCGGCATGTCTCAGACACCTAGTAAAGAGGTGTTGAATTAACAAGTAGATGACTCACTAGCGCTTATCTACAAGGGTCAATGTAGTGGAAAAAGCAAGGACTTTGGAGTCAGGAAGACCCAGGTCATAATCTCAGTTTTACATTTCAAGAGAGTTTCAGGGATGCTTTAAAGCTTGTTAGGCAAAAATAACACATCATCAGGATTACCTTGCAAAGTCTTTCTAATGGTGCCTCAAGTAAGGCTGGCACAGCCAGTCTTTCTTCCAGAAACAGACCTCTATTTCTCCAGTCAAGGAACAGACCAATTTAGCTTGCATTTTGGAGACAAGTCATAAGAAAATAGCTATCTTTAAATCCTGGAATCATCCTCAGTTTGGCCAGTTGTTTTTTCATCTCTGAGCAGTACATGGGGATGAGACCCCCAAGCCCAACAGCTCACAACTCCTGAGTGTGGAGTGGGAAGATTAGTAACCCCCATCACTCAAATTTGTATATAAATGTCATTTTTATTACATATGTTGCATTAATATACATTTTAATATAATATGTGTTTATCATTTTAAATTTTATTTTATTTTGTTTTATTTGCATTCATGTACATTGAATGCTCAAATAAATTCCCAGTTTGCTTCTTTGTCAAGCAACATGACTGGCCTGGTCTGCAAACAAAACAAGAAAGGGAGAAAAGGAGCTGTGGGAACTGTAAGAAAAAGAAAAGAAAAGAAACCAACATAGGACAAGAGAGCAGAGACAAGGTCTGAACAGCACACACTCTGTTTTCTGATTTCCTCCAACAAAACTCCTTTGAGAATTCTATCTTGACTTCTCCATTTAATTAACAAATGTTCTTGCAGTGTTAACATATACCAGGCACTATTCTAAGCACTTTATAAATATTATCTCAATCTTCACAATATCCCCATGAGCATCTTATTACTCTCATTTTACGGAGGAGGAGACTGAGGCATGGAAAGGTAGACTCATTGGCCCAAGGTCACTAGCTACTAAGAGACAAAGCTGAGTTCCAACCTTCCCAGTTGGGCTGCACTCTTTACTGTTACTCACCCCGCTTTACCCCACTGGCTTGGCCTTGGATCCTTGCCATTTTTGCTTCCCAGGTGGCACAGTGATATAGAATCTGCCTGCCAATGCAGGAGACATGGGTTCAATCCCTGGGTCAGGAAGATGCCCTGGAGAAGGAAATGGCAACGCACTCCAGTATGCTTGCCTGGGAAATTCCATGAACAGAGGCTAAAGTCCATGGGGTCGACTGAGCACAAATACTGGCTTACGGTCTACCCCACGCTCCATTCACTCTCCTCACCCTCAGTCCATTCTTTCTGTTGTCGTATAAATCTGCTTAAAGGCCAGCCTGAAGCTTCAGCCTCTACTTCATACCTATAGCAGGATTTGCCTAACGAAATTTCTCAGAACAGGATATGGGACAAACATATTTGGGGAAATGCTATATACACATCTTCTTCTTGGGGAGGGGGGCTTTGTATACGGGCAGGGCAGTGGGAGAGACAAAGTGCAGAGTACAAGACAGGCTCAAGGACGTATTGTACAACACAGGGAATGTAGCCAATAATTTAGTAATAGATGTAAAGGAAATGTAGCGTTTAGAATTTTTATAAAAATAAAGTTTATTTTTATAAAGGTGCTGCAGAGCCTCAGAGCAAAGAACTCACCTTAGCTTCACCCAGCATTTCCTGAACTTATTGGGGAGCAGACCATGTTTGGGCAGTGGCTACTTGCTCACATCTCCCAGTGTGACTGTCTTATAGAACTTGAGACATGTTGGCCTACAGCATAAAGAATAATCTCCATATTTTTTAAAAAAGGCCTCCTTTAAGACCTGGCTTGGTTCACCTTTTCATCTCGTCTCTGACCTCTCTCGCCTTCCCTAACTTACGGGATTTCCCTTCTTTGAACCTGCCATCCCATTTCATATATATATACATATATATATATATATATATGTATAATTATAGTTGATTTATAATACTGTTACTTTCAGGTGTACATCATAGTGATTCAGGATTTTTTTTGCAGATTACGTTTCCTTATAGCTTATTGTAAGATATTAGTATAATTCCCTGTGCTATATAGTAAATCTATGTTGCTTATATATTTTATATATAGCAGTTTATATCTGTCAAATTCCTTACTGCTCATTTGTCCCTCCCACCCCCATCCATCTCCACTTTGGTAACCATGATTTTGTTTTCTGTCTGAAGTCTGTTCCCCTTTGTATATAGGTTCATTTGTGTTACTCTTTATATTTCATATAAAGTGATATATAGTATTTGTCTTTCTCTGATTTACTTCACTTAGTATGATCATCTCTAGGTCCATCCATGTTACTGCAAATAGCATTTTTCTTTCTTTTTTATGACTAATACTACATTGGGTGTGTATATGTGTGTGTGTTAGTCGCTTAGTCGTGTCTGACTCTTTGCTACCCCATGCAATGTAGCTTGCTAGGCTTCTCTGTCCATGGAATTTTCCAGACAAGAATACTGGAGTGGGTTGCCATTCCCTTCTCCAGAGGATCTTCCCAACCCAGCAACCGAACCCAGGTCTCCAGCACTGCATGCAGATTCTTTACCATCTGAGCCCCCAAAGAAGCCCATATATATACCACATTCCCACATCTTCTTAAGCCATTCATCTGTTGATGGGCATTTGGATGCTTCCATGTCTTGGCTATTGTAAACAGTCCTGCTATGAACACTGGGGTGCATGTATCTTTGAATTAGAGTCTTTGTTTTTTCCCAGATATATGCCCAGGAACCTCCATACTATTTTCCATGCCATCTCTTTCTTTCCTCTGTGCTTTACTTCTGTCGTTTCCTCTGCCAGGAATGCTTCCCTCTTTTCTCCCCTGTAAACTCATAATAATTTTAAAAAGAATTTCCAATATGTCCCCGTCTTTGCAGCCTTTCCCATGTGGTCCACTCTTCCTCACTGCACAGTGTGTTTAATACCAACCCCCTCTAGGTCCTCAGAGATCTTTATCCATTCTTTTAAAGCGATCATGTCTTCTATTTAGCTGGCTCAGAAGGTTAAGCGTCTGCCTGCAGTGCGGGAGACCCAGGTTCAATCCCTGGGTTGGGAAGATCCCCTGGAGAAGGAAATGGCAACCCACTCCAATACTCTTGCCTGGAAAACTCCATGGACTGAGAAGCCTGGTGGGCTATAGTCCATGGGGTCGCAAAGGGTCGGACACGACAGAGCGACTTCAGTCTACTCACTCTTTCTATTATATTGCCTTTCTTTTAATTCTATAATTATTGAGCAAGAATTGTGTGCTAAGCTTTGTGTTCAGTATCTTATGTGAGTTTTAAAATTTATGCTCCATAAAAACTTTGAGTTATATATTATTTTTGTTGTTGTTCTTATTACTTCTATTATTATTTGCTTTTTAATGAAAAGGAATCTGAGGCTCAGAAAAGTCATAAACCTAAGGTCACTTAGCTCATCCATCACTGGATTTGAACCCAGATCTCCTTGGGAACCCATTATATTCATTTTAATTCCACATATATGTCTTCTTCCCTGTTATCTGTTGGTTTCAAGAGCACAGGCTCTTCTTACTCATCTCTCTACCCTCAGCTTCTAGCCCAGGACCTGCCAAGAAGAATGTAATAACTGCTTGTTTCATAAATGAACTGTGGGTGGGAAGTGATCCAAGTGGTGATTCTCCAGCCTTAACACTTCTTTCCCCCTGACCTCTGCTCCATCAGGTGAGACCCTTCTCTCTGGCTTTTACCCTCTGACCACAGAGAGAAGTATCTGCAGAATCTTGGCTCCACAGCCCTCAGCAGACAAGGGATGAGCTCTGGGTCTTAGATATTTTGCCAAGACTGTTTAATTAATATTTATCAAGTTCCTCCAATGTGGCATATTCATGATTACCACCCTGGTGTAGGTGCTGTCATGATACCCATCTTACAGATGAGGAAACTGAAGCACAAAGATGACAAAACCTGCCTGAGGGCCCACAGCTATTGAGCATTCCATGCCAAAATCTGGCCCCAGGACCCACACTCTATCAGTGAACCATACAGCCTCCCAACAGCCCCTGCAAAGAGAAAACAACAACTTCTAGACAGAAAAGGAAGTTCCTGTTCTGTTTAGGAATTGCAGTGGTCAGGAGACTGATTTCCTCAATGGATCTATTGCTGGCTCAGCAGCATTTCCAAGGAGACCACTGAGGTGGGTGCCCCACTCAGCGGGAGGTTATATTAAACAGCCAGGTGATGTCTCTCTGTGCCACTGTTGCTTTCTGTCTCTGATTCTTTCCATCATTCTCTCTCTGCTGACCCCCTCCAGCTTTTCTACTCTTTCTCCTTCTTTTCATCTCTTTCTCTTTCTCTGACTCCTTTTCCAGTTCCATAGCTCAAAGCACACCCTTAATAACTTGGAAGATTCACTTAAAAAAAAAAAAAAAAATAGAACTCAAGTTTTACAAGCAAATTCATTTTGGTAGAGGTGGGTGGGAAGAGATCTACCTGTGTTTATGGGGGTTATACTGGAGGAGCAGAAGCAGGAGCCAGGTCAGGGGAAATGGAACCTCCAAAGCCAGAATGAGCCTGTAGCCAGTTGGATACTTGTGTCATTTATTACTATATTGTCTCAATCATGTCTTTTGAATTTCCTGAATCTTAATCCAAGAAATCTCTTCTCAACGCTCAGGTGGTAAATTATTTATCTGTCTTGCTTTCTCTTTCAGTAACCTTGTCTCCCTGAGGGAATACACCAACTACTAGAAAGTTGCCCCAGACAGAGCACTGTAGGAAGGAGCCAGGGTGTCAGGTCATGGAGATTAGTTCCAGAGAGGCTGTGGATTCAGATCACAGTTCTGCTGGGTTCTTGGATAAGTTACTTGATTTTCTCACCTCTAAAATGGGGATGATAATAATATCCACCTTGTAAAACTACAAGATTGTGTGTATTACGTATGTACAACATTTATAAGAGTTCTTGGAACATTGTAAACGCTTTATAAATGTTTGCTTTTGCTGTTATTGTGATTCTTGTTGGTAGAAGGAGTAATCATTAGTGAGATGGGCTGGTTGAAAGGGAGGAAATTCTCTAAAAACTTTCCATTTATTTATCAAAAAATATTTTTTTATATGGGCCATTTTTAAAGTCTTTATTGAGCTTGTTATACTATCACTTCTATGCTTTGATTTTTTGGCCACGAGATGTGTGGGATCTCAGCTCCCAGATGAGGGAGCCCCTGCATTGGAAGGTGAAGTCTTAACAACTGGACCACCAGGAAGGTCCTTCTATTTATTTTTATTGACCCTCTTTGGTTTTACTTCATCAAACATTTCTTGATCATTGTCTGACCAAATGCTAAGGACTCAAAAAGAAGTAAGGCCCCAAATTAAGTATATACATAAGTAGATAAATAAATAATAGGTAGATAGATAAAGATCATCCCATCACCTACAGGCTTAATCCTCCTTGAGAAGTTGGCATATTGGCAGTCAACTCCAATAAATATGTTACTTACTTAGATAGACGAAGGCACAATATTCAAGGATACCTCACTGTGAGGAGAATGTCCAGTCTCAAAGCACACCAAAGATGAGTGAGAGTGGAGTAGGTGAATTGAGATAGGACTAGAATTCCAGGGTGAGACCATGACGTGAGCACAGCACATGCAGGAAAAGAGCACACTGTCAGTGAAGCACCAAAGCCATGAGATATCGTTAGATCATAGCAGAGAGTTTAGGAAATGAGACAGATAAGAGGAGGACCAAATTATGGATGGGGTGCCAAGTATTTTTGGAATTTACCTTGGTTTGTTCCAGGAAAAGATCCCCAAAAGACTCACAGTTCTTATCTCAGGTAATAAAAATTCACATAAATGGTTTCCCCATTCATCTCCCCCAAAAGAGCTCTCTTGACAAGCAATAGATCATTCTCAGTGGCTATAATTAGCAGGTTAGTACTTACCCCAAATAAGGAAATCCATTCCCAGCTTGGACCTGCTTTGGACTCAGAGGACTCTGGATGTTCTGGTTATCTATTGCCACCTAAAAAACCACTCCCAAACTTAGTGGTTTAAAACAAAAATTTATTATCACTTAGCTCATCTAAGTGGTTCTTGCTTAGTGTCACTTGTGAGATTGTAGCTGAACATTGGCTGGGCTATGGTCATCTGAAGACTCCACTCCAGGGTTGGATGTCCAAGATGGCTCATTCACATGGCTGGGAGTTGATGCTGGCTGTTGGGAAGAAACTCAGTCGGGCTCCTGACCACAGCCTCTTCAGATGGTGTGACTTCTCACAACATGGTGGGTGGGCTTCAAAAGGGAACTTCCCAATGGTAAGCATTTTAAACAGCCCAAAGAAAAAATGCAAAGAAGTCGCCATTACTTCCACCATATCCTCTTGATCAAAGCAGTCATAGGGCTCACCCAGATTCAAAGTGATGGAAAAATAGACTCTACCTCTTGATGGAGAAGCGGCAAGAATCCATTGTAGAAGACCATATGGGATGAAGGATATCACTGAGACCATCTTTGGAAAATGCAATTTGTCACACTGGCACAAAGAGGACACTTCCCAAGAATGTTTAGGAATATACTCTCATTAAGAATATGTACTCCAAATGGCCTTGATGTTCCAGGCCGAGAGAGGAGCCATAAACTTACCCTAAAAGTTAGTCAACACTTCTGAGAACTCTTGCATGGAAGGAAGAGCGCTGGACTAGAGACCTGGATTCGAGTCTAGCTCTTCTACTTATTAGCTGAGTGGAGCTGAGATAGTACTTCTCTCTGAACCTCAGTTTTCTTGTCTGACAAATGAGAACACTGAAAAAAAAATCTCAAAAATTCCTATTTTAGAGATGCCTAGAATTTCAATGATGCTATAAGGGGTTTATAACACCAGACTGAATCCAGTTTCATTAATTATTTTATTGATTGCCTCTTTTTATAGAGATAGTGCGACCATGATATCCCCAGTTTGTCTAGAGCAGTCATGGATTATGCCTATTGTTTCAGTTCAGCTATGAATAACACCCCTTTTTACTCTCAAAAGCATCACAGTTTGGAGGATAATTATATGATCACCTTGCAGTAGGGCGTAGATCAATGACTTTTAGCTCTGTCATTATATGTAAGCAATGGGCCTATTTCATTATTGAAACTTCATTAAGTTGAGTACTGAATCTCAGTCTAGATTCTTCTGATTGTAAGCAACAAAATTCAGTTTAAACTAGCTTATGCCAAAAATAGAATGTATTTGATAGATACTAAAGTACTTTGCAGGAGTTAAGGACAATGAAGACTTTGGGGGTCTGAAACAAGGAAGAGAATTGTTGTCAGGTACTCAGGCAATACTATATTTAGGGCACTGAGATTGTGTTTTCTTTCCTGACCAGCTTTCTCTGTTTCTTCAAGTTCATGGTGATCAGAAGATGGCTGTCCATGGCTACCATTTGCTACGTTCAGTTACAGCTATGCACAGAGACTAACTTATTACCAATTCCAAATTCCTTGAAAAGAAAATGTAATTAGTCTAATCCTGGTCCATTTTTCTAAGAGTAGGGCAAAGAAGACACTTGGGACCAACCCAATGGTGTAGAGGAAACTTTAAGATAAAATGGTTCTGTTAGTCCAGATCCCCCAAGAAGTAGATGCCAAGACTAGATTAAATTGGATAAAATATATTATGGGATTTTTTTTGTGAGACGGAACGGTGAAAGAGCCATCAGATGTAAATATGACCCCAAATGAAGGGGAGAGAGAAGGAAGGAAGGAAGGGAGGGGGGAAAATGTCTTAGACTAGTTCTAAGTCCAAGTTTGAAGTTACAAGGAGAGTTCAGCAAGACCACCAAAGTCCTCATATCAAAGTTAACTCATCAGGGAAGACTCATGTCTACCAGAAAGAGGTCTACATTATTATTCCTACCAGACTCAGTCACTGGCTATAATTAGCCTTTGGGAAGAATGGTCCTGAAATCATGAAAATGCATTTCAGGGCTCAGCAGCTTAGGCCTTTGTGTGGCCATGTTCTCATAGGTGAATATCTGAGAGGTGCATTCTCATGGTCACAACAATTGTCATGAAGAACAAAGTGAAAACCCAAAAGTTCTCTAGCATAGCTGATTCCCTAAAGTGACTCAAAGGTCACCCAAAGCTTGAGTCAAAGTTTCTATTCTAGAACCAGTGAGAAGAGTGAAGCTGGAAATGATGGGGAACTCTAAGATCAGTCAGACCTGAACAAATATGTACTAACTATGTGTAACAGAGAGAAAATGTTCCAAGTTCTTGGAAAATGGTGAATGAGGCAGGGATTCTGTCTACAGTCTAAAGAGGACTTAACAGACCAGAGAGGCAACAACAATATTCTATGAGAAGTGTTATTTCAGGGATAAGCATGAGATGCTGAGCCGTCACAGAGGATGGACACTTAACCTCCATGAGTACTGGGCTGTCAAGGAAGGTTGATGGGGACCTTAACACTGGAGTCTACCTCTGCCCTCGTGTTTCATCTGACGTTGGTAAAGCATCTTGTTCACAGTCAGGTCATCCTGCTGGTTATTGAGAGAGTTTTAGAACTCAGGACTCTTGAATTCTACCTGATTTCTATACTCTGCCTCTGATGGCAATTAATTATTGCCAGCCCTAGGAAAGCATCCATTCCTCCCAGCAGAGCCAGGGATTGTTATTATTTGCTTTCAACCTATCAACAACACCACCAAACATACAGATGATTAAAAACCAGGCTGATGATGCTGCCTTTTAGAACTCTTTGAGGGTTTCTGAACAATCAGGAAACTTTACCCTGTATTTTCAGAATATGCTGTCAGGGAAGGTCATCTGAATCATATCCATCAAATGTTGGGGATGACTCACTGTCAAACAAATCTCACTTTTAAAGATTTGTCTTTATAAATACACAAGAAGAAATCACTTCTGTTGCTTTTGAAAGGGTTCTTCATTTCCTCTACCTCCCCTTCTGGCCCTCACTCTGAGCACCCCACTCCCCAAACAAAAAACCCACAGGAGAGATACACACCTTGTAGCTGCCTACAGCTTGACCGGCTTCAGGCACCCAGGTTCCCCCAAAGTGGCTGCCCTCCCCTCATTTTGTTCTTCTCTGGCCCGATTAGCGCTGACTCACTAAAGCCTGAAGGCTTTGCTTCCTCAGGGTTATGGCCTGTGGGGAAGGGAGCCAGAGCCAGAGGGTAATTAAAAATATTCATGCAGCCCCATAAGTAGCTATTGCACCAAAAAGGCCTTCAGTCAATTTAGGCCAAAGAGTGACTGTTCCCAAAGAGAAGCCTGGAGCTGCACTTTCCTTTATTGGGTCATCAGCAGAGAGAGGGGCTTCCAGGCCATTGTATTGGGTACACTTCCTTCGAGACTCTTCTTCCTAATGGTTCCCTTATCTGAACTTCTCAATGGAAGGAGGGTTTGCAGAAAGAGCCCAGCTTACTCATCCTCTAGCTTTCAGATAAGCTTTATTCAATTTTACCAGAAAACTATGCATGCTAAAGGAGTCACATCAAAGGTCAAATTATGACACCTCTTTGTAATATAACTTTGGGAGCAAAAACCAGCCAAATGAACATAAACAAGCAGATACCTACTTTTTTGGCCTAGAGTAGTGTAAACTACAAATTGGCACTTACCAAGGGCGTTGCCAATGAGTGAACAAAAAAGGCGTTTGCCATCTGCCTCTACGGAGATTGAACCCCATGCTGCTATAGCTATTGACCTTCAACAACCCCTGAGGAAGTTCGGGGTGGAGGGAGGCACTCTGTGCTCCAGGGAATCTGGTAGGACAGGTCTTTAGATAGTTGGATGTTTTTAGGAACAGATTTTCTGATCTCAATCCTTAGATTTCCTCATATCTAGCGAAGCACAAAATCCCTTTATGGTGACATCAGATCCTCATGACTAATAAAAAACCTATTGTAAAATGAGTGCTTCATGGTATTGAACTCCCCTTCACCAAAACCTTATATATTGACCTTCCCCCACTGCTGCTTTGGAGCAGTCTCTCAAAGCTCTCTGAGATGCTGCCTCCTGGGCTGCAGTCCTCATTTTGCCCCAAATAAAACTTACCTCGCAACTCTCAAGTTGTACATCATTTTTTAGTTGAGAGTAGAATACCCTTCTCCTCCCATACCTACCTTTTAAAAAAATGTATACTATTGTATAAAGTTGAGAAACAAAGAAAAGAAAAGCCTGTAATTCTTCCTTCCCTAAAATTTTCACTAACATTTTGGTGTATATCTTTTCATTCTTTTGCCTAGGCCAAATATATACACATATATACACACAAATACTTTTAGAAAAATGAATCTGGAGCACATTTACATGCTAATATATTTTTACATTAGTATTTGTAAGGGTTGTATGATATTTCTGAGTAATTTGACCAGCCCTTTATTGAATATATGTAGGTTGTTTCCTATTTTCAGGAAAACCCTATTGAAACTTGACCCCGAATCTCTCCTAGTAGAGTAGAAGTTTCAGTCCAGTTCAGTCACTCAGTTGTGTCCAACTCTTTGCGACCCTATGGACTACAGAACTCCAGGCCTCCCTGTCCATCATCAACTCCTGGAGTTTACTCAAACTCATGTCCACTGAGTCGGTAATGCCATCCAACCATCTCATCCTCTGTCATCCCCTTCTCCCACCTTCAATCTTTCCCAGCATCAGGGTCTTTTCCAATGAGTCAGTTCTTCACATCAGGTGGCCAAAGTATTGGAGTTTCAGCTTCAGCATCAGTCCTTCCAATGAATATTCAGGACTGATTTTCTTTAGGATGGACTGGTTGGATCTCCTTGCAGTCCAAGGGACTCTCAAGAGTCTTCTCCAACACCACAGTTCAAAAGCATCAATTCTTCAGCGCTCACTTTCTTTATAGTCCAACTCTCATAGCCATACATGACTCCTGGAAAAACCATGGCTTTGGCTAGAAGTCAAAGTTTAGCAAGATAGAAAAATGCTAGATGTGTTCTTCTAAATGGGTAGTTCTCACCTAGGGGTGATTTTGCCCTCCAGGGTACAGTTAGCAATGTTTTGGTTGTTAAAACTAGAGGACTACTCCTGGCCTCTGGTAGTGGAGACCAGAGATGTTATTAACCATTCTAACCATGTATAGGACAGTTCCCTAAATCTTAGAACTATCCAGTCTAAAGCATCAGATGTACTGAGGTTGAGAGACTGCTTTAAATATTGCTCTAGTTGTAGTTATGAACCCCAGCGAGCTGTCTATTAAACGATTTCCACGCTGGTCCCTTTCGTCAGTTTCTTACTGCCCCCTTTTCACCTGAGTTCATCAAATAGTGTTGCGCTGGATGCAGAAGGGACAAAGCTGCAGTTCTTGCATGCACTGAATCACACGTTGTCTTGCAAAAGCTCTTTTCCCAGATTAGGAAAACTGCTTTTCCTTGTCCATGTCGCTCTTAGCAACCAAACTCTCAGTCGTTATTCAATGACTCAGCCTGCAGTCATGTGCTTTGGAACTACATGGTCCATCTGAGACCCATGCCATTCTCTATCCTGGCCTCCAGAAAAATTCCAAGGCCTTGGTTTTCCTTACTAGTCACTCTATCCCCCATGTTGGCTTAATGTACCCCATTCCCCTTTGCAATGGGGACTTTATAATTTCTGTATTATGAAGGTATCAATGGCCAGAGGCATCTTTGCCACCTTTCCTTCTTCTTCTGAGCAGTCAGAGTCCATTCTCTTGTAGCGTACTGGCTAACCCTTCCACATGTCTCTTGGATTGCATCCTTTAGGCCTCTTTACAGCCACTGTCTCAGTGCTACAACTTTGCCCTTGCAGCTTTCTCAAGGGTCCTCCACTAAGGCAAAACCACCTCTTTTTATATTTCTTCCACTTCCGTGCTAGACTGGGTTTTGTCCATTTGGTTGAAGTCAGAAGCCATGTTTCCCAGTACTCTTCCTCATATGGCTTTGGTCATTGTTTTTGCCAGCCTAGGAACAGAAATAAAATTTGGAAGGCAGAAGTGAACCAGGAGGTCACCGCAGTTAGACGAATGACAAAGGAACAGCTGCAGAAGTGCTCAGTGGCTTCTTCTAGCTCACCTTCTTGACTGCTAACCCTGTTGACCAACACATTCCCCCAGCCCCTGAGCAGACCCACAGAGCCAAGGACTGTGCCAGAGACAGCAGTTTCCACAGAACTCTCCATGTACTCCCCTAGTGACCCCACTCAGAAGCAACCAGACCTGCTTCCAGGAGGGCTCTGCCGGGTCCAACTTGTCAGCCTGCATGGTTCTTTAGGCAGTTTGCTTAGAGACTGCTTCTCTGACCCTCCAATTCCCTCCTTCCCCAGCTCCTCCCACATTTATGTAGGGTCTGATCGCTGCTCATAATTTCCATAGTACTCATGCTCAGTGGTTCAGTCATGTCCAATTCATTATGACCCTATGGACTGTAACGCGCAAGGCTCCTCTGCCCACGGGATTTTCCAGGCAAGAATACTGGAGTGGTTTGCCGTTTCCTACTCCAATAGTACTCATAGTGGCTGTGTTTTCCTGGTGGGCCCTGTCTGATAAACCTGTGCTGAACATTTTCTTCAAAGAGTGGTCTGTGCTTACTGCTCCTCAGACCTCATTCCATAATCATTCTAAGCTCCTGGTTCTGGCCTTCGGCTCTAACTGCTCTTACCAAGTCCCCAGCTTCCTGTTTGCTAAAACTGATGGATACTCTAGTTTCAGTCTACGTGTACCTTTGCAGTTTCTGTCCCTAACGATCTCTCTCTTCTTCTTAACGGCCTCTTATTTTTGGCCTCCATGAACTCACTTTGGCCTCTATGAGCTCAAGCTAGCAGGCTTCCTTTGTCTCTGAATGCTCCTTCTCCATCTCCTTTATAGATTTTCATCTACCAGACCCTTAAATATTGATATTCCAAGAGGTCTTCAAACCTTTTCCAGTTTGGTATTATTTTATCTCTACTCATCCCCTTTCAACTCCTTTTCCTTAAATAGTCCCTTTTCCTCATAAGGCTTCCTTCAATTAGCACTTGCTTGCTAATAATCCCTAAACCTATGCCTCTAGCTCAGAGTTTTTTCTCAGATTTCAGTCTTCTATATCTTACTACTGATGGAGTACCTCCTCCTGGATAATCTTGGAAGAAGTTTAATTTTTGAGCTCTTCTGGAGAGCTGAGCTCATTCTAGATCCCAGTTGGACCTTAGCATAGTTAATTCATGCCAAGATAAATAAGGCTTTGACTGCAAGTACAATTAGATCCCCATCTCCTTGTCCTTGGGCACCACAGGAATAAATGGGCTTGGGCAAGTTCCTTAACCACTCTGGTTTTAGTTTCAGAAAATCTTTGAAATGGAGAGAGTGGAGATAATAATAATACCTGCTTCCTAGTTTGTTGTATTAGAATAGAGCTTGGTTTACAGTATGCTACAAAATTGTTTGATATCATGACATTATTAGTATTATATTTTCAAAGTTTACTGCTCTTCATATTCACTGGCATTGCCTTAGTTTAGGCCATTGTTATTCTCAACTATTACAGGAGTCCTTTAACTGATTTTAACTCCAGTTTTAGCCCCATAAACAGTTTTAGCCTCTGGCAACAGGTTGCCAGAACAAGCTTTCTAAGATGAATCTTTTCTGTATAAAACCTTTTAATGACTCTCCATGACCTAAAGAATACAATCCCTTATTTGTCTTATATAACCTTGCATCTCTCCTCTCTTACCTTCCCCATATATATCTTCTTCATGGTCTGGGGGTAGGGTACTCAGTGTTCTGTACCCTTGTTTAAAAACACCTATTCTTACAGCACCATCCTATCATCACATCCCCCCATTTTAATAGAAAGACTCCAATTTGAAGTTTAACATTACCCTCTCTGAAAGACTTTCCTTCAAACCTCAACCCATCCCCTTGAGTCCTTAATAAATGTTTGGTGAATAAATGGCTGATTGAATGAAAGCCCTTTGGGAATTCAGGCAAAGTGTGGCGTGCCTTAGGTAATGCTATCCAATGCTCACACTAGGACTAAGTCTTGGCAGGAGAAGACCCCTTCATAATAATGCTCAGTGGAATTTGTCTCAATACCACCCAAGATCAGGAAGATCTCTTCCTGTTTCCTACCTGCTTTAGCCAGCTGTAACACTTCCCAGTTGTCAGTACTTGTCTCTTAATGTTTATGGAAAATTCTCTGGAAATGCCCTCACGTAGTCATGAAGATAATTGACCTTCTACAGCCAAACCCACATGGCTATTTAGTTTTTGATTATTTTCTACTGGTAATAGCAGTGACAACTGAAGTTAGGGCACTTTCAAAAGTTAAAAACCAGTTGCAGATTGAGTTTCCAGAGATGGGTTCAAAACTGTCTTCCTTTTCTACACTCAGGCCTGCCTCTCCCCTGTTGGCTCTAATGGCTAAGCACTTGCCTCATTCAGAGTTGATCCAATTATGACTGCTTGCCATCTCTCAGCCCCATGAAGACCACATCCAGGCAAAGTAAGCAAGCCTTCTTTCTAGTCATCACAGCAGTGAGAGTTAAGAGTCTTGCAGTATGCAGGGAAGAGTCTAAAAGCATAATTTTCAAACCTCATGGTGCCTCTCAATTGAGATAGTCTACCACTAGAATGTTCTTGCTGATAATACAAACATGTTTCTTGGAGGTAGTTCAGAATGATACCTTTGCAGAAAAGAATGAAGCTTGAGGACACTTTTCAAGGATAAAGTGTAGAGAAAGGGCCTGGCAAGGAGAAGTTTGGAAAGTGAAAGGTAGACATGAAATGGGAATAGAATCCGAAGTGGTTGGGTTGGGAACCGGAAACTAGAAGACCATTTCAACAGAGAATGACTTTGGAGCCCAGATGATTTAAAGAGAAAAAAAGCAAATGTCCATAAACTCCACTGGGCTACTATTGGAAAAGAGTACTGGCCTTGGATGAAGTAGTCCCAAGAATGAATGTCAGTTATGCCTCTTACTAGCTCTGTTTTCTCATAGCTAAAAAGTGAATGATGAAAATATTTTCTTCGTTCAATGTCCTGTTACATGACTTAAGTGGAATTATAAGCGTGAAAGTTCTAGGTAAACTCTAAGTCACTTCAAAAAAGATATTATTATCATAAAAAGTATCACTGTAGAAGAAAGACAAAAAGAAGAAAATGAACAGTCAAGCTATTTCTCAAAGGAAAACAGAGCAATTAATACCATATACTATGCTATTTAAGATTTATCTGCATTGTTGCATGCAATTGTTTATTCTATTTTATTTCTAAGCAGTGTTTCATGAATGAATAAACAGTGTCTTCATCCATTCTTCAATAAAGTACATTTGAATTGTTTCCTGTTTTTTTGATGGTTAAAAACAGAGCTGCTCTATCCGTCCTTCACAATGTTTTCCTATGCATACAGAGAGGCATATTAATTTTATAATCTCAATCCATATTGCTCTGTATCTTGCTATTTCTTTAACAGACTATTGTGAATAGTCTTTTAATTTCAAGTTAATAAATACTAACCTACCTTGTAATTGAAAATGGCTGCATAATGTTCTGGAGTATTGAAGTAGCGTGATTTCTTATAACCATACCATAACTTTGAGCATTTGCGTGCATGCTCAGTCTCTTCAGTCGTGTCTGATTCTTTGCGACCCTATGGACTGTAGGCCCCTAGGCTCCTCTGTCCATGGAATTCTCCGGGCAAGACTACTGGAGTGGGTTGCCATGCCCTTCTCCAGGAGATCTTCCTGATCCAGGAATTGAACCCACGTCTCCTGAGTCTCCTGCATTGCAGGTAGATTCTTTACTCACTGAGCCACTTGGGAAGTCCCTTGAGCATTTAGGTTATTTTAATATTTTCACTATCATAAGCCATAATAGAAAGAATATTTCTATTTACCTTTGTACTTCCTTAAGGTACCTTCCTAGAAGAGGAATTTCTGGGCCAAAAATCATAGCTACATAAATCACAGTTTTGGCATGTGCTGCTAAATTTCCTTCTAGAAAGATTGTAGCAATATATATTCACGCCAAAAGTTCACATGGAGTTTATTTCTCCGTATTCTTGACAATGCTCGGTATTTATGATTTTTGTTTGTTTTGTTTGTCAGTTGGGTAGACAAAAGTGGCTTCTCATTATTGATTTAACATCCTAGGTCTTTTCATTGAAGAATACTTATTGTTTCTGATTTTTGTCTTTCGAATGGAGAGAGCTATAATATTAAAAGGTCTAATATTCAAATATATTTTTCCTAATGTAAAATTAATAAACATTATCTCCTTTGACAAGCTAAGAACTTTAAGTTACTTGTACATCCCTCTGACATTCCTATTTCTAACCCCCAAAGCAGGAGGTTTTTTTGCACCTATAGCTATTCAGTCTATAATCCATCAACCCACAACGAAGTTCTTAGAGTCTACAATGAAAGAGGATGAGCTGGGCAGTGAACAGGAGAGAGGCAATTATCTCAAAAGAGGCAACTTAAGTAAAATAAAGGAAATTTTATTATTTCCTTTCCTTTATTATTTCCTTATTTATTTTATTATTTCCATCTCACCTACCCAAAACGTGTTAGTCAGTGTGATCCCTTGGAGAAACAAAACCAATAGCGTGTATATGTGTATATATGTATGTATGTATAAAGATTTATCACAGGAATTGGCTCATGCGGTTCTGGAAATCAAAAAGTCTCACAGGCTGAAAAGCCAGGGTTGTAATTCAGTCCAAACCCAATGGGCTAAGAACCTGGGGGGCTGATGGGATAAGTCCAAGTTTGAGTCAGAAAGTCAAGAATCCAAGCACTGTGTCCAAAAGTATAAGAAAATAGTCTTCTCCACTCAAGCAAAGAAGAGTCTTTCCTCCACCTTTTTGTTGTATTCAAACAATTGGATGACGGCTACCCACATTGGAAGAGGTTGATCTTTGATTCAGTTGTTTCTAGAGACATCCTCACAGACACACCCAGAAATAATGACTTACCAGCTCTCTGAGCACCCTTTAGCACAGTCAAGTTAACATGTAAAATGAACCATCACATTAGGACATGAAAGAAACCAAGCGTCCGCAGGGACTAGAACCAGGAAATTAAGAATATTTGAGAATTCAGTATGCATTTCTCACCTCCCATCTCCCTCTTTTCAGTGCATCAGCTTCATTCTAAAGTTTTTCTCTAAAGTTGCACTCAAAGTTACCATACAGAAATCTCCACTGTGACTCAAGAGAACGCCCAAGACTGAGACTGGAGTATCTTTGTCTTAATTACAAATTCCCAGGAAAGAGACTATAATTGACTTGTTTTGAGCCAGGTGACAACCCCTAGACAAATTGGCTACAGCTATGGGCAGGAGTCACAGGGCAGACATTTGGCAGACATTTGGCAGACATCAATGGGTTGTGGTTGTTTTCTAAAGATAAACTCCCTCAGTGGAAATCCGTCCCAGAGCAGAACATCTAGGAAAACAGAAGACCATTGAAGTGAGAATGAGCTGTAGAGATCAGCAAGTACATTGATTCTTAACTGAGCTTTTTAAAAATACACCTGCCTGGGCTCTACCCACACCTACTAAATCAAAATCTCTGGAGTAAAGAGAAGGGTGGATAATTCCAGCTGGATAAATTGAGGCCTGTGGAAGAGAAATTATTTTCCTTGAGTCACTTAATGATTAAGGAAACAAGTGGGATTAGAACCCAGGACTCTTTCCAAGAGCCCACCTATATAGCCCACCTATATCAACTATGCCAAACCCATACATGCAAGAGCCAGGGCCTGGATGAAGTAGAGGACTTGGAAGTCCACATGTATTCTTGCAAAAGGGAAATGAAGCTGGAAAGATACAAATGATCTGAGAATGCAAAATTGCTCTAGGAAGAAGAATTTTCCTAGATTTTACTATCAAAATGCTCTAAGCTATAGTGGCTTTCCTAGGTCTGCACAGTCTATTCTCTGGGCTCCAACCAATCAGTTATGGCTAAAGGAGTAATAGGATGTGGAGCATTTGACTCCTTTAATATAAGCACAAGCCCTGTCGCTGGGCCTGAAGGCAGTGGGTTTTGAAGTGAACCTAGAAGTTTGTCTCTTCCACTCTCCAATATCTCTCTAACTTCTACCTATCAAGCAATTTTTAACTTTTGACAACTGGACCTTAAGTGCATAGATTTGGATTAATCATAATAAATGGTTCTTGACTCACTCTCACCACTGGTCTAAGCATGGCCTTCTTTTACTTCTTATTTTCTTTTTAATAAATAAGCCTTTCTGAGCCAACCACCCAACACAAATACCTGGAACTTGTCAACAACTTATATAAATCTGTGCATTCCTTTTCCTATCATCTCCCCACCTTCCCACCTCCTTCGACCAAATGTAGTTGCCAACCTGAATTTTGTGTTCATCATTCCTTTGCTTTCATTTTAATGTGGTTTTATCATATATATATATATATATATATATATATATACACACACATATATGTACACATACCTAATAAGCATTTTTAAAATTTTAGTTATTTTTAACTTTATAAGATGATGTTATAAAATTTAAAATTTCTAGATTTAATATTTTTACCTAAAATTATATTGCTAAAGGGAAAAAGGGCAACTTTACAACAGAGAATCCTGACAGACACCCTCTTAATCAAGGGATCAAAGTGAACTTGATCAGCAATGGAACAAATCAAAATCATGTGCTTGATAGGATGCAATGAAAAGAATACAGCATTGCTTCTGGGATATTCTTGCCAAAGATACACAACCTGAATCTAATCACGAAAAAACATCAGACAAACTCACACTGAGGGTCATTATATGAAACAACTCTGCTGTAATCTTCAAAAGTATAAAGGTCATGAAAGTCAAAGAAAAATTGAAGAACTGTTTCAGATGAAGGAAACTAAAAGGACATGATGCCTAAACATAACATGTGATTCTGAACTCAACTCTTTTGCGCTAAAAGCCATTTTGGAACAATTGATAAGATGTAAATAAGGTTTGAAGACCACACAGTGGTCAAATATTAATGCAGTTTCTTGATTTTGATGGTTGTACTGTGGTTAGGTAAGAGAATGCCCTCATATGTAGAAAATATATCCTTAAATATTCAAAGATGATAGAATAGCAGATTGGCAGGTTATTTTCAAATGAGTCAGAAAAAAAAGCATTTGGACTATACTTGCAACTTCTCTGTAAGTTTGAGTTGGCTTCAAAATGAACAAAGAAAAAACTAAACACAAAAAGTATATTACTAAGACCCACTCAAATTTTTGCATATTTTTATATTTCTTAATAATATTTCAGTAGAGTTCATTTACTGTCTCCCATTAGTGAGAGGAGGAAACAAGTCTTAGAGTTTAGGTGATCATCGTCAAGTCAGGCAAAGAGTAGCCATCAGAGCAAAACATCAGCCCAAGCCTTTTGCTTCCCCAAGACAGTGCTCTTCCCACCAGGTTGTATGGAAAAGGTTTAATGGCATGATTATTTTCACACACAAAAAAACTTTGATAGTAAACTGCACTCAACTCCTGATTGAGCAAGAAGAGACGGGGGAAGGAGATCCTCATGAAAGTCAAAGAAACAATAATCATTAATAATCTAAATCAGGTTTAAAGAGTTCCACAGTTAAACTCCTATTACCTGAAGTGAGAAGGGCTAGAGGATCAAGGAGGAAGCAGAGTAGGTGGGGTTCTAGACATTGCTTCTATTCAACAAGAGATGAAACTCCTTATTTTCTGAACCCCTTTGGGTAGGAGAACTCATTTCAGGTCCCTGTAGCCCCCTAGCCATAGTTCACACACACCAGCCTTGACTGCACATGCATTGACAAATAGACCCAGCCATTTGTCTAGGTCTAGAAAAGAGATATGGAGAAGGCAATGGCAACCCACTCCAATACTCTTGCCTGGAGAATCCCATGGATGGAGGACCCTGGTAGGCTGCAGTCCATGGGGTCGCAAAGAGTCGGACATGACTGAGCGACTTCATTTTCACTTTTCACCTTCATACATTGGAGAAAGAAATGGCAACCCACTCCAGTGTTCTTGCCTGGAGAATCCCAGGGGCAGCGGAGCCTGGTGGACTGCTGTCTATGGGGTCGAACAGAGTCAGACACAGACTGAAGGGACTTAGCAGCAGCAGCAGCAGCAGAAAAGAGAGAAGGTTTTTACTGAAATAGAAACACAGATCAGTCAAGATTGCCCAGGGCCAAAAGAAGGGAGTGTGTAGAACTAGGGCAAAATAAACAATGGATACACACCCTAAAACCCTTAGGAATTCATGAAGAAATTAAGGACAGTTCGGGACAAAATAAGAGGGTATTGTGTATTCTTAGTGGTAAGGAAGCCAAGCTACAAGAAGCCCCAGATGTTCATGCTGCTGCTGCTGCGTCACTTCAGTCATGTCCAACTCTGTGCGACCCCATAGACGGCAGCCCACCAGGCTCCCCCGTCCCTGGGATTCTCCAGGCAAGAACACTGGAGTGGGTTGCCATTTCCTTCTCCAATGCATGAAAGTGAAAAGTGAAAGTGAAGTCGCTCAGTCGTGTCCAACTCTGGCGACCCCATGGACTGCAGCCTACCAGGCTCCTCCGTCCATGGGATTCTCCAAGCAAGAATACTGGAGTGGGTTATTGCTTGAACTTTTAACAGTCTTCCAATTCAGATATTCTCTAAGTGCTTCTATACAACACAGAATGGGACCAAAACTATCCAACTCTTCCAAAGGCTGAAGAACAGTCTTCCTCCTCCCCTTCCTCACGTGGTCCCTGGATGGTGTGTTTGGAACTGCAGTTTTCCCATCCAGGACACACACTGTTTAGAGCACAGAGGATGCACAAAGTCGAGTAGAATTTCCCAAGGTGGTCCCACAGACCACGAGTCTCTTCAAAACAAAAAACAAAAAACATAGTAATAGCAGAAAAGACCATTTACAATACCAACAAAAGATGAAATACCTAGAAACAAACTTAACAAGAAATACATGAGAGCTATATAATAAAATTTTTTACTCTTTTGAGGGATTCAAAAAGGCTTAAGCAAATGGGGAAAAAAAGCATTTTATATTGTTGGAAAGGAAGGTGCAAAGTCAAAAAGATGTCAATTCTCAGGTGATCTACAAGATTAAAACAATCCCATAAATACACCAATTGAAATTTTTTTAAAAAAAATCAGGCAAGCTAGATCTAAAGTTCACTGTAAAAATAAACAAAAATGTATAGTCAGGAAAATTCTGGAAAAATACAAGTGACAAGGGAGCGAACCTATCAGATATTAAAACATATTATAAAGTCTTAATGATTAAAAGAGTGTGTTATTGATACATGAATGGAAAGTGATTCAGGTAACAATTAAAAGTTTAGAAATAGCCCTTAGTACTCACAATAACTTAATAATAAAAAGTGATCAGATCAGATCAGTTCAGTCGCTCAGTCGTGTCTGACTCTTTGTGACCCCATGAATTGCAGCACCAACTCCCGGAGTTCACTCAAACTCAGTCCATCGAGTCAGTGATGCCATCCAGCCATCTCATCCTCTGTCGTCCCCTTCTCCTCCTGCCCCCAATCCCTCCCAGCATCAGAGTCTTTTCCAATGAGTCAACTCTTCGCATGAAGTGGCCAAAGTACTGGAGTTTCAGCTTTAGCACCATTCCTTCCAAAGAAATCCCAGGGCTGATCTCCTTCAGAATGGACTGGTTGGATCTCCTTGCAGTCCAAGGGACTCTCAAGAGTCTTCTCCAACACCACAGTTCAAAAGCATCAATTCTTCGGCACTCAGCCTTCTTCACAGTCCAACTCTCACATCCATACATGACCACAGGAAAAACCATAGCCTTGACTAGACGAACCTTTGTCGGCAAAGTAATGTCTCTGCTTTTGAATATGCTATCTAGGTTGGTCATAACTTTCCTTCCAAGGAGTAAGCGTCTTTTCATTTCATGGCTGCAGTCACCATCTGCAGTGATTTTGGAGCCCCCAAAAATAAAGTGATACTTCAAATCATTGGAGACAAGATGGGTTATTCAGTAATTCTTGTTGGCACAAATGGTTAACCAAATGGGGAAAAAAATGGAAGTGTAAACCATACTTTATCCTGGTATTAACTTCAAAAGAATCAACTATTTAAATGTAAGAATGAGGACATGAAAGTACAAAGAGAAACTGTAGAAAAATTCTTGTACAATTTCAGAGCAGAAAAAGCTTTTCAACTATGATTTTTAAAAAATATAGAAGTCTTTTAAAAGCAATTAATAGTTTTGTTTACTTTTGAAAAATTTTTGATGGCAAGAAAACCCAACAAAGATAAAAGCAAAGAAAAAAAACGAAAAATATTTCAACTCATCTAACAAAGGGCAAACTTCTATAAACATTAATAAGAGATTTTTACAAATCAATAAAAATAAACCAACAATCCAACAGGAGTAGGGCAAACTTCATAATGAATTCACAGAAAAGTAAATATAAACAAGTCTTAAATGTAGGAAAGAATGTTCAACATTGTTCTTAATAAGAAAAACACAAGTCACTGCTACACCAAAAAATCATTCTTCATCTATTTTAACAAATCTCCAAAAATTTGATATGGCACTCTCATACATTCTATATTATGTATACACTGATGTGATGATTTCACTTCCTGGAATTTGTCTCACATATGGAAAAATATCTCCATGTGAGGTTATGAATTATAGAAATATTTCCAATAACTGAAAATTAGGGGGAAAATTACATATTCATGAAAAACATAACTGGTACAGTCATGAAATGGTATCATTAAATATAAGGATTCTTTTTAATGTACTAAGAAAGGATATTTGGTAAGATAAAAATTAGGTATATACTATTATTTATAATATGATGCCATTTATTTAGAAACAGAAAAAATTTATTTGTTGTTGTTCAGTTGCTCAGTCATGTTTGATTCTTTGCTACCCCATGGACTGCAGCATGCCAGGCTTCCTGTCCTTCACTATCTCCCACAGTTTACTCAGACTTATGTCCATTGAGTCGGTGATGCCATTCAACCATCTCATCCTCTGCCACCCACTTCTCCCTTTGCCTTCCATGTTTCCCAGCATCAGTGTATTTTCCAATGAGTCAGCTCTTTTTGTATCAGGTGGCCAAAGTACTGGAGCTTCAGCTTTAGTATCAGTCCTTCCAACGAATATTCAGGGTTGATTTCTTTTAGAATGGACTTGTTTGGTCTCTTTTCAGTCCTTACGAACCTTTGTCGGCAAAGTAATGTCTCTGCTTTTGAATATGCTATCTAGGTTGGTCATAACTTTCCTTCCAAGGAGTAAGCTGGCCATTCTGCATGGCTGCAGTCACCATCTGCAGTGATTTTGAGCCCCAAAAATAAAGTGATACTTCAAATCATTGGAGACAAGATGGGTTATTCAGTAATTCTTGTTGGCACAAATGGTTAACTAAAATGGGAAAATGGAAGTGTAAACCATACTTTATCCTGGTATTAACTTCAAAAGAATCAACTATTTAAATGTAAGAATGAGGACATGAAAGTACAAAGAGAAACTGTAGAAAATTTTGTGCAATTTCAGAGCAGAAAAGCTAACCAGATTTTAAAAATATAGAAGTCTTTTAAAAGCAATTAATAGTTTTGTTTACTTTTGAAAAATTTTTGATGGCAAGAAAACCCAACAAAGATAAAAGCAAAGAAAAAATACGAAAATATTTCAACTCATCTAACAAAGGGCAAACTTCTATAAACATTAATAAGAGATTTTACAAATCAATAAAATAAACCAACAATCCAACAGGAGTAGGGCAACTTCATAATGAATTCACAGAAAGTAAATATAAACAAGTCTTAAATGTAGGAAAGAATGTTCAACATTGTTCTAATAAGAAAAACACAAGTCACTGCTACACCAAAAATCATTCTTCATCTATTTTAACAAATCTCCAAAAATTTGATATGGTAATTTTTAAGTACATCTTCTATATTATGTATACACTGATGTGATGATTTCACTTCCTGGAATTTGTCTCACATATGGAAAATATCTCCATGTGAGGTTATGAATTATAGAAATATTTCCAATAACTGAAAATTAGGGGGAAATTATATATTCATGAAAACATAACTGGTACAGTCATGAAATGGTATCATTAAATATAAGGATTCTTTTTAATGTACTAAGAAAGGATATTTGGTAAGATAAAAATTAGGTATATACTATTATTTATAATATGATGCCATATTGGAGACAAGATGGGTTATTCAGTAATTCTTGTTGGCACAAATGGTTAACCAAATGGGGGAAAAAATGGAAGTGTAAACCATACTTTATCCTGGTATTAACTTCAAAAGAATCAACTATTTAAATGTAAGAATGAGGACATGAAAGTACAAAGAGAAACTGTAGAAAAATTCTTGTACAATTTCAGAGCAGAAAAAGCTTTTCAACTATGATTTTTAAAAAATATAGAAGTCTTTTAAAAGCAATTAATAGTTTTGTTTACTTTTGAAAAATTTTTGATGGCAAGAAAACCCAACAAAGATAAAAAGCAAAGAAAAAAAAATACGAAAAATATTTCAACTCATCTAACAAAGGGCAAACTTCTATAAACATTAATAAGAGATTTTTACAAATCAATAAAAATAAACCAACAATCCAACAGGAGTAGGGCAAACTTCATAATGAATTCACAGAAAAGTAAATATAAACAAGTCTTAAATGTAGGAAAGAATGTTCAACATTGTTCTTAATAAGAAAAACACAAGTCACTGCTACACCAAAAAATCATTCTTCATCTATTTTAACAAATCTCCAAAAATTTGATATGGCACTCTCATACATTCTATATTATGTATACACTGATGTGATGATTTCACTTCCTGGAATTTGTCTCACATATGGAAAAATATCTCCATGTGAGGTTATGAATTATAGAAATATTTCCAATAACTGAAAATTAGGGGGAAAATTACATATTCATGAAAAACATAACTGGTACAGTCATGAAATGGTATCATTAAATATAAGGATTCTTTTTAATGTACTAAGAAAGGATATTTGGTAAGATAAAAATTAGGTATATACTATTATTTATAATATGCCATTTATTTAGAAACAGAAAAAATTTATTTGTTGTTGTTCAGTTGCTCAGTCATGTTTGATTCTTTGCTACCCCATGGACTGCAGCATGCCAGGCTTCCCTGTCCTTCACTATCTCCCACAGTTTACTCAGACTTATGTCCATTGAGTCGGTGATGCCATTCAACCATCTCATCCTCTGCCACCCACTTCTCCCTTTGCCTTCCATGTTTCCCAGCATCAGTGTATTTTCCAATGAGTCAGCTCTTTGTATCAGGTGGCCAAAGTACTGGAGCTTCAGCTTTAGTATCAGTCCTTCCAACGAATATTCAGGGTTGATTTCTTTTAGAATGGACTTGTTTGGTCTCTTTTCAGTCCTTATGTATTTGTTCAGTTCAGTTCAGTTCAGTCACTCAGTCGTGTCCGACTCTTTGCGACCTCATGAATCACAGCACTCCAGGCCTCCCTGTCCATCACCAACTCCTGGAGTTCACTCAGACTCACGTCCATCGAGTCAGTGATGCCATCCAGCCATCTCATCCTCTGTCATCCCCTTCTCCTCCTGCCCCCAATCCCTCCCAGCATCAGAGTCCTTTGCAATGAGTCAACTCTTCGCATGAAGTGGCCAAAGTACTGGAGTTTCAGCTTTAGCATCATTCCTTCCAAAGAAATCCCAGGGCTGATCTCCTTCAGAATGGACTGGTTGGATCTCCTTGCAGTCCAAGGGACTCTCAAGAGTCTTCTCCAACACCACACTTCAAAAGCATCAATTCTTCGGCGCTCAGCCTTCTTCACAATCCAACTCTCACATCCATACATGACCACTGGAAAAACCATAGCCTTGACTAGACGGATATGAATAAATTATTTCTAGAAAAATATACAAGAAAATAATACTGCTTGTGGTGAGATGAACTGGATGAAGAAAAAAGCTTCTTGAAGTATATACACTTTTATACATTCTTAATTTTGGAACAATGACTGTATTGCCTACTTAAAAGTTAAGTTTATGAAACATCAATAGAATTATCCTTTCTCTGAGAGATCCATGATGAACGTCACCAAGATAAAGGCTCTGAGAAGTCCTAAATAAACTTGTTTAAGTTTCCTAAACATATTTGACTTTGAAACTCATGTTTCTTGATACTTGTTCACATCGTGTGGTGTCTGCTATGGTGGAAAACACTGTATCAGGGCCTTGAACTGCTCAGGGTTGCCCCAAGCCCTATGTCCTGAAAGGAGAGCCCTGCTCAAAGGACCTTATTCAAGAGAACTAACCCTTAAGTGAAATCTATGGAGAGGGAACCAATTACAGTTTCATCTTAGCCTCTGTAGAGTGAGAAATGGCAATCTACTCCTGTATTCTTGCTTGGAAAATTCCATGGACAGAGGAACCTGGCAGGCTGTAGTCCCTGGGGTTGCAAAGAGTAGGACATGATGGGGCGACTGAGCATGCATGCTTAGCCTCTGAGTAAAATGGGAGAAAACATATCTTTCCCCTATCTACCATCTCTTTTTTGAATGAAGGAAGAATTTTCAGCTGTATTTTTTTTAATTTATTTATTTTTAAATTGAAGGATAATTGCTTTACAGAATTTTTTTGTTTTCTATCAAACCTCAACATAAATCAGCCATAGGTATACATATATCCCCTCTCTTTTGAACAATCAAATATACCAGATCATTTGGTGAGGACAATGCTCATCTAGTCTTTGGCTATGTGAGCTTACACATACATAAATAAGGCATCAGGGGAGAGGGTTGTTAAACAATAAACATGAAGTGGCCAAGTAAGTGAAAGTCCTTTTTTTCATATTATAACCCAAAGGAAAAAGAAACATGACACGTCTGATAGTATTTCCATACTGACCTTCCCTGTTGCGCAAGATTTCCATGTAATTTACACACTTGCCATTCCCCTGGCTATTGAGCTTAAATGAGCTTTTCAGGTTGATAAGACAACTGTTTGGAGCATGCCTAGAGTCACCCTTTGGTACCATTTGTGTTGACTCTCAAAGGGAGATTGTTTTCACCATTTGGAAAAGTCAATGACAAGTCAAGCCAATTCCTGGCCCTAATTAGGAGCAGAAGGTCAGCAGAAAGGAGAGTGGAGGCTCCCCAGGATCCTAACTGTTGTTGCCGTTTAGTCACTCAGTTATGCCTGACTTTTTTGCAACTCCATGGACTGTAGCCCCCCAGGCTCCTCTGTCCATGGGATTTCCCAGGCGAGAATACTGGAATGGGTTATCATTTCTTCCTCCAGAGGATTTCCTGACCCTGAGATCAAACCTGATCTCCTTCACTTTCAGGCAAGTTCTTTACCACTGAGCCCACCTGAGAAACTGGCTAAACTTCAGCAATGCAGAAGCAGAGAGATATTCTAAAAAAGTGGTTTTCAAAGTGGTCCCCAGACCAGCAGTATCAACATCCCCAGGGAACACGGTAGGCATTTTAGAAACTGAGTAATTCTAATGCATGTTAGACTTTGAGAACCATTGCTGTAACACAAGAGTTTCCGGTCAACATCCCCATGTCAGAGTGTTCCAGGTCGCAGAGGAGTGTTCCAGGTCGCTTTGGGGGAGTTTAGTTCTAAGTTTCTTTTAAGTCCTGGTTTAGTGATTGAGTATTTAGCTCAAAGTTAGCTATTATAATTTTGGAGGAAATGGCAAGGATTTCTTTCTGGAAGACCTAGAGATATAATTACTCCTAAAAGAGGAAGAAGGATGAGAAGGTGGGTACAGATGAAGAGGAGGAGAGGAAGGAAAAAAGAAGAATCTGGGCTTCCTAACTAAGAAAACTGGCTTGTAGGATTGGTACCCAAAAGAGTAACAGTAGTAATAATACTGCAACAGGGAAACAGCTACACTGGAACTGATATTCAGGGATGACTAGAAGGTGTACCTATGTAACCGCATGATCTATACCATGACACTACTTGGAAGTTGAGGAGCCTCTTAGAGAGAAATTGACTCCCAGTTCCAAGTGTCAAACACCAGTGGACACAGGTATCATATGGAAGTGTGGATGGATGAAGCTTATTTGGAGCAAAATTGCAAATGGTCGTGAGTGGACATCACAAAGATAATTCATCACAGTAAGAGTCCAGTCGGAGGAAATGGATGTTGTCACTGGACTCCAGGATCAAAAAAAAAAAAAAAAAAACAGCTGTTGGTCCCCAGCCCTCTCAGAAACTGGTTCTTAACTCTATTTTCCCCATTTCTCTGTTGGTATGGGGTCCCCTTGTGGAGAAAATGGTTAAGTGTGACATTACAGAGCTTGTGTCTCTAGTCTCTGAGGTCTCGAAAATTCTACCAGGGGCTCTGCTCAGTTTATTAGGAAGGGGAAAAGCTCTCCAAGATATTACCAAGCTGCCCTGGATCCTCGGGCATAAGGATGGCAGGAAGAAACAGAAGCCAGAGGAAGCAAGGCCAGAGGAAGTGACAGGGAGAGGTACAGGAGATGAGGGCAGAGGTGGGCAGGGAGTTCAAAGGTGGGCAGGAAGCCAGTGGTGAATATACTAACTTTTTAGCATGTACAAGCACACCTTTTGTACTCGTTTTCCCTTAAATATTCCCTGTGTTTCCCATTCTCTTTAAGATGTACTGGGGAAGACATGCACTTTGGAATCAGATTATGAGTTTAAATTTCAGCTCTGCTGTTTACCAGTTTGTAATCTTGGATAAATTACATGTTTTCCCTCATTCTCAACAGTGGAATGGGTAAGCCAGCTTTTTGAGTCTGTTTTGAACAGCAGTAATAATAACACAAATTATCACTTTTTGAGAATCAACCAGGTGTTCCACATCCATGATTATCTCAATCTGTCTTCATAACCACACATTGAGATAAATCTTTTTCCCTTTTCACAGGTTAGGAAACAGCCCCAGATGGGTAAGAGATTAGCTCAAGGTAAGTGACAGAGCCCAGGATTTTCAAAGTCAGGTTGAATCTGGCCCCGGTATCCAGGGTGTTTCCATTATGTAACCCTGTCTTTCAACAACGTCAAGTACGATGAGAGGAGGTGTCTATGAGGCTTAACTTTTCTTTCGCCCCCTCTTTCCTACAATGCTCTTCCTTTCATTCTCCAAGTCTGGCTGGCATTCCACCTCCTTCCAGATCACCTTTGTCAGAAGTGATGTTCTTCAGCCTTCTAATAACGATGATCCACAGTGCTCATGAGCTGTCTTTTGATTTCTCATCTACAACCCATCTACTAAGGCCAGGGAGAGCTACTTCAAGAGTTCATGGCCATCTCTCTTTTCTCTAGCGCATGCCTCTTCCTCACCCAGCAGCTCGTTGTCTTCTCATGCACAAATCTTAGTTTTTTTGTGTCTTCTACCCCAGGGCCTCCTTGGTGTCTGGCACACTCCAGTTGAACTGAATTTGTTTAACTCTTCCTTGTCTTGTGTACTGAGAGCTGTGGATGGCAGGACCTGGAACCTCTCCAGCTGCCTGACTTGGAGGGCATGGCCTCTGTTCAGGGGTCCCCAGTCCCCCCCCCCCACAACTCTCTGGTTTTTCTGCCTGGAGGCGCGCGGTGACAGATACCCTCACTTGTTCTCTGCCTCACAGGATTCACTGCTCAGACATACCCGGTAATAAATAAAAACCTAGAAGATTGTGTCTGGTAGCTAATTGACTGTGTAACATAGGCTACCAGCCTCTGGGGCAGCACAGCATGCCGCTTGTAATTAATCACCCTCATCCCAGCCTGACTTACCCAGCTATGTCGAATCACAGAACAATTAGGCATTTCTGGAGTGGGTTTCCCTGCCTTGGTTGGGGAGGTAAGAAACATCTTATTAACGTAGCTTATTGTTGGTTCTCAGAACCATATTGATTCTATGGGAAATTAGAGCCATGTTGGCGCTGTGGTAAATGCTGTAGAATTGGCAAGATCTGAAAGAAATAATCTGTGCCCTTCAGGAACATATAGCTAAGTTAGGGTTATAAGACAGAGTAAGGATAATATAACAGATGTTATGTGAGAGGCATAAATACATTTCTATGAGGCAAAGGTGTGTGTTTTCTTATTGAAGTATATAGCTGGTGGATGATTTGCAATGTTTCAGGTGTACAACAAAATGATTCAGTTATACACACATATATATGCATATATATATATTCTTTTTTCCGATTCTTTCCATTAAAAGTTATTAGACAATATTGACTAATTGTGCTATACAGTGGGTCCTTGTTGTTTATCTATTTTATATACAATAGTATATATCTGTTAATCCCAAATTCCCAATTTATTCCTCCCCTGCTTTTCCCCTTTGGTAACCATAAGCTTATTTTCTATGTTTGTGAATCTATTTCTCTTTTGTAAATAAGCTCATTTGTATTAATTTTTTAGATTCCACATATTAGTGATATCATATGATATTTGTCTTTCTATGTCTGACTTCACTTACTATGATAATCTCTAGGTCTATCCACGTTGCCGCAAATGGCATTATTTCATTCTTTTTTATTACTGAGTAATATTCCATTGTGTGTGTGTATTCCATTGCATACACACACACACCGCCCCCACATCCTTTGTATCCATTCATCTGTCAGTGACATTTAGTTTATTTCTATGTCTGGCTATTGTAAATGATGCTGCTATGAACAATGAGATGCATGTATCTTTTGAATTATCTTTTGTCTTTTCCGGATATATACCCAGGAGTGGTATTGTTGGATCACGTGGTAACTCTGTTTTTAGTTTTTAAAGGAATTTTCATACTGTTCTCCATGGTGGCTACAACCATGTACATTCCCACCAATAGTGTAGGAGGGCTCCCTTTTCTCCACATGTAAGGAGAAAATGGGAAATGAAGTTGGCAGCATGAAGGACAGAATCACAATATAATAATATAATATAATACACAATTTCATATTAGCATCACCAAGGAGAACAATTAAAAAATATAGACTTCCAAACCCTACCCAATACCTATGGAAACAGAATCTCTAAGAGAAGAGGAAGTCAAAAGTCTCTATCCAGGTATTTGAGAAATCCTCCCATAACCATGATTTAGGGCAGGTACCAGCCCTGTGTTCTGAAAGCTTTGACTCATTCTTACAAGGATGGGCCACAACAGCTCCCTGGCCCATGGACTCCCTCCATGCCATCCTGCCTTTGCCATAGATCACTGAAGCAAGCATGGTTCTACTGGAGCTGAGTTCCTTTGGACTTAAAAGTCAGAAATTCTGGCCAATCAGCTGAATATGCTGGACCTGAAATATGAGCTGGAATCTGGAGCTAAAGGCAGCATTTGAGAGCCATGATCAGTAAGGAAGGGAGAGAAATTGCTTCTATCTTTGAAAACATTTTAGTTTCCAGTCCCAGTTCCTTAAAAGAAATTTATACTTTTTGCAGGAAGTTTCATGAGCACCTCTGCTTCCTTCTAAGATAACTCCATTAACTAAAATTTGCTTGCATAAGTTTTCCTTCCACATAGGCAATATAGTTTATGGGAGACAGATCCTCAAAATTGAAGAAACTTCAGAGACTAGCTATTCCAACCTCCTAACCAGTGCAGGATTGATTCTCTCTTCTCCACTCTATGCGAAATTGTGTAACATCATGTTTGACAGAGCAGATGCTCCGCAAAGCACCTGGGTCTTATACTTTCTGAGAAAGGAAACAGTGCCTCAACTTTGGATGCTCTGTTAGAAACTGTCCTCATTATTGGGCTCAGATATTAGTCCCTATACATTTTTGTCATTGAATCTCCTCTCCAGAACCAAACAGACAAATTCCATTCCCCTTTCAACATAACACTGTACAAGTATTTTAACATGACTGTCTGCATTCTCCTTCCCCATCTCATTTTTTTTTTTTTTTTAACTAAATGTCTTGGTTTACTTAATGGTTCTTTCTGTGTCCTCTATTCCAGATCCTTCATGATTCTGCTGCTGCTACTGCTGCTAAGTCGCTTCAGTCGTGTCCAACTCTGTGTGACCCCATCAACTGCAGCCCACCAGGCTTCTCCGTCCATGGGATTCTCCAGGCAAGAACACTGGAGTGGGTTGCCATTTCCTTCTCCAATGCATGAAAGTAAAAAGTGAAAGTGAAGTCCCTCAGTCGTGTCTGACTCTTAGCAATCCCACAGACTGCAGCCTACCAGGCTCCTCTGTCCATGGGATTTTCCAGGCAACAGTACTGGAGTGGGGTGCCATTGCCTTCATGATTCTGGTTCCTCTCAAATTTGCAACTCCAATTTGCCAATGTCCCTATTAAAGTACAATGTTTAAAATTGGATAGGTATTCTGCATGTATTACCATTATCTCTATATTTTTTATAGGCTTGGGAGGCAAAATAAATTTGCAGGTCCCAGTGTTGTTACAGTTGCTTTATACAACAATCTTCTGATGAGGTAGGTTTTTCTCTTGTTTCATTTTACAGAGGGAGGAAAATTAAAGACTGGAGCAATTCTATGTCTTGCCCAAAGCCATGCAGCTAAAATGTGGTGGAACTTGGCTGTCATGAACTGAATTCTGTCTCTCCAAAGTTCAAATATTGAAGTCCTAATATCTAATACCGTGGAATGTGACTGTATTCCAAGATAGGGCTTCTTTAAAGAGGTAGCTCGGAGAAGGCAATGGCACCCCACTCCAGTACTCTTGCCTGGAAAATCCCATGGATGGAGGAGCCTGGTGGGCTACACAGTCCATGGGGTCGATAAGAGTTGGACACGATTGAGCGACTTCACTTTCACTTTTCACTCTCATGCATTGGAGAAGGAAATGGCAACCCACTCCAGTGTTCTTGCCTGGAGAATCCCGGGGATGGGGGAGCCTGGTGGGCTGCCATCTATGGGGTCGCACAGAGTCGGACACGACTGAAGTGACTTAGCAGCAGCAAAGAGGTAGCTAAGATTAAAAGGACAGGTGGCTCTAGTGATAATGAATCCACCTGCCAAAGCAGGAGATGCACAGAAGACATCAGTTGGATCTCTGGATTGGGACAATCCTCTGGGGTAGGAAGTGACAACCATTCCAGTATTCTTGCCTGAAAAATTCCACGGACAGAGGAGCCCGGCTAGCTACAGTCCATGGGGCCACTAAGAGTCAGCCATGACTAAGCACACACACACAAGGTAAAATGAGGTCACGTGGATGAGCCCTAATCCAATATGACTGGTGTCATCATAAGAGAAGATCAGGACACAGACACACAGACAAACCACGTGAAGACAGGGAGAAGATGGCCATATGCAAGCAGAGGGACCACAGAAGGGACCAAGCCTGCCAGCACCTTGGACTTCCAGCCTCTAGATCTTTGAGGAGTAGATTTCTGTGGTTTAATTAAGCCAGTCTGTGGTATGTAGTTATGGCAGCCTGAGCAAACTAATACTCAGATCTTGAGCCTCATCCTAAGAATCCAACTGCATGTCTTCTCTACTTTACTATATAGTCTTTTGGCCAGATTCCCATACTGGACAATATCCTTTTTAGAGTACATTGAAGGCATTGAAAAGGCCCATCCGGAAACTATCCTGAGCAAAGTCTCTCTCCACTAGTAGCCACTAAGAGTTGATGATAAAGAGAGAGCCCTTGAATTCAGATCCAGGCACAAGGCAAACCCAGACAGGAAATGGAAAGTGACCTGGCAAGTGAGCCAGAGTCTAAGGCTTGGGACCATTTGGATCTCCACTGATGGAGCACATGCTCAAACAGAGCTGCAGCACCAAAGAAGGTGCCACGTGAGAAAACACCAAGGTCACGAGCATGGGAAACGATAGATCTCTACTGCTCACCAGGTTAAAGCAGCGTAGCAACATGGTTAAAGCTGTCAGCTCTGAAATTCGGCTGTTTACATTTGCCTCTTGGCTCTTCCATTTGAAAAAAATCACTTGTTTGTCTGGGTCTTAGATTTTTCACTTATAATATGAGGGAGAACTTATTCTATAGAGTTGTTGTTAGGAATCTATGAATAATGTATAAGAAGTACTTAGGACACTGCCTGGCATGTAGTTTTAATTTAAACACTTAAATTATACTATGTGTCAAAAAGTGTCCTAAGCACTGTACAAATTAATTAACTTATTAACTCCTTATGACTGCTCAAGGTAAGTGCAAATGCTATCCCTACTTAGCAGATGAAGAAAATGAACCATAGTCAAGTGATATATTCAAGGAAAGAGGCAGAGTTGAGATACAAACCCTAGAAATGTTGGGTCTGGAATCCATCTTCAAGCCACCATACCATGTAGCATTAAGTAATCATCATTATTATTATTAGATGTATAATCTTAAGCAAGTTCTTTGGTCTTTCTGAGCCTCAGTTTCCTCATCTCTAAATTAAAGACAGCACCAACAATGTCATAAGAGAACAATCCAGCATAGTATGTGAAACATACAGAAGTATTCAAAAGGTGTTTTTCTTCTTACTTCTTTCAGTTCAGTTCAGATCAGTTGCTCAGTCATGTCCGACTCTTTGCGACCCCATGAATCACAGCACGCCAGGCCTCCCTGTCCATCACCAACTCCCGGAGTTCACCCAGACTCACGTCCATCAAGTCAGTGATGCCATCCAGCCATCTCATCCTCTGTCGTCCACTTCTCCTCCTGCCCCCAATCCCTCCCAGCATCAGAGTCTTTTCCAATGAGTCAACTCTTCGCATGAGGTGGCCAAAGTACTGGTGTTCCAGCTTTAGCATCATTCCTTCCAAAGAAATCCCAGGGCTGATCTCCTTCAGAATGGACTGGTCTTACTTCTTTAGATCTCCCTAAACTTCCTTCTGTGTTTATAAGAACAGCCCTAGCCCAGGAGGAAGAGACTGATTGAGCATAAACCCTGACTGTCATCAGTTTTTCAGTTCCCTGTAGTTTTGCTTCACTGTCCTGAGGCTGTTTTGGACATACTTTCGCCTCCTGGACACTTTGTTTCAATGTCAGGGGCTGCCAAATATTACCCCACCCCATCCCAAGCTGGAATGCCCCCAAGGCCCACTGCCACAGAAAGACTCTTCTAGTTCTAAAGGGCATGTCTTCCTATTTACTGAGTTTCTGTTTCTGGAAACTTCTGAAATGACTGGAATGTTCTTTAAAACTCTCAGTTCTCACTTGTCTGCTCAAATTTTTTTAATCCTGTGGACATAGCTGAGTCATTCAAAGTGGTTTTAATGTTGGCAATTTACAAAAGACCCCAGAGGCAGTCATTGCCCCTTTTACGATTGTTCAGGCCTTCATGGAATGGTTTAGAGAAGAAACCAGAGTGCTAGTCACAGCGTTTGTTCTAGATTTTGCTAGTCTGACCTAGTCAGAGAGAAGAGAGAGCTGCAGGTTTGGGGCATGACTATGTCACACCTACAAATGTACATAGAGACCATGCTTCCTCACTTCCTTCCTTCCTACTGCCTTCAAGAAATTGATGGTTGGGAAACCAGGATTCCCTTGTTACCTTTACATGCTCACTGAGGATTAAAATCATGGGTCAGCAAACTTATTCTATCAACGGCCAGATAGTGAACATTTTAGCATTTGTGGATCTAGAGTCTGTTTCTCACTCAACTCTGCCTTTGTAGCAAAAGCAGCCATAGGTAATATGTAAATGAATAGGCTTGGCTGTGTTCCAGTAAAACTCTAGTTACAAGAAAAGGCAGCCGGTGAACATTTAATTGAAATCATAATAAAAAACACCTTCATTGTAAGAGCATTTAGGAAAAGATGCAAAAGAATACTGAAAAGAAGCGGGCAGTTTATTGTAGCTGTCAAATACAAGGACCCAGAAGTCGGCCTGCCTGCATCAGGGTTGTGGGATCTTGAGCAAAGAACTTAATTTCTTCAGACACCAGCTTCTTTGTCTGCAAAAATAGGAATCATTGTAGTATATTCCTCGTAGTGCTAATGGGAGAATGAAATGAGATGATCTGGGTAAAAAACTGGAAACCTAGTTAAGCACGTACTTTGTGGTTCTCAGATGTCAGAGAGAGACTAGCAGGGCAGTGTGGGAGAGTGTGGGCTCAGAAACCAGAAAGCCTGGGTTTGCAGCCCGGCTCTGCCATTTACAAACTGAGACCAAGTTAAGCTACTATGCCTCAGCTTCAGCTGTAATAATATTCATTGTCTTACAGAGATATTGCCTTAGTTCAATCTGCTGTAACAAACATACCATCAACGGGGTGGCTTATAAACCACAGAAATCTATACTATTTCTCTCAGTTCTGCAGGCTGGAAGTCCAAGATCGAGGTACCAGCATCATCAGGTTCTTTCAGGTTGCAGACTGCTGACTTTTCATTGTGTCCTTATGTGGCAGGAAGAGCTCTGGAGAGCTCTCTGGGGTCTCTTATACAGCACTAATCTCATTCGTGGGACTTTCCTGGTGGCTCAGTGGTAAAGAACCCGCCTGCAATTGCAGGAGACTCAGGTTTGATCCCTGGGTTGGGAAGATTCCCTGGAGAAGGGAATCCTCTCCAGTATTCTTGCTGGGGAAATCCCACAGACAGAGGAGCCTGGTAGGCTCTATAGTTCATGGGATAGCAAGAGAGTCAGACGGGACCTAGTGACTGAACAACAACAACAACATCAAATCTCTTTCGTGGGGGTTCTTCTCTCATGATCTAATTTCTTCTAAAAGGTGTTGACATGGTGGTGGTTTCTAGTTATTGTTATTTCAGATAATATTGTTACAATTGTCTCTGAGTGCATAGCTATTTGTTTATTTTTGTTCTTTCCATAGGACAGTTTCTCCAAAGTGGAGTTACTGGGGTGGAAGAACATGTGTAGTTTTAAGTTGCTGTTTGTGTGCGTGTGTGCTCAGTTACTTCAGTCACGTACAACTCTTTGCGACCTTATGGACCTCTTTGTGACTCGCCAGGCTCCTCTGTCCATGGGATTTTCCAGGCAAGAATACTGGAGTGGGTTGCCATGCCCTCCTCCAGAGAATTTTCCCAACTGAGGGATCAAACACGCATGTCCTGAGTTTCCTGCATTGCAGAAGGATTCTTTACCCACTGAGCCACTGGGGAAGCCCTAAGTTGCTGTTAACAGGTGTCCAAATTACTGTCCAAAATGAAAGCACCCATTTACAGCACTGCCATAGCATTTGCATTCAGCAGAGTTCAATTTCCTCATCTCTCAAGCAAAGGTACTGAAGCTCGCTTGGTCTTACTTTATAAGATTATTGTGAGAATCCAAATGTACATAGACATGCTTTGGAAACTGCCAAGAGATCTATCACTGTAGTCATTTCTCTTTGGTGACAGCGTGTGATTAGGCCAAGTGGCATTGACAGGGAGAGATGGTGTTTTAAACGTGACCTTCCTCAACGCAGCTGAGACTACCTCTGGTGCAAACTGCCAATATATCCAGTTCAATGAAGGTTACCGTGCACTGCAGCCCTGACCAGCCCTTTGGACTAACCACAGTGAGCAGACATTGCTGTGATTTCACAACAGGAAGCTACTGTCTTAATAACGTCTTAATAACTACATTTCACAACTACTGTGTCAATTTGGGCTTTCCAAAGAGGAGCACTACTGACTTCATAAGAACGGTGTGGAGCCTTTTCCCAAATGGGAAACAAATGAACGCAAAAGCCTAGGAAAAAGCATCCTCTCCACTTCCAGTCGTGTCCAAGTCTGTGCGACCCCATAGATGGCAGCCCACCAGGCTCCCCTGTCCCTGGGATTCTCCAGGCAAGAACACTGGAGTGGATTGCCATTTCCTTCTCCAATGCATGAAAGTGAAAAGTCCAGATGTATCTGATGCTTCTGAGTTTTGCATACTCCATTATGTGCCAATGTAGAAATCTCATCATGTCAGCCAAGAGACTGAAACAAGCACCAGACTTTGAATAAGGAGACCTGGGCTTAAATCCCACCATCACGACTTTTTTGTTTGAACTTGGGCAAGTGGTTTCTTTTCTCTGAGCTTCATCTTCCTGACATTTAAAATAATGATTCTCATACCAACCTCTCAGAATTCCTGGGAGACTTTAACATTAGATATGCCCAAGTAGAAATTGAAAATCAAGCAAAGTGCCACATAGTAGGTGTTCGATAAATAGTAAAAGACAAGCATGTTAAACCACCTACATAATACAGACCCCATGGCAATTACTTAAGATTGTTAATGCTGTTTCTGGAGCAATTATTTGTTTATTGACCCAAAATTGTGCTTGTCAACTCTTACAGGAAGCCTTTCTAGAATCCTCCTTCAATCCCTACCTTAGAGAACTGACCTTATTGAGTAGACGCACCATTGTTTTTTAAACAACTTAGAGCTTTTGAAAAGCATATTTGAATTATTTTTGTTTATTGTAATAAATATTGTTATGATAAATATCTTTTGCATAAAGCTTCTTCCATATTCAGAGATTAATTTTTTCCTCCATCATTTAAGATAGATTCCCCAAAGTAGAATTACTGGGCCAGTGTGTATGTCCACTTTGGAAGCTTTGCTTTCAAATTGCTTTATAGAAAGTTTATATTAATTGTCACTTACAGATCACTTACGTGCTTCAAATTTCCTACAGACATCATTTATCATACCAGTAATACCACAGCCTAGTTTCCTATATGATTCCCCCCATGCAATCGGGATCTCTTGGGGCCAGATTTGTTGACATTTGTTGAGGTGTGAATGAATGAGTAAGAAGGAAGAAAAAGAAGGAAGAAGGGAAAAGAGGGAGGGAGAGATGGAAGGAAGGAGAAAGAAAGGAAAGAAGAAAACCTAAAATAGAGAAAGAGGAAGGAAAGAAAAGAGATAAACAAGAAAAAAGTGAAGGATAGAAAAAGAAATGAGAGAAAGAAACAGAGAAGAGAGAAAAATAAAAGAAAGATGAAAAGAAAGATAGACCTAGAAGGCTATGCAGAATGAGAGAAATTAACTATGGGAAGGAAAGAGTCTCTGGCCATAGCTGCCAGCACTAATTAAAGCCTCCTGCCTCCTATAGAGCAATTTTCCTTGAAGAGAGGAAAGACAACATGTCACATACCATAAGGTGCATATACGTGAGTAAATAAATTGCCAACCAATACATTTTTTAAAGGGAACCCATTATGCTTATTTATTGAAGCTTTCAAGTGTTATATTGGATCCTGCAATGAAGTAAATTATTAAGCATCTTTGTATCTACTCTGAAAAATATCATGGTTCCTTCTTTTGAGTTTTGTTTCTATTTCTCCTTAAGCCATTCTTTGGGGGCACTTGGAGCATTTTTTCTATTTATCACTTGAACTCCTCTTAGGAAAATGCTGAAGACCACCCACTTCCAATTTTTGCAGGAACTCTGGAACAAGGAATTATATGTGTTCTGTTGATATGCATGTTGAAAACCAAAGTAATATTTATCATATGTATTTTCTTATGGTCCCTTTCTACAAGTTCTCCCATTTTTTGACCACATTCTCTTAATCTCTCCTCAAAGAAGAGTGTTTTCTTTCAGAAGCCAGACATTGGGAATAGCTGACCGGCACTTTGAATGCAACTGGAGTTGTCAGTCATGTGAGCGCCTTCCCATCCTGCAGAGATTTCACTTTCAAAGTGAAGGCAAAAATAACTACACAACTCAGTCAAATGAAAGCAAATGAAAGGGCTAGAAAATTAGAAAAGAGCTCCAATTCTATTTTTATAAATGCACTAGCTTATTGATTTCAGTGAATTCAAGTTTACTTTCCAATTCTATCAAACCCAGCCCCCTGCATAGAACTCTGTAGGGCAGGAGAGAGGGTTTCAAAGTCACACAGCCAGTGTCTGAGTCTGGCTTGACCACTTTGGTGCAGTATGTCTGTGGGCAGGGAACTCAACCCCACTGAATTCAGTTTCCTCAAATGCAGAATGGAGCTATTAGCGGGACTCACCTCATTAGACTCTTGGGAGGATGAACTACAATAAGGTACACATGTCAAGTCGTGCTGTGGTTCCTCACTTTCCCCTCTGTGCTCACACTTTTCCCCAGAGAGAATTCTATCCATCCTTCCAAGCACAGTTCAAACATCACTTTTCAAGGTGAATTGTTCCCTGACCCACCTCTGACATCTCAGTCAGTTACCTACTCATTTCACGTGGCTTGTCATCTATTCTACCCTGGGGTTCTTTATGACAGTCCTAGGCACCAACACGTTTTATTTTTAACACAGAGTGATGGAAACATAGGTCCATTCCAATAAATCAATGTTCCTAGCCTAACCAACTCATTTACCAGGGCAGTGGTACTAAAGAACTGAAATAGTGAAGCAGGAAAAAGCTTGTGGTGGGGGTGGTTGGGTGGGGGTAGACTGATTACCCTTTATCAAAAATGAAACCTGACATCTCATCTTCTCTACTGGCAAGCTGCTGATGTAATATTTTTGGTGGATCTAGGCTTTATCACCTCAACTAGAGTATGAGCCTTTGAGAGCAGAGACCAAATCATATGCTTCTGGCCTTCTCCCCTTAATATCTGGCATAAAGTTTGCAGGTATTTATAAAGAGCACTTCAACCCAATCTTTAGAGATATCTGGAACGTCAGAGGAAATAGCACTTGTTAAGAAAGGAGGCAAACTTGGATGCAATGCATAAAGTTTAATCTGGGAGACAACCACAGCACTTGTCACAATCTGAAAACAACCTCAGGCAAACATTTTACACAGAAGGAAAGTTGCATTGCCTGTTCGTTCATGCCTTCATCCAGCAAATATGAAGTGATTGTCTTCTACTGTAGCAGGTCTCTGATCTCAAAAAGTTTACACTAAAGTTGAGGAGATAAAGTCTCTAGACCCACAAAAATGATCCTGGCATCAGTCTCTAGATTAATGAAAATGAAATGCCAGCTCCTGTGCTTGATAAATGGTATGACTCATCTCAGATTAGGTTGTGTTCTCATTAACTGGTCACAAATCTGTGTCCCTCATTCATCTAGAAGCTATTCAAGGGCAAGAGCCATGCATTAATCATTTTTCTATTCCAGTGTGTAGAACAGTCCTTGACATTCATTCATTCACAGATTCATTCACTCAATGCATTCTTAATGAGCAGCTACTATAGGTCAGGCCTAGTAGGTGTCTATCTTAGTTTGGCTTCTCCAAAGTCTCTGTTCTTAAAAAGTACATCAAGGTCTACATCAAATGGAAGTCATTTTAATTTCATTCAACTAAACAACACATTTTTTAAAGCCCCTACTGTGTGCTAGACATTGCATGAATGTGTGTGTGCTAAGTCACTTCAATCATGTCTGACTCTTTGCAACTCTTTACAATCATGTCTGACTGTAGTCCACCAGGCTCCTCTGTCCATGGGATTCTCCAGGCAAGAATGCTGGAGTGGGTTGCTGTGCAACCATTCCAGTGAGCAATCCCCTGGAATGCTCATCCAGGGGATCTTCCCAGCCCAGGGGTCCAGTCCTCGTCTCCTGCATCTCCTGCTTTGGCAGGTGTTTGCTTTTAGCACTAGCACCACCTGGGAAGCCGGTGCTAGGAACTAGGGCTACAGCCAATCAGATGGACACATTTCTTATCCTCAAAAGGCATTCAGTCTAGCAAGACAGATGCTAAACGAGCAGTGGGTTTCTTAGGGAACTTCTGTATCTACAGACTAAATCCAACTATCCATTACCTGGTCCATTCTTGCAACTTGCTCAGTTGTGTGACTCATCTCAGTTCCTGCTCTCCTTATTCCTTCCGGTCTGACCTCCCTCCTGGTCATGACCCAGCTCCACATACAGGTGACAGGCCCTGGGCTCCCTCTTGGTTCGGCATACTATGAACAGTCTTTTGGGTAACACCACTCAGTTCAGCTGAGCTCTGAAGGCCTACCCCACCCACTTACCTCCAGGGTGTGGGCCCCAAGGCTGCCTAAGAAACAATGTGTAGTAGAAGACACTCACTTTGTAGTTGGTGAATGAAAGTATGAATGAAGAGGCAGCCCAACTTTTCTTTCAGGGAAAAGGTTTGCCAAGGGTCAGCCTTCACGTTAGAATAAGTTTAAGTGCTGCGATTGTCTTCCCAGAAATAGAACCCTCCCGGCACTCACGGGCAAGGGGGGGATGGAGTGCTTAAAAACCCATTTTAATTAAGCAATTATGACAATTAAATATTTGAGACTCGGGGTTCCTAATCCTTGTTTGAGTTCCACTTTAATTTCCTAATAATGTACGTCTCTGTTCTCATTGTAATCTTTGCCTTTGAATTATGTGGAATTCATTTGCTTGGGATAATTGCTTCTCTATAAGGCTCTCTCTTGTCACGTTCACAATGATCTAACAGCAAGGGGAGGGGGAATGTACATTTACTGTAGAGGGAAATTTTTGAAAGACTGACGAATGCCAGCTTTCTCATTATGTCCCATTAGAGTCGACGAAAGAAAGAGGTGACAAGAGGAAGGTATAACTCTGACAGTTCTGATCAGAAATTACATCAGTGTGCTGTCTCTTTTATCAGGTCCCTGAACTCAAGACAGAACTAGAAGAGGCAAGAGGAGAGTTGGGAACAAACTCTTATTGAGTGAGTACCTACCAAGTGTCCAGCTCTGACCTAGACACAGCTCATTGGATCGTCATAACCCAAAGAGGAAGCTGCTGTTTTAGTCACTAAGTCACGTCTGACTCTGTGACCCCATGGACCACAGCCCACCAGGCTTCTCTGTCTGTGGGACTCTCCAGGCAAGAACACTGGAGTGGGTTGCCATTTCCTCCTCCAGATGATGGTCCTGACCTAGGGATCAAACCCACATCACCTGCATTGCAGGTGGATTATTTACTGCTGAGCCACTAGGGAAGCTCAAAGAGATATTTATCGTGTTCCTTATTCTACAGATGTCTCCAACAGTGTGTTGTGCTGGGTGAATCAGCAAATTAGTGACCAAATCCGTAACCTATTTCCCCTTGACCCTTTGGTCTTGACTTCAGAAGCTGTGTCGTGTCAAGCACTTATTTAAGCCCTCTGAGCCTCAGTTTCTTCACCTGTAGAAGTGGAGAATGAAAGAAGCTTCTGGGTAAGAATTAAGTACATCAAATGCTTGGCACTAGACATTCTAGACACACAACAGCCTTATCATTCATTTATCATTGTGATGGGCTTCCCTTGTGGCTCAGCTGGTAAAGAATCTGCCCTCAATGCAGGAGACCTGGGTTCGATTTCTGGTTGGGAAGATCCCCTGGAGAAGGGGATGGCTACTAACTCCAGTATTCTGGCCAGGAGAATTCCATAGTCTGTATAGTCCATGGAGTAGCAAAGAGTCAGACACAACTGAGCAACTTCCACTGTCATTATAATGATCCTTTATCAGGACAGGCTCCTGAAGCACTAGGAAGTTGCAATCTCACATTGAGACACCTCACAGGCATCACGAGAGTGCTGACCTCAGCCAGGCAGCTGTCTGAGTGCCCCAGGCCCCTTGCATGTGCAAATCCACTCAATTTAGGCTCCCCACGTTTGCAATTTGGTATAGGCTAGGAGGCAAGGGCAGGGGTTCAGCTTCTGCAGGAACTTGTGGGAGCCATGGGGGACATTACTTGGTGCCCAGAAGGAAAACCTGGGGTTTCAGACAAATCACTTCTTCAAGGGTATAAGTGAGGCTGTAAGAACGGGATCTTGGTTTTAAGGCTTTAGGATTCAAGGAAAGGATTGTTTATAGGAACAAGGCCCTAACTCAGAACCTATCCGCTGCTGACTTCCCATCAACTGAGTTCCAGAAACTGGACTAAGGGCTGAGAAGACAGCAGTAGAGGAGCTAGAGTTACTGCTGCTAAAGAGCTACAGGACTAGGATGAGGGAAAGTCAGGCACATTAACAAATGTCTATAATACAGCATGATTAAAAAAAAAAAAAAACTCTACTAGAAGCATATACATCAAAAGCCTCAGGAAGAAAGAGAGAAGAGCAGTTGCTGGAATCACCAGCAATTAGTTGTTAGAACTAGGATGTTAAAATCCAAGACTGACGAGTAGCCAAGTTGCCAAACACTGTACGGAGCTCCTTAAAATTGTTCCTCCCTGTTTCAGCTGGAAATCAGCCCACAGAGAGAGGAGTCGATGTCTTTAGCTGGGTGGGTGAGAGGTGAAGGGGGGTGCAGGCACTAATCTTGGTAGGTGATCCTCTGCCCCCCCGCCACACACCCTTCTCAAATAATGTTTCTACAAACACCCTCACACCTACCTGGCTGCATCCCTTCCTCTTACAAATACCACGGCAGAGGGGAGGTCTTTGATCTCCCAGAGCTCTCCGTGGCCATTGTGACTGGAGCCCTGAAAATATTTACAAAGCCACCGGGTTGATGGCTCAGCAGCAGGTCTCGCTTGGATCAAATATAGGAGGCTGGCTTTGTAAATCACCATGCGTGGCACCAAGAATGGACAAGAAGCATGCATGACATCAAAGACTTCCTGCGTCTGCAAGTCATGCGTGTTTGCTGGAGAACAGGATGTGAGGGTAGCAAGAAACACACAAACAGACGTGTGTGTTCATGTATTTTATAGGCAGACACCATGTATGGGGGCCCACGGGTAGACATTTTCACTTGCCCAGTGTTTCAGACACATACCGGCCCACGTGCACACACATGTAAGATGGTCACAGAGGTCCTGATTGTTCTAGTGGTGTTTCACTGGGGCTGGCAGATGGAAGTCCAGCCGGAACCCAGCAGCCTTCACTCAAAAGCTGGGTTCAGGGCAACTTTAAAAGCACAGCAGGCTCATTACGACGCTATTACTTGGCCTTTGTGCAGAGGCAGGTGTGATTAGCCCAGCCACAGAGGCACTTCCTCGGAGGAAACGGGCAGCACTGTGTCTCCCCACCTGAGACGAATTGCTCCCAGGCTGCCCTCCTGTTTTGACATCTGAGCTCCACTGATGAATCTGTGATTTTAGGGCAAGAGCCTCAAGTATAATGCCAGGACTCCTGAGTTCTAGTCTTTTTCTCCGTCCCTGCCTTGCTATGTGGTTTGATGGACCGTTTCCCATGGCAGCTCTGCCCCATTCTATAAAATGAGGATATTGGACTAGGTCTAAAATCTCTGCTTATAAAAAATCTCCAGAGAACGTATAGAAGTCAGTAAAATATTGATCTGTGGGCATCAGACCTTTTGAACCCAAATTTCCTGGGTAGGACACAGGAATATGTATTTTCACAAGTTTCCAAAGAGATTCTGATACAGATCTGGGAGCCAAGGGTGAGGGGGTGGGGGGTATGGTTTCAGGATGATTCAAGGGCATTACATTTATTGTGCACTTAATTTCTATTATTATTACATCAGCTCCACCTCAGGTCATCTGGCATTAAATCCTGGAGGTAGGAGACCCCTGGGCTAGAAGATTCACTTCCAAAATGGCTCACTCACAGAACTGGCAACTTAGAACTGGCTGTTGGCCAAAAAATTTAGCTCCTCTCTGTTCGGGCCTCTCCAGGACTTCCTGGGTGTTCTCACAATATGGTGGTTAACTTCCTTGAGAGCAAGTATTCTAAGAGACTCAGGTGGAAGCCATGCAACTATTTCTAGATTATCTCTGGTTCAGTGTAGGAGACTACACAAGAATGTAAATATCATGAGGACCTTTGAGGACCATCACGGGGACTTTACAGTAAAGAAGTTTTGTGAAAGCCAGTCCTTAGATAGGAGACATCAGTGCATTAATGGCATTAAAAAGATGATGGGGGCAACTTACCCAAACTCCTCCCTGAGCTCTGAAAATCCCCACATAGGTCACAGGCCTGCTTAAGTGATCGCAGACAAGTTCCTAACCTGTGTGTATCAGCATTTGACTCGTCGTACACATCCAAGAGGGCAAGGCCTCCTGTCTGCAAACACTGCTAAGTAGCTTCAGTCGTGTCTGACTCTGTGCAACCCCATAGACGGCAGCCCACCAGGCTCCCTGGTCCCTGGGATTCTCAAAGCAAGAACACTGAAGTGGGTTGCCATTTCCTTCTCCAATGCATGAAAGTGAAAAGTGAAAGTGAAATCGCTTAGTCGTGTCCGACTCTTAGTGACCTCATGGACTGTAGCCCACCAGGCTCCTCCATCCATGGGATTTTCCAGGCAAGGATACTGGAGTGGGGTGCCATTGTGTTTTCCCGTCTGCAAACACAGCCCTTGTTAAAGAAGGTCATTCTGGGAAGTTCATTCTATAGTCTCCTCAAAAGCTACAGGCATCAACCATGAACCTGAGCTATCTCGACAGAGAAGGAAACCAAACACTGCCTCTTTGCCCCTACTATCCTGACAGTCTTTTGCTCTCCCTTTGTCTTATCTAGAGATTTTTCCTGGGGCCCTTACACATACTATTTGATTTGTCTTATAATAGAATTTGCTATATTAACTTGACAGCCTGGTATCTTTATCCTCATTTACAGACAAGGAAAACTGAGGCTCAGAGAAGACTAACTTTACAAAGTCACACAGACTCTTGGAGGTGGAACTGTTGGCAGTTTGGCTTCAAAGCCCAGGGAGAGAAGAGGAAGTCCAAAACAAGGCTTTCAGCTGCCTCCACATGGACAGACCACCCACCCAGCATCTGACAGGGGCACCGTCGTTCCCGCAGCAGGGAGATCCCCCAGAAGTCTCTCCAGGGGCACAGGTCATAGGTAACCACAGGTTTAGACTCCCTCCAGGACAACAGTGACTCCCCACATAGGCGAGCCCCTAGATCTAGTGGCGGGATGGTCCTCTCAGTCGCCCAGCTTTGAGGGGCCAGGGCAGAGGTCATGCCCTCTTGTAACCAGAGAGCCTTGCTCTGCCAGGGGGCCAGCGTGTGTCAGCATGCTAATGTTTCACGATGGCGACTCAGTCTCTCACTTCGACAGAGCAATCATCGCAAAGCGATACCAGCCGGCTGCCCTCTGATTATTTTACAGCCCTCCCTCCCCGGGCCAGCTGCATCAGTCTGTCCTCTCTGGTTTCTTTTTCCTCCCTGTTCCTGGTGGGTGAGGGGTAGGGGGTGGTTAGGATGGAGAGGTAGAAAGGATGAAAGGCTTATGCAGCAGCCCACCAGGAAGAGGGGCTCGCACTTCCTCTGCACCAGCCCTGTGCCAGGCCTCCTGCAGGGTGCTGGGCATGTGTGACGCACCAGATCCCGAAGCAGCCTTGGAAAACAGGGGGCATTTTCTAGCCCCCCTGGTTGTCACCGTGTGCTCTGAGGAAAGGCTTAAGGTGGCAGAGTTCAAAGAAACTCTAGAGATCACCTTTGTCCAGCGACCTCCTACAGTGGAGGCTGGGCGTCTCCTCCTCTAGAGTCAGATGGCTTTGTGGCTGTGCAGTCGGGTCCAGGGTCTTTCCAACACCCCAGGCTGCTTGTCATCATCCCTGTCATTAGAATCACATCTGTAGAGAACGGTGAGGAAAGTTAAGAGCAGCAGGGGCACGTAGATAAATGTATGGAACATTTATTTGAACGTCTGCTAGAAAAAGTAACCAGTACATCAAACCTATGATTATTTTAGATTTTTGGTTTAGGATGGGGCAAGATGTATTAAAGTGGAAAAAAGAAAGGGGATTGTTTGAAAGAAAAATGTCAAACTATAAGTTCAATGTATGAGGATATGGCAAAAACAAAATCATGCAAAGAGAAAAAAAATGAAGTTAGGAAAATGCTGGTGTGGGGCATGAAATCTGAACATGACTTGTGTTCAAATTTAAACTGTTCACCAGCTGCCTGATATTGGGAAAGTCTAACCTCTATTTCTACTTCTATAAAATGAGAACAGTCAAAGGATTGCTATGAGACTCAGATTGCATAAGGCATGTCATGCCCCATAGAATCACTCTCTCTTAGGGGTATGAGAAGATTAAGGGCCAGGCTGAGGGGCGTACTCAGGTCCAGGGTGTGGTAGGTCTGGAATGTCAAGTTTGCACTTGGTATAACCTGAGCTGTGGGAGCCTCAGAGGTGGGGCTGATCCTGAGCTGATCTGGTTGCCATAGAGCTGGTGGAGGATGAATCTGGTAGAGCACACAGTAAGGAGCAGGGTGGGTCCCAGAAAACTGGCACAAGACATCCTTACTGGCAGCTGATACCTTGGAGGACAGATGCGGACTGTGTAGTGTGATGCCAAAGAGCCAGAGCTCTGAGGTCAGGCTGCCTGGATTCAAACCCTAGCCCACCTTCTGTGAGCATTAACTTATTTACCTAGAATATGGGATAATAATTACCTATTTAGAGGGTTTTTGTAAAGAGTAAATGAAGCAATGCATGGGAAACAGCGCTGGGCGTATTATAAACACTGCACAAACATCACTTCCGCTTTAAGTAGCTAGTGCTTTATTTTAAGTACTAACCATAGCTAGCATGGCACCTGGCAAATAGGCGGTACTCCGAAAATTGTGTTTCGTGAATGTCTAAGTTAACTCTTCATCACTGACCACGTCAAGCCTCAGCCTTGCTTAGACAGAAGGGCTAATCATGATGCAGTTTGACATAAGAGAAGAAAATGAAACTGGCCAAAATAGCCAAATGTGTCCCAAGGTCCCAACCACAGTTTCTCTGGGAGACCTCCCAGATGGCCTGGGACCCTGCTTTTCTAGAAGCACAGGCTCTTGGAAGGGAACAGGATCCTTGGAGCTGTTGTTTAACCATTGATCACACAGACGGAGCTCAGAGAAGCCAGTAAATCGCGGGAAATCAATGACAAGAGCAAGGACTAGAACCAGGATTGCTCACTCTCGGCCAAGCCCTGTCTAGAATGCCAGCCAGCCTTTCTTCCAGGCCATTTGTCATCGGCTCCAGAGAGCTGGATCAGGGCCTGGATTCCTCCATTCAGCAGCCCTGGACAGCTGGAGACCCTCCCTCCCTGGATCGTTCTAGAGAGGAGCCTTGTTTGTTTTCTGATTTTGAGTCGACTGGACACCCTACTCACAGACCTCAGGGAGGTTAGGAAGGAGAGCGGGTGTTTTGCAAATGGAAAATACCAATCGAAAGGCCCAGCAGGAAGCAAGTGTGTGCTGCCAGTCCTTGTTCTATGAGGAAAGAGGAGGAGAGTAAAAGTCCCGCGCTTCATTGGCAGGAAAGATCTAGTTTGATGCCTGGCAGGTCCTGGATCTGATAGAGAGCTGACTAGAGGGGAGGTGTTGGGGAGGACAAAGCGACAGTCAATAAGGCAAGAAAGTATATAACAGGTTCTTACGTTATAATCTTCATTAAGATTCCTCAGGACCACTCCCCATAATAACTTGGTCTAGGATGGGGCAAAGAATCTGCATTTTTATCAAGCAACCTCATTAATTCTGATCACCTTGTTCTGCAGACCACTCTTTAAGAAACACAACGGCTGACTCTGCTGCTTAGTAGCTGTGTGACATTAGGCATGGTTATTTCATCTCTGTGAGCCTAAAATTTTTCACCTGTGAAATTGATACAGCGGGAATAACAAACTTGAAGGACTTAGCCCAGGGACCGGCACGCTGGAGGGCCTCAACAATGGTCTTTATTAATGTAACAAGTAAGAATTTTGTTTTCCAGACATCCTCCAAGAGACTGCTTCATTGAGACATAGTCAAAACGAGAAAAGCAATAGACTTCCTGCATGAGTTTGTGTCTTCCGTGGGGTACGAGCAAAGACAGGAGGACCCAGAGCTGCCAAGCCCCTCAGTAGTCATGGAAAGCGATCTCCAAATGCCAGTTCTAGAAGGAGAGACTTGGAGGAAAGAATGAAAAACGTAAACTGGGAAAAAGAGGAACCAGAACATTTTTGAGACATAAATAAATCAGGGAAGAGAGACAAAGCGATTTTTAAAACTCTGTCTGAGTTAAGTAGATCCCATTTCATTTTTTTGGAGAGAAACAACTAAAAATTGAAAATGCATATACAATTATTTTTGACTTTCGACTGTACCTCTTTGTATATGACTCTAGACATAGACTGGATCCTATGGGCCCTCAGATATATTAAGGTTATATTGTGCTTCCTGAAAGCATTTTCCACATAGTCCTCATTTGGTTATGGATCTGCTAGAGACTTCTGCTTTGAGCTTTTTGGATAAAATACTTCCTGAGCAATCCATGAGCTCCACAGGCACCCTGGCAGAGATGGCCTCAGCTTAGCTCAAATACTTCCTCCCAGCATATGAAAGATTTTCATAAAGCATCATGTGTAGACAATTTTTGCCACCCTCCCTGCCCCAGGCCAATCCAGAGGAAAATAACATGAATTTAGCTCTAACAGTACAAAAGTGAGCTCCAGATGCAACTCAGTTTAGAGGCTGAAAACACAGTTCTGGAGATAGACGGTTGGGGTTCTGTCCATTCTCTGCTCACTAAATATAACCTTGGGAAAGCTCCTTAATCTCTCTGTACCTCAGTAATTTCTTCTCTGTAAAATGGAATAATATTAGTACCTACCTCATATTGTTGCTGTGATGATAAAATGAGTAAATATTTCTATGATACTTAGAACAGTGTCAGGAACATATTCATTGGAAGGACTGATGCTGAAACTGAAGCTCAAGAGCTGACTCATGGAAAAAGACTGATGCTGGGAAAGATAGAGGGCAAGAGGAGAAAGGGGCGACAGAGGATGAGATTGTTGGATGGCATCACTGACTTAATGGACGTGAATTTGACTCAGCTCTGAGAGATAATGAAGGACAGGGAAGCCTGGCATGCTGTAGTTCATGGGGCCACAAAAAGTCGGACATGACTTAGCGACTGAACAATAGGAACATATTAGTAGGCCCTGTATTAGTGATAGCTGTTAATTTAATTGATTGTCAAACAGAGGAACCGTGAGATGAGCTCTTAATGGAGGTCGCAATTAATGAGTACCCAGCTGGTCTCCAGGAAGTAAAGGGAGTGGTTTAGACCAGGGTTTGGCAAACCACTGTCTGCATACCCATGGATGCAATTAACATACTATTGGTTTATAATGACGAGAGCTGTGGAGAGGGACCTGCAAAACTGCAGGTGCACAGCTTACCTATGCTAATGGCAGAGGGAGGGAGGCTTCAGCGTTTTGTGCCTAAGACTGTGTTTGCCCCCTTAACCCAAGAAATACATTCACACCCTAGTCAGCTGGCAGCCAAGAAAAACCAGTTAGGAGACCCCAGGGTCTGTTTCACTCCGCCTTCGGTTTATGTTCTGCCCAGCTTTTGACTGTTTATCTTTCCATTCTGTTTCCACCCCTGCTTTTCTCTCTTAGAAATCAGCCTCCACCATTCAAACCCACTCAAAACAGTCACCTTTTGCTCACTTGATATTTCCTCCTACTTCTGGCTTCCTTTTTAACCTGCCCTCTTAACCCCTGAGCATCAAAATTTGCTTAGGTCTACACAGTTCCCCTAGGGGTTTCCCTGGTCATGCAGATGGTAAAGAATCCGCCTGCAATGCAGGGGACTTGGGTTCGATCCCTAGGTCAGAAAGAACCCCTGGAGAAAGGAATGGCAACCCACTCCAATATTCTTTCCTGGAGAATTCCATGGACAGAGGAGCCTGGCTGGCTACAGCCCATGGGGTCGCAAAGAGTAGAACACAATTGAGTGACTAATACTTCACTTCACAGTCCCCTTAAGTAGAGATCAAACGTCTACCCACTACAACCTCCCTCAGCCTCACTTCAAGTAGAGGAGGAAAATGAGAACCATTATGGGAACTTGCCCTCTCCCTGACTGAGATGTCCACGTGTCTTGAGATCTTAGTTGTAGCCAGCCATGCCCTAATAGCTCCAGGGTTGGGTGCAGACCTCTCAAAGACATCGTCATCACTGCTTTACATTGAGGCTTTCCTACATGCCTCCCCTCCAAAGAACCCCCAGAGACCATGTTCATTTCATAAATTATGATGCCTGCCTTCCAGGAACTTAGTGTCAGCGAATTTGTGATCCTAGCGGTCTCCATGCCAAGTGGTCTTGCCCAAGTCACAGAGGCTCTTGTATTTAACATTCCTCCAGGTGGTCAGTTCCCATGATTCAGTTGCTATTGCCAAAGGGAACTGCCAAAGCTGGTGGCTCCCATAATTGTCTCTCTGAGGCAAACACCTGTCATTACAGGATTGTGAAGGGCATCTCAGTTCATTCAAGGACTGGCTCAAATCCAAGACTTTATTAACTCTTTCTGAGGTGAGTTTCAGGATGTTGAAACATGCTGTAATTTGACTGGGACTGATGTCTAGTCACCGCTGACATCTAGGCCCCCAGAAGGGTGGCTCTTCATGCAACCATCCCCCCACCCCCACCCCAGCACTGGGTTTGCACCAGCACTGAGGAGCCTCAGGAGTGGTTCCCTTTAGCAGCACTAGGAGTAAACGGAGCTGGGTGGGAGTAGACAAGTGGTTAACCAGCAGCTCACTTGGCCCCATCCCAAGCCCGGGATGTCCAAAGGTAAGACCAAAATAGGCAGGCATTTTCTCTTTCTTAACAGAAAGCAAATGCCGTAACGAGGGCCTGCCCTCGATGGCAGTTACAGCTTGTTCGACATTTGAGTTAGTGGTGCTGAAAAGAGGAAATCCACCCTGGACGAAGGAATGTTGTTTCCGTGGCTAATTGACTGGCTGACACCTCCCTCCCAGGCCCTCTGGGCAGCCAAGCTGGGTTATTTGCCACGGATGATGGCCTCAGCAATTTATTGCACCAGCCTGGAGGGACTGTCAGGCTGCCGATTTTGCAGTCTGCTTGCTGTGGTTTGCGAGAGCCATGCCCCATCTCTCAGTGGGCACATTCGTTCCCTAGCAAAAGATGGTCTGATGGCAGAACTGGCATCATCTGAAGTAGGCTTTTCAGTAACTGGCACCACAGTGGGCACTGAGCATTTGCAGGGATGGTGAAGCAGCTCTTGAGGTTGGCCTCTAAGAGGGGAGTCTGTCTCCTGCTTCTGAAGGCATCAACCCATCCTCCTCTGTTCTGGCTGGACCTGTTCACTGTCATTCTCTCTCTCTTTTTTTCTTTTTTCTTTTTGTTCCCCATCCTGAATCCCGCTCCCACCTCCCTCCCCATCCCATCCCTCTGGATCATCCCAGTGCACTAACCCTGAGCACCCTGTCCCATGCATCGAACCTGGACTGGTGATCCATTTCACATATGCTAATATACATGTTTCAATGCCATTCTCCCAAATCATCCCACCCTCACCCTCTCCCACAGAGTCCAAAAGGCTCTTCTATAAATCTGTGTCTCTTTTGCTTTTCATGTATAGAGTTCATTACTATCTTTCTAAATTCCATATATATGCATTAGTATACTGTATTGATGTTTTTCTTTCTGGCTTACTTCACTCTGTTTCACCGTCACTCTCTACTGATACTGATACTGCAGGACTTTGGGCCACTCTCTGAGTAACAAGGGTCTAGAGCAGTTTGCCAAATCTACCCTAGTACTGGTTCCAAGATTCTCATTTACTTAGTCTGGGATGGGGCCAGATGAGAGTTTCGGTTTGTTTTAAATCTCCTTGCTATATCCTAGGGCAGTGGTGGTGGTGTAGTTGCTAAGCCAGGTCCGACTCTTTGAGACCCTATGGACTGTAGCCCACCAGGCTCCTCTTTCCATGGGATTTCTCAGGCAAAAATACTAGAGCTGGTTGCCATTTCCTTCTCCAAGGGATCTTCCCAACCCAGGAATCAAACTTGCGTCTCCTGCTTGGCAGGCGGATTCTTTACCACTGAGCCACCTGGGAAGCATATACTGGAGAGACACACCTATATACTAAGGAGACACACCTACACTATATAGGTTTGGATATACATCAATTATTCCTGGAAAGATACCGCATTTGGTTTAGGGGAGGGAAAATGAAGAACTGAGGTTATTTTTTTTATACCGTTCTAAATTGCCTGCATTTTTTGATTGAGTGCATATGTTACTCTTTCAAAAGGGATTGAAACAACTTTTTAAAAAAGAACTCTTGGAGTGATTCTTTTTTTTTTAACACTGCAAAAAAGTGATTCTTATAATCACTGAGTGTTATGGGCTGAATTAGTTGCCTTCCAGATTCATAAGCTGACATCCCAACCTCCAGTACCTCAGCATGAAATAAGTTGGGACTCTTGGAGGTGGAGTCTTTCAAGAGGTAGCTCAGGCTAAAAGGCCATATGGGTGAGTGTTAATCCAATATGTCCAGTGTCCTTATTAGAAGAGAGATGAGGACATAGACATGCACAGTTGGAAGATCATGTAAAGACATATGGAGAAAGCCTTGGGATGAAATCAACCTTTCTGTCATCTTGAACTTGAACTTCTGGCTTCCAGAACTGTGAGGAAATAAATTTCTTTTGTTTAAGTGGCCAGTCTGTGGTATCTACTCTAGTAGTCCTAGCACAGCATCACTGATCTAGTGGAGGAAGCAGTAGATCCGGGATAACAGAAAGGCTAAATTTGTGGAGTTATCAGCTTGTCACGAGGTCTTGGGCAAAGGAGGAAACTCACCTATCATTCCTTCATGCTCAGAAGGGGGCATTCTATATGTACGTAAAAGGAGATAGAAAAGGGCAACACTACTGAGTGATCAGCTATTCTAGCCCAATGAGTTTTTACTTTTTAAACTCATGAATCCATTTTTAAGTATAAACTGTTATGGAAAAGTCAGTATAAAGTAACTTAATTGAAATGGACCTTCTCTGGTTGAAGAAGCTCATATCGTTCCAATCCCTTTGCCTTTATGGTGGACCTACATCAACTCTGTGAACTGTTAGGGATCCCTGGGTGATGGTCTGAAAACCACTTATTGGTCTAATCCTGTCATATCTCAGACTTGGAGGCTAAAGCCCATTGTGCTAAACAACTCACCTCAGAGTCACCCAGTGACTCAGTATGAAAGCTGGGCTCTACTCCTGACTGAGTCATTCATCTTTTCTCTGCGTTTGCAAGGCATTAAGAATAATTCAGTGTTGTTGATAGCATACAAAGTATAACGTCTCTTTTTTTTCCTATAAAACATTATCAATATAAATTTGCATGGGAGACAACATTTTTACCAGAGGATCTGATTATATTCACCCAGAGTGCAGACATAAGTGAGGCTGTCTACACCAAGAAGAGCACAGTTTACTCACATTAAAACTCCCCATTCTCTTCCGAGACTCAGCAGGCTACGCTATCTTCCAGGACTAACCTCTTTCAGCCTTCTATGATTACACAGGCTAGGCAGAAGTAGGGAGACATACTTGTTCAAATAGATTTGAAAGGAGAGAAAATAACCAAACTATAGCATGAGAAAGAAAGAGACCTGGAGGAAAGAAAACATCACATGATGGGGATTCTGTGTTTCTTGGCTCCAGCTCCCATTTTCATACCTTGTTTCCTTTAAGAAAACCAAATTTCCCCACAAGCTGTCTCCTGATTGACTTTCACTTGATACAGTCACTCGATAGCACCGATCGGTTAATCCCTCCATATGGTTAAAATTAAACCACCAATCCATGCTCATTTTCCCCCTTACACTTGCTAATTTCTTGTGAAGATTATCCTTCCAGCTAAATTACCCTCATTCCTTTATTATCACATCCGTATTTCCACAGGAAGCTGTAAGGTTCTGAAGAATGGGAGACTTGTTGGAGCACTTCCTCTGTCCTTGACATCCTACAAACTTATGTCTTTCCCAACTTAGGAAAGACAATGGCTGGGGTTAGGGGCTCTGCATTCAGTGACCTCTGAAATTTCTCATAGCCCAGGGACTGGTTATGTGAGATCTTTGCTGGGAATGTGATGGTGGGGGCAGGATGTCTTGCTTTTGGAATTCTCCACTTCTCCCCTCAACTCTGAAGTCTAAAGCAAGACAAATATTCTTATGTGTCATCCTGACCTTGAAAGCCAATGCCATGAAGTGATTTCCTTTTCACGGTTGTGGATTTCCATTCCCAGGGCCTCACAGAGGTTGCCCCAGAAGAATCCAATCTGGCCTCGCTGTCCCAGCCTTTGTGTTTAGCATAGCTTTGCATAAACTAAAGGTACCAAGCAAGGTTTGGATATAAGTGTTAGGCTAAGTTATCTAGATCCTTTTGACATTTAACCTAACACCTTACCTAATTACTGAGTTTTACCAACTGACTCCATTGGTTTTCTGATGGAAAACTTACCATTTATGAGATTTTTAAGATTTAACTTGAGTCCCTTTAAGGCAGGTAGGCCCTTGACCCTGAACAGTCATGGTAGACAAAACTACTCCTACATCCCCTGATGGGATAAGCTTTGGGTCCCTAGTAAGTTAAAATTTTGTGTGCTAGTTTCAATTTTCTTCTCCCAGGGTTGTTTCTCATCTGGGCAAAACACTCAAGCAAGCCCATTATTTTTGCTTTTCTTATGACTCTTGTTATTTCTTTCTGCCCAAGTTGGCTGCACACAAGCCCAGTCCCTAACAGTGCAAGAAAAGATAGGATTCCTGCCCCAAGGGTTTAGCAACCTCACATTTTCCTCTCTGCTGCCTCTATTTTTGTTCCAGTGTACCAGGAGTTCTGAAGCCTTGGCGGTTCTGAAACACTTTACTGTGTTTTGTTTTGTAGGAAACACTTGGGTTTTATGGCTGTGGGTTATAAAAGGTTTCCTCCCCTCCCCCTCTGCTTCTCCCGGGAAATTTGATGGGTGTGACCGGTACCAGTGGGCCCTGCTGGGAAAGCCCAGGCCATGCTCAGCTTTCAGCCTGAGCCATGACTCTTTCCGTTTTGGCTACGGCTTGGTCCTAATTTTGTCCCCCTCTGGCTGGCTCTGTTTATTGGCATTAATGTTTCATATTAAAATTTAATATTTAACTTTTGCTTTCAATATTTAATGTTCTGCATCTTACATTTGGATGTTTCCCTTCTGGGAGCGGTCAGCTGCCCTGCGTGATGCAAGAGCTAATCCCTTTGACTTCCAGTAAAATACCCCCTCCCCCACCCCCACCGCCTTTCTTTCTTTCCTTGTTCACCATCACTCTGCATTCAAATCCATCGCGGTAACTACGTGGAGGACATTTCTGTCTTCTGCTCACACACGTATTCAACATTTATTTATTGCATGCCAACTCAGTTGGATATTATAAACGGTGCTGCTATGGACCCACACACACAAAAATGAGACCCAAGTCTTAACTTGAGAAAGTCAGAGAGAAAGCATCATACAAATAAGGTGACAAGTATTAAACAAAGTTATGTGGGAGATTATAGAGGAGAGGATGACTAGCTCTGCCTTGGGAACTATGGAAGGTTATTCCAGAATGCATGCACGCTCAGTTGTGTCTGACTCTTTGTGATTCCATGGACTGCAGCTCACCAGTCTCTTCTGTTCCATGGGATTTTCCAGGCAAGAATATTGGAGTAGGTTGCCATTTTCTAAACCAGGGGATCTTCCGGACCCAGGGATTGAACCAGTATCTCCTGAGTCTCCTGCATTGGCAGGCAGATTCTTTACTACTGAGCCACCTGGGAAGCCCCTTATTCTGGAAAAGAAACCATCAAAATGAGTCTTAAACAGAAGGCCTTATCAGATTGGTGGAGGAAGGGAATTCTGTATACATTGGGCAAAGGCATCAGAATGTAAAAACATCTGGAATCCAGAGCATAGAAAACATATTTAGCTCCTTCTAGGTGGAGTAAAAAGAACTGTATTTAAGACACCTGCCTGTGAGTCACTCAAAATATAGCTGGAAAACTAAGGCAAATATCAGGAACCAATGAGAAAGCAACTGGATATATAACCTAGTGCCTGATTGTGTAGAGTCAGAGAAGGAAACTTTGTATTCCAACCATCTTTCCTTTGGCACCTTCCCTATCAGATGAAGTTCACCTTCACAGACCACCAGTTCATCCACCAGAAAGGAAGTCATAGGCTCTCGGGGAAGTATGAGCAAAAAGAGGAAGAACTAAAATAAAGAAGCTGGAAGAACATAACTAGAGCTTGGTGACTCAAAGGAAGCACTGTGTGAGCAAAGCAAGTAATGGATAGAATGGACCAAGGTACAAGTGAACAAGATGGGATAACTGGAGATTAAGGTTGTGTAGCCTCGATGTCTTTTGGGACATTTCCAGTAAGCTGATGACAAAAAAAATCTTAAAAAAAAATTTTTTTTTGAAGCTATCTTTGTTGATGCTAATTATAAAGGTAATGTTTGTAAAAAGGTTGCTTTTTTCCAATTCACAAATACATAGAGAATAAAATTTTCTCCTACCCCAGGTTTGGCACATGATTGTCAAAGCATATGCACTTCTGCTGCTGCTGCCAAGTCACTAAAGTCGTGTCCGACTCTGTGCGACCCCATAGACGGCAGCCCACCAGGCTCCCCCGTCCCCGGGATTCTCCAGGCAAGAACACTGGAGTGGGTTGCCATTTCCTTCTCCAATGCGTGAAAGTTAAAAGTGAAAGTGAAGTCGCTCAGTCCTGTCTGATTCCTAGCGACCCCATGGACTACAGCCCACCAGGCTCCTCCGTCCATGGGATTTTCCAGGCAGGAGTACTGGAGTGGGGTGCCAATGCACTTCAAATACATACAAATATATGTTGTCAAGTGGGCTGAACGTCAAAGGCTTTTGTAACACCGTCACACCGAGCAGAGGGTTGGTGACCCTAGCACAGACAGTAGTAAGAGAACGTGCTGGAACTGGAGGATAGAAGCAGAGCTCCGCACTTTTCAATATCGGCAAACCACAGACAGGTAGCTATCTGAAGTCACAGTAGGCCTGGAGCCTGAAAATAAGCAAAACTCTCAAATCAAGTCAGGAAGGCACCACGAAGAATATCACAGTGGAGGAACTACCGCGAGGAGTCGCTCGTACAGGGCTTCCGAGGAACTCCAAACATAGTCGGGGAGATTAACACGGAGTGAAAGACAGTTTACGGGAGAGAGGATGACTCGGAGGCTGAGATCAAGGTTGTTGTCTCAGCTCTGTGGTCCAGAAGCTCTCTGACCCAGGGTATTTATGCAGCGGAGACTGCCTTTTGCGGATGTGGAGGATGAGAGCTACACTTGCCCTACGGTCACAGAGGTGCGATGAGGGTCACGTGACTCACTCCCTCTACAGGTGTGTGCTCCGCGCCTGCTACGTGCCAGGCCCCCTTCCAGGAGCCAGAGTTAGAGAATAAACAAAATAAGCAAACACCCTTCCCCCAGGCAGCCCGAATTCTAGCAAGTGCAGTGCACATGAGAGTTCAGGTCATTGATTTCACGTGAACTGGCTATGCCCCGAGCATAAGAGGACGCCTGTGTTCTGTTAATTAACCTGCTGCTCCTGACTGTGAGGAAATCGCTGAATAGGGTCTCGCTGACATGGGACTTTGATGGGTAGATCGGATCTAATCTGGCAGAAAGGAGGGGAAAGGATTTCCAGTAATTTGGCTTAACGGGTGTAATGGTGGAAATCCATGGGGATAAAGTTTTGGCTTTGACTGGAATGGGTCAGCTTCTCAGGCACTCACTTCAGCAGTTCCCTCAGGAGTCTGCTCCTCATCTCCTTACAAGAGGCAAAGATCCTGTACAAAGATCTTTGTCTGTGGGCAAAGAACCCCACAAACATGGTGGGGTTCCCCATGATCACTGCTATAGCAAGATGCTCTGGTGTTCTGAGCAGGACGGCATCACAGGGAGGAAGCTGCAGATTCTGGAAAGAATCCACCACCACCCAGGGCTCTGTGCCAGCTTCAGTGCCCTTTCTCTCAGATCTATTGGACAGATTGATTTTACTTTAACTTACAAATCCTTGACCAACTTGGAGCTGTAGAGATGTCTGGATGGAGGTCAAGGCTAGGTGAGAGAGAATTTTGAAAAGTCACTCATAGAGCTGGAAAAGGAACAAAGGCGGGAGAGACTAACCCCAAGTAGGCAGCAACCATGGGACTGTTAAATGCTCTGTTTTGTTTTCTCCTGTTGTTAAGTCGCTAAGTCATGTCCGTCTCTTTTGCAACCCCATGGACTGTAGCCCGCCAGGCTCCTCTGTCCATGGGATTTCCCAGGCAAGAATTCTGGAGCGGGTTGTCATTTTCTTCTCCAGGAGATCTTCCTGACCCAGGGATCAAACTCACACCTTCTGCATTGGCAGGCAGATTACCACTGAACCACCACTCACTCTTGTTTACTGGTCATAATACCAGTATTTTTTGAATGATTATGTGCCAAGCATTAAGCTTAAGTTTCTATACATGTTATCAATATGGAACCCTCTCAACCACCCTCATTCATTCAACAAATATTTATTGGGTCTCTTCTATGGAAGATAGAAACTGCTACCATCTCCATCAAACAGACGAGAAAATGAGAACTCAGACAAGTTAATTTTCCAGGTTTACTTAATTAACTACAGAAGTAGGACTCAAGCCCACATAGTTTGAATCTGTACATAGAACTTATACATTATGCTGTAATATAATTCTGGCATAGTTCAGTGCCCCAAAACATGAGCTGTTGCATTTTACTAGCACCACAGGTATCCTTATTTTACAGATGATGCAACTGAGGCCCAGATAGGTGATAAAACCTGTGCAAAGTTCCACAGCGAGACACTGGCTGAGATGAAATTTGAACCCAAGTCTCTTGGACCCTACAGCCTGCCCTTTCTGCACCATATCCTTGCCTCCTTCAGGCTCATCCCCCGCTGATTCAGGAATCTTTCCCCTTTCCCATTCATTGCCTATGCACATTTCCAAATGCAGCCATAGTGTCTCAGGAACAATTGCAAATACAGTGACTAATAATGGTCAGGGAGTCCTGACTGTTTGCCAACATCATCACAAGACAGGGGCACTCTTGTCTCTTGCGGCCCCTGTCTGTCTTCAAGCCCTGCCTTCCAGACTTGCATCTGGTTCTCACTGGTGAAAGTGCTGGGTGTATGTGAAGCCCATTCTGTTTTTTCTTCCCCCAGGGAGACTAAGGCTGACATGACTAGTCCCCCAGGCCAGGCAGGATCTTGTGTCCAGCACGTTCTACCTCAGCTCTTCCTCTCTCCCCAAACTGCCCACATCCCACCTCTTCCCCAGTGGGTTTGACATGGTGGAGCTGAACTGCAGAGGAGGAGTAGAAATAGGTGCTGCGGGATGAACTGACCGCACGGTCACAACCGCCAGCCTGACTCCACTGTCAGCCAAGCCAGCCGACGGCAGGGGCAGCGGACACTCTGGGGTTCTGAATTCCCTCTGGATTATTCATGAGTGCACATAGTCCCCTCTGACAGCCGCAGGTAAAATCCCAGATCAAATTTTTCTCTTCCCTTAAAAGGACCCTATCAGTATCCCTGGGGTCAGGCAGATTCACCATCTAGCCTTTCTTGCTGGAGCTGGGGGTACTTGGAGGCCACTTGGAATTGGCCAGGCTGGGTTAGGTTTCCTGCTGCTCATTGTGTCCTGGTGAATGAGATCCTAAGTGTGGGAAGAGGTGGGGCGGGGGAGGGGGGCTGTCAGAATAATTTAATGGTTTACAAAAACCTAAGGTGATTTTTGTATTTTTTCAACCTACCTTATTGCTGTACTACCCTGCCTGCATCCAGCCCTGGCCCCCCAATCCTTCGTGCACACTTAGGCTACACTCATCTTCCTTCAATGTCTTTGCACACATCACCCCACACCTAATGCCCTGTGGCTCTGCATTGCCCACAGGTTTATCCCAGTACACTAATCTCAGAATCAGGTGTGGCTCTAGTAACTTATGCCTTCAAATCTTGAGTAGTCATATTTGAGAACAATCAGATTATTAAAACTAATTAAAACAGATTTAGGGTCCTCCTTCTTCTTTCATGTTCTTGTAACTGTATTTTTATATGATTCCTTATCACACATTTTAAAAAATTTGTTTTACTGAAGTATAGTTGATTTAAAATGTTGTATTAGTTTCTGGTGTACAGCAAAGCATTTTTTTGTATTCTTTTCCACTATGGTTTATTATGGGATACTGAATATATTTTCCTGTGCTATACAGTAAGACCTTGTTGTTCATCCATTCTATATATAATAATTTGCATCTGCTAATCCCAGACTCTCAATCCATCACTCCTCCATTCCCCTTCCCCCTTGGCAACCACAGTCTGTTCTATATGTTTGCCCGTCACACATTTTAATACATCATCATATCATAAAACCTAGCCATGCGACCCTTTAAAAAGAACTAAGGCTCAGTTTCTTCAACTGCAAAATGAAGAGTAAAAAGGGCACACGAGTCGTGGACTTATTCATTGAATAAGTATCAGTTGAGTTTCTATTATATTCCAAGCACTTCTGTTACATCTTCATGCACGATTGTATCAGTTGCAGGGAACAGATCAAGCATCTGTGGTCTCACACTAAGGATGAAGTGACATAATAAGAGCTAACACTTATTGAGGGCTCAGAACAGAGCCTAGCAAGTGGTAAAACCTCAATGACTGTTCTGCATGCTTAATCTTTAAAATAATCTTGTGAAGTAGGTGTTATAGTAGCCCTCCTCTGTGGGTACACCTAAATGGTGAATAAAATAATGGTTTAAAGAACTTGCTCTAGTACAACACCTAGCAAATGGCAGAGCCAGGACTGGAATCTAGGCAACCACTGTTCTTTGTTACATCTGGATTTGGGCTTAAAACATTTAGCTCAACACCTGGCACATAATCAGCACTTAGTCAAAGCTATTATTCTCAGTCTCGTTTTCATTATTATATTTCAAATTCTGAGAAGTGCTTATAACTCACTTAATCTCTTGCATATATTATTGTGCATAATTGCACCAATTATAAATTATGGTAAGGCTGGCGAGTGCCCTGTGGTACTATTTGTTTACATTCATGCAAAATACCATCTGATTTCCATCAAACTCTGAATACACCATGAAAACATATTGCATTCATGAGTGTCTTCTGCCACATTTGTTGTGGTAGGGGAATAAAAAAAAAAAAACTGCTGCAAATAAAATCTCAAAAAAGAACTGGCCTTTCAAGGTCATAGTAAGAAGCGTGATTAAGTGGAAAAGGAATCTGCTTTGGTATTGGGTCAATTGTTCAAATTTCCAACTCTGCCACTTGTTAGCTGTGTGTGTTCGGGTAAGCATCTTACCTTCTCTGAGCCTTCCTTCTGTTCTGCAAAATGAGAGGGTTGCTTCAGGTTATCACTCTGGTCCTTTTCAGCCTGCAAGTGTGTGATTCCAGGTGTAAGTACAGAGTCTCACAAAACTTTTCCTTAATCCAATTTTCTTAGGACAAGTTGTTAAAGAAAGACTATTAGGCTAGAGGCAAAGAACATTCAGTGACAACAACCCTGAATTCCATTACCAATAGAAAACCAATAATGAACATTGAACTTTTTGCTGGTGCCCTAAAAATAAATGGTCCTGGATTTTCTTTCAAAATGCAAGATTTTGAACTTCATCCTTGGGGTATTAATGTTGGAAGTTATTTGCAAATGGAAGGTGTATAGCACAGTGATAATTCCTTTCCAGGGAACCTACCCAAGATCTAGCATTTCAGCATAAAAAGAAGCAAAAGATTGTTTATCTGAAAGTTGTGCTGAGGTTCAAATTTATGATGGAGCTTTGAGACTTTACTTTCTTCCTCTGAGTCATGGATAAATAAATGCATCTTTTCAAATAGAAAGACATAGATAAATTTTCAAATAAAAAGACATTCTTTTGAGGGGGAAAGAGACCTTAGAGATTATTTGGCCAAAACCTTTTTATTTCAAAGATGATGAAATTCAGCTTCAGTAAACCTCATCCATAAAAGGGAGCTAATAATAGCACTTGCTTTGAGGTTTAAATAAGGTGATGTTTATAAACCACTTAGCATAGTACATGATATGAAATTAGTGCTCAATGATAGCACCTACTTATTATAATTTTTGCTTGATACTGTATACCTGCCTAAAGCCACTTTGGTAGTCTTGGCATAGCTAAACAAGAACCTTAGTTTAGTCATTAAGTGTCCCACTCTGCGTGACCTCATAGACTGCAGCCCCCAGGCTCCTCTGTCCATGGAGTTTCCCAGGCAAGAATACTGGAGTGGGTTGCCATTCGCTTCTCCAGGGGATCTTCCTGGCTCAGTGATTGAACCCACATCTCCTACATTAGCAGGTGGATTATTTACTGCTGAGCCATCAGGGAAGCCCAAAATGAGACCCAGGGCTCCTCAAATCCAGACCAGTGCTCTTTTTAAAATATTCATTCAACACATATTTACTGAGTGTCTGCTAAGTTTCATGCATTTTTATAAATAGAGCAGTTGAGAAAAACAGAAAAAAAAAAAAAAAATACTGGTCTCATGGAACATAAATTCTAATGGGGAAGACATAATAAACAAATAAGTAAATGCATCTGTCTGTAAGATGGGAAAAGAAAAAAACAGAGATGAGGTAAGAATTTGGGGGAAGGAGTAAGGGGGCAATTTCAAATAGGATGGTCAAGATGGCAGGAGGTGAAGGAGGAAGCCATGTGGATCCTTGGGGGAAGCATTGCAGGCAAGAGAATAGGAGCCCACGTGTCCTGAGGCAGGAGCCAGGTGCTTATATGAGGAGCATCAAGGGGGCCAGTGTGACCAGAACAGGGTGGTAGGGGGATGCACACAGTAAATGGGCAGAACTCTGCAGAGCATCGTCAGGACTTGGGCTTTTATTCCTAGAGATCTGGGAAGCTGTGGCAAGGCTTGAGCTGAAGAGTTGCTGGAGGAGACAGACTGGTATAATCCACTTCTGACCCAGAACACATGGGTTCCTGGGGTTAACAAACCATATATAGAGAAAGAATATAAGACTGATACTATATGTGTTCTTCACCACCTTAAATATTTATTATTTGGTGTTTTTCAAGATAAGTCATCTTAGGGAACTAGATGAGGCCAGACAAGAATGAAAGAGAGAGAGAAGGAAAGAGGAAAGGAAGGGAGGGATGGAGGGAGGAAAAAAAAAAAGAGGAAATGAGGGAAGGAGGGGTCTGTATTGATTATCTATCACTGTGTAACAAATTACCCCCAAACCTAAGGAAATAAAAACCACACATTTATTATCTCATCATTTCCATGGGTCAGGATGCCAGGCATAGTTTAGCTGGGTGTCTGTTATGGAATGTTCTATTATTATGCATCCAGTATATTATGGACTAAATGTTCCCCAAATTTTTGTTGAAACCCTATCAACACAAATTAGAAGGTAAGGCCTTTAAGAGGTAATCAGGATTAGATGAAACTAGGATTAGAGGAATGGAATAAAGTGCCCTTATAAGAGTCATGCATGGGCTTTCCACACTCTGTTCCTGCCCGTGATAGGACAAGGAGAAGACCAAGGTCTGCCGCCTGAAGGAGGGCTCTTATCAGATCCCGGTCATACTGGCAGCCTGACCTCAGACTTCTAGTCTCCAGAACTATGTAAAATGCATGTTGTTTATAAATCACTTGGTCTACAGTGCTTGATTATAGTAGCCTGAAGGGACTAAGACAGCGTCCCTGGCTCCAGGTCTCATGAGGCCCCCATCGGTGTCAGCCAAGGCTGCAGGCATCTCCAGCCTGCCCTGGGAGAGGACTCACTTCCAAGCTCACTCATGGCAGGCCTCGGGTCCTCCCCAACCGTGGGCCACAGATACCATTTCCAGGCCACAGGACCTCTTCAGAGGGCAGCTCACAACTTAGAAGCTGGTTTCTGTTTCCTTGGAGCCAGAAGAAGAATGTGAGAGGGCACTCAAGGCAGAAGACGCAGTCTTTTGTAACCAAACCTGGGAGTAATATCCATTGTGTCTGCCACAGACTATTCATTAGAAGCCAATCAGAACATCCAGCCCACAATCAAGGGAGACTGTTATCCTGGACACGAATACCGGGAGGTGGCAGTTGTCTGGGACCAGCTCAGAAGCTGGGCACATGAATTCAGGAAACAGGCCAACTTTCACCCAAAGGGGAAATGACAGATAAAAACAGTAGGAACTCCAAGGTCAGCCTCTCCTGATTTCTAAGAATATCAGTTTAGAGAGAGCCAGGGACCCACATGCAGCAGTAGCAGCCAGGTTTTATTTCAGTGACCTCAGAGCCCACAGATGGGGGAATTCCAGAGCACATAACCAGTTCCATATCCCAGATAGGCAGGCAGCTGAGTTTGATGGGGTGACTGTGATAGGCAGAATATTGGCTCCCAAAGATGTCCCCATCCTAATCTTCAGGACCTGAGAACACGTTACCTGACATGAACAAGTGACTTTCAGCTCAAGGTCTTGAGAAGTGGCAGTTATCTTGGATTACTTGAGTGGGCCCAAGGTAACCACAGGGGTCCTTGTAAGTGAATGAGGAGGAGACACGATGACAGCAGCAGAGGTCAGAATCAGGTGGCTGCTGGCTTTCAAGATGAAAAGGATCCAGAAGTCAAGGCATGTGGGTGATCTCTGGAAGCTGGGAAAGGCAAGGAAATGCATTTTCACCTAGAGCCTCCAGAACTACCATAGCCTTGTTGCTACCCTGGTTTCAGCCCAGTGAGACAAACTTTGGACTTCTGATCTTCAGAAATTAAATGTTCTTATCTTAAGCCACTAAGTTTGTGATGAGTTGTTAACGACAGCCGTGAGTTCAGTTCAGTTCAGTTTCTCAGTCGTGTCTGACTCTTTGCAACCCCATGGACTGAAGCATGACAGGCCTCCCTGTCCATCACCAACTCCCGGAATTTACTCAAATTCATGTCCATTGAGTCAGTGGTGCCATCCAACCATCTCAACCTCTGTTATCCCCTTCTCCTCCTGCCTTCAATCTTTCCCAGCATCAAGGTCTTTTCAAATGAGTCAGTTCTTCGCATCAGGTGGCCAAAGTATTGGAGTTTCAGCTTCATCATCAGTCCTTCCAATGAATATTCAGGACTGATTTCCTTTAAGATGGACTGGTTGGATCTCCTTGCAGTCCAAGGGACTCTCAAGAGCTGTAGAAAGCCAACGTTATAACCTAGTTCTTTTCTTTGTTAATACTTCTAGATTTTTATCTCCAGTCTTTCTGATTATAAATAGTATTATCTTCTTTCTTATCTTCAAAGTGGTATTTATTTATTTTTATTACACAAGTAATACCCGTGCATGTGTGCTCAATCGAGTCAGTCATATCTGACTCTTTGTGACCCCATGGACTGTACCCCTCCAGGCTCCTCAGTCCATGGGATTCTCCAGGCAAGAATACTGGAATGGGATGGCATGCCCTCCTCCACAAGTAATGCCCAAAACACATAAAAATGAAAACATATATACAAAATGAAAGGGCTTCCCTGGTGGTGCAGTGGTAAAGAATCCGGCTGCCTATCTGGGAGATGCAGGTTAGATCCCTAGGTCAGGAGGATCTCCTGGAGAAGAAAATAGCAACTCACTCCAGTATTCTTGCCTGGAGGATCCAGGATCCAGGACAGAGAACCCTGGTGGGCTACAATCCATAAGGTCACAAAGAGTTGGATATAACTGAGTGACTGAGCATGCATGCATGCACAAAATGATAACAACACATGCAGATTAATTTCCTCATGGTCATTCTCTCCAACCTGTCCTTTCCCCAAGTAACCATTGTTGTCATCTTGGTATATATCCTTCCAGACTATTTTCTATACCCTTTCATTCATAGATAAAATACACAGCCATTCAATATTTAGCTCTTTCAGCAATTATTTATGGTGTCATTACTATATACTAAGCACTATTCTAGATGCTAGAGACATAGCTCAAATCCCTGCCTTCCTAAAACTTACATATGTGAAATATACCTGCTAGACAGGACCAAGGCAGCAGTGGGAATCAAGGAAGTGACGTGATTTGCCAGGTCTGTGCTGTCCATTACATAGCTGCTAAGTGCGTGTGGATACTGAGCACTGGTCATGTGGCCAGTCCTAACCAAGATGTAAGTGTAAATATACATTGGATTTTTTAGACAAATACAAGATACAGGATGTAAAATAGCTCATTAATAATTTTTACATTGATTCCATATTGCCATAGCAATATTTTGGATATCTAAATAATATAATTTGTGTATATCACTAAAATTAACTTGACACATTTATTTTTACTTTTTATTAATGTGACTACCAGAGCATTTAAACTTAACAGGTGTGGCTTGTATTATGTTTCTACTGGACAGAATGTGATATATATATATATGTCTGGAGATCGCATGGTCTGCTGACGAATGGACTGCTGCAGGCAAGAGTGAATGGGTGGGAAGACCAGCTGAGGGGTTCCTACAGCAGCCCATTCAGTGCTTGGTGAGGGGAAAGGTTGGAGGGAGCCTAAGAGGAATTAATAACCAATCAATAATACAAGGTAGTGTTAGTTTCTTCTGTACAGCAAAATAAATACATTTTGTACAACAAAATTTTTATTGTTCTGTACAAGAAAATAAATCAGTTTTATGTACACATATATTCCCTTCTGCTTGAGACTCCCTCCCCCAATCCCCATCCCATCCCTCTAGGTCAGCACAGAGCACTGAGCTGAGTTCCCTGTGCTATACAGCGGCTTCCCACTAGCTATCTGTTTTACACATGGTAGGAGGATCCCCTGGAGAAGGAAATGGCAACCCACTCCGTGTTCTTGCCCGGGAAATCCCCTGAACAGATGAGCCTGTCGGGCTACAGTCCATGGGGTCGCAAGAGTCGATCACGACTTAGCAACTAAACCACCACCACCACAGCATATGTATGTAAGTGGTACTCTCTCAGCTCATCCCACATTATATTATAAAGCAATTATGCTCCAATGAAAAAAGAAACAAACAAAGAGAAACATAATGCAAAAATTGCAAAACAGTACTAATTTGCATACGACTGGAGATCAGTCCTGGGCGTTCTTTGGAAGGAATGATGCTAAAGCTGAAACTCCAGTATTTTGGCCACCTCATGCGAAGAGTTGATTCATTGGAAAAGACTGATGCTGGGAGGGATTGGGGGCAGGAGGAGAAGGGGACGACAGAGGATGAGATGGCTGGATGGCATCCGCGACTCAATGGACGTGAGTTTGAGTGAACTCCAGGAGTTGGTGATGGACAGGGAGGCCTGGCATGCTGCGATTCATGGGGTCACAAAGAGTCGGACACGACTGAGTGACTGAACTGATCTGTTATTCTGTTTGAATGTTTTATGAAAGACTATAGACTCAAAGTTTCTTCTCTGTCTCAATCGTATCAGAATTTCAGTGGTATAAGAAGGAAGGATGTAGTCATCTTACCTAGAACTTTTTAACACATTCCACTGATTGTTAGTTAGTTCCCAGAAACTAGAGGACTTCGTCCCATTCTTCACCTTAACTGGGCCCACCTGAGGTAACTTTCTTAGTGGGACTAGACTGCCCTTTAAATTTAATCTCCCTTGCTCTACCTACAGTGCCCCCTCCAAGAATCCCAGTGCTCATACCTTGATCCACAAACATCCAGGGCTTCTCACTATTATAGAATCTCAGCCACCTTCTCCCCACAAACCCAGGAAATCTCCAGGTTTTCTAGGTCCATATGCAACACCTTCATTCACAATCATTCACCACTCATTTTGACAATTCCATAAACTAGGGCCTGTGGACTGAGATCTCTGTGCCTCTTAAAAACAAAATAAAATTATCATTCTTTGAAATCCACAGAGAACATTTGCAAAGATCTTTTTTTAAAAAATAACTCTGTAAAACAGGCAGAATAAGAAAAAAAGAAAGAAAGCTATTTAAGCAATGACTTTTTCTTAAGCCTCAGGCATTTACCAGTGCATTTTAGATCTGATTTGGCAGCAGATTATTGATGTAATCATTTTAAGATTCACATATCAATTTGTCCATGGTATCCTGTAAAAGCATCATGACTTCCTAGCAGTGGGACACATGGGCAGGTATGTGAGCCTCTGGCACAAACACACTCAACTTCCTGGTGTTGGATGGATATGCCAATCCTCCACCCCTAGCCCCCAACTCCCACCCCATCCCACCACCATTAATCATTAATGTGACTTTGAATAAGCTCTCTGGCCATTCTCCTAGCTTTCTATGTTTTGAAAAATAAAGCAACTTTAAACCACAACCCTCCAGTGGAGAGACTATAACACAGTTAAGAAAGGGCATCATTTAAGAAAGGATGGGGGATATGAAACTGCTTTTTCCTTCATATTCTCAGATCCTCTGACCTTTTGTGGTGTGAACATCTTGCCTTGCTGAGTATTATTCCAACCAAGATTTATATTTTTTTATATATTGCTGTCTTCTTATCATGAATTACTACAGATGACCAAATACATTATATATTTATAAACATATACATATGTATATACGCAAGGTTGTATATATATACCTAGACAAACAGACATATATATGTGGGGTTGTGTACAGCAAACCATGTGCCCTATTCTACACCAATTATTTAAAGGCTCTTTCAAGACCGCTTTGATAGCATGCAATTTTGCCTTAGGTGTTAACTTTAGAATCTAGCTAGACTAAATTCTTTGCCTCCCATTTAGAATACAATGTCACTAAACTTCCCCAGGCCTAGATACAGAGGGGGACACTGTATGAGGGATTCCTGCTGGTTAACAAAATCTTCAGGCCCCTCTGATGCCAGTTCCCTCTGACCTCATGGGTTGACCAGTCCTTAGCTTGGGGCCTTTCTGTTGGAACTGGGAAGCCTCCTTACATTTTAGTATCTTCTAAGACCTCTGAAGTCTGGGGTAAGTAATAAAAATCATCCAAAACAGGGCCAAAGAGAGCCAAAACAATGAATGTTCTTTTGATACACTTGGAAAATGAATTGATTGCCTATCTCCAGAGGAAAAAAACATGATGTTTTCCATGTGGCAAGGGAGTGGAAGAATAATGTTGCAGAAACAAGAGTCTATTCACTGGAGCCACTGTGGCCCAGTCTTGGAGCTGGGAGTGGCAAGTTTACATCACCCCACCCACTTACAAACACTCAAATGTGGAGTTCTGTTTACTGGCAAAAGTATTTTCAAACTCCCTCCTCCTCATCCCCCTGCCTCAAGTAATTTTTGTCTAATAAATGACTAAATATCATTCTGTTATCTCAAAGTTGGAAGGGAGGTCAGAGGTCCATGGCCCTTAGCCATGCAGGCTCTGATGAAGAGCTAGCCACTTGGCCCTGGTTGGGATGCTTTGCGCTCCGTGTGACATTATGCCCTGACTCAGACCCCAGTGCGAGGAAAAGCTGTCTCCCATGGCCAGAAAACTCAGAGCAGAAAGAGGGCAGTTCTCAGGCCTGGTACCACTGCAGGTCAATGATGTCATCACAGACCCATCTTCCTTCCACCTCCCTTCCATTTTTATGCTCTGCAGCAGCTTCCTTCTAAGACAAATTCCCCTAATAGTCACAAAATCCTTGCAGCAGTTACAGATGTCACAGCCAGGGTCCAGAGGCAGCAGAGAGACTATTTTTTCTTGTTCACCTTCTTGAAAGGGGATATTTTCTCAGGCCCCCTTCCAACCCCAAGCAGAGTTCACTCCTCATCTCATTGACAAGAAGTAAGTACTCACCCATTCCAAAATCAGTCACCACCAAGGCAAGGGGGGCTCCCATGGCTGACTTGACCAAGGCATATGGTTGTCTAGAGAGGATGCTTTCTGGAAGGAACAGAAAGAATATTCTGTTACTAAGAAAGAAGGGAAGAAATTAATTACAATAATAATTAATTACAATAGATGGGAACAGATTATGTAGCTTTATGGTGTTATGAACTGAATGTTTGTGTCAGTTCAGTTCAGTTCAGTTGCTCAGTCGTGTCCGACTCTTTGCGACCCCATGAATTGCAGCACGCCAGGCGTCCCTGTCCATCACCAACTCCCGGAGTTCACTCAGACTCACATCCATCAAGTCAGTGATGCCATCCAGCCATCTCATCCTCTGTCATCCCCTTCTCCTCCTGCCCCCAATCCCTCCCAGCATCAGAGTCTTTTCCAGTGAGTCAACTCTTTGCATGAGGTGGCCAAAGTACTGGAATTTCAGCTTTAGCATCATTCCTTCCAAAGAACACCCAGGGCTGATCTCCTTCAGAATGGACTGGTTGGATCTCCTTGCAGTCCAAGGGACCCTCAAGAGTCTTCCCCAACACCACAGTTCAAAAGCATCAATTCTTCGGCACTCAGCTTTCTTCAAGTCCAAATCTCACATCCATACATGATCACAGGAAAAACCATAGCCTTGACTAGACGGACCTTTGTTGGCAAAGTAATGTCTCTGCTTTTGAATATGCTATCTAGGTTGGTCATAACTTTCCTTCCAAGGAGGAAGCGTCTTTTAATTTCATGGCTGCAGTCACCATCTGCAGTGATTTTGGAGCCCAGAAAAATAAAATCTGACACTGTTTCCACTGCCATCTATTTCCCATGAAGTGATGGGACCGGATGCCATGATCTTCGTTTTCTTAATGTTGAGCTTTAAGCCAACTTTTTCACTCTCCTCTTTCATTTTCATCAAGAGGCTTTTTAGTTCCTCTTCACTTTCTGCCATAAGGGTGGTGTCATCTGCATATCTGAGGTTATTGATATTTCTCCCGGCAATCTTGATTCCAGTTTGTGCTTCTTTCAGCCCAGTGTTTCTCATGATGTACTCTGCATAGAAGTTAAATAAGCAGGGTGAAAATATACAGCCTTGATGTACTCCTTTTCCTATTTGGAACCAGTCTGTTATTCCATGACCAGTTCTAACTGTTGCTTCCTGACCTGCATATAGGTTTCTCAAGAGGCAGGTCAGGTCCTGGTCCTTCCATTAATTGTGCAAATATGGGCAAGTTACTTAACCTTTCCTGGGCTTGATTTACTGTATAATGAAGATAACAATACCTATTTCACAAGGCTGTTGTGAAAAATTAAGGACAGAATTCATGGGAACAGCTTTGCACAGTTCCCAGCGCATATTAAGTATTTAGTAACTTTAGGTGAAAATAAAAATGATGACGAGAGGCTGTAATTTCAGATCCAAGAGTGAGAGAAACAGGATGAGAAGTCAAATAAAAGGTTCCAATTGTTCCTACACGTTTCAGTCCATTTATGCTGCTATCACAAAAATATAGACACTGGGTGACTTAATAAACATTTCTTTCTTATAGTTCTGAAGGCTGGGGAAATCAAAATCATGGCTCTGGTTTTCTAGTTCTCAAATGGCGGCTGTCTTCTCATTGTGTTCTTATATGTTGGAAGGGGTGAGAAAGTTCTCTGGGGTCTTTGTTATGAGGGCCCTAATCCCATTCATGAAGACTCCACCCTCATCATCTCTCAAAGGCCCCACCTCCTAATAGCAACACACTGAGGTTAGGGTCGGAGAAGGCAATGGCACCCCACTCCAGTACTCTTGCCTGGAAAATCCCATGGACAGAGGAGCCTGGTAGGCTGCAGTCCATGGGGTTGCTAAGAGTCGGACATGACTGAGCAACTTCCTTTTCACTTTTCACTTTCATGCATTGGAGAAGGAAATGGCAACCCACACCAGTACTCGCCTGGAGAATCCCAGGGATGGGGGAGCCTGGTGGGCTGCCGTCTATGGGGTCACACGGAGTCAGACACAACTGAAGTGACTTAGCAGCAGCAGCAGAGGTTAGGGCTTCACCATATGGATTTGGTGGGTTGTACACAAACATTCTCTTCACGGCTGCTCGTCCAGGTAAGGAGCAGCGGCTGCGCTTTGCTGGAGCAGCCACGAAGAGAATGTTTGTGTATAACCCACCAAATCCATATGGTGAAACCCTAACCTCAGTGTGTTGCTATTAGGGGGTGGGGCCTTTGAGAGATGATGAGGGTGGAGTCTTCATGAATGAGATTAGTGCCCTCATAACAAAGACCCCAGAGGACTTTCTCACCCCTTCCAACATTCCAACATATAAGAACACAATGAGAAGACAGCCACCATTTGAGAACTAGAAAACCAGAGCCATGATTTTGATTTCCCCAGCCTTCAGAACTATAAGAAAGAAATGTTTATTAAGTCACCCAGTGTCTATATTTTTGTGATAGCAGCATAAATGGACTGAAACGTGTAGGAACAATTGGAACCTTTTATTTGACTTCTCATCCTGTTTCTCTCACTCTTGGATCTGAAATTACAGCCTCTCGTCATCATTTTTATTTTCACCTAAAGTTACTAAATACTTAATATGTGCCGGGAACTGTGCAAAGCTGTTCCCATGAATTCTGTCCTTAATTTTTCACAACAGCCTTGTGAAATAGGTATTGTTACCTTCATTATACAGTAAATCAAGCCCAGGAAAGGTTAAGTAACTTGCCCATATTTGCACAATTAGTGGAAGGGCCAGGACTGGAGTCAGATTCCTAAAATTCCAAATAGATAACCATTCAATGGCAACCCACTCCAGTACTCTTGCCTGGAAAATCCCATGGGCGGAGGAGCCTGGTAGGCTGCAGTCCATGGGGTTGTGAAGAGTTGGACACGACTGAGTGACTTCACTTTCGCTTTTCACCTTCATGCTTTGGAGAAGGAAATGGCAACCCATTCCAATGTTCTTGCCTGGAGAATCCCAGGGATAGAGGAACCTGGTGGGCTGCCATCTCTGGGGTTGCACAGAATCAGACACAACTGAAGCGACTTAGCAGCAGCAGCAGCATGTAACAGCTGACTCTCCATGCTAGGGAACAGAAAAAGCAAACAGACACAGTTCTTGCCTTTATGGAAACTACTATTTACTGGAAAAGAAAAATGGAAACATATTACACAAATTCTACGAAATTTTGATAGTTATTATTCAGTTCAGTTCTGTTTAGTCGCTCAGTAGTGTCCGACTCTTTGTGACCCCATGGACCACAGTACACTACACCTCTCTGTCCATCGCCAACTCCTAGAGTTTACCCAAACTCATGTCCATTGAGTCAGTGATGCCATCCAACTATCTCATCCTCTGTCATCCCCTTCTCCTCCCGCCTCAATCTTTCCCAGCATCAGGGTCTTTTCAAATGAGTCAGTTCTTCACATCAGGTGGCCAAAGTATTGGAGTTTCAGCTTTAGCATCAGTCTTTCCAATGAATATTCAGGACTGATTTCCTTTAAGATGGACTGGTTGGATCTCCTTGCAATCCAAGGGACTCTCAAAAGTCTTCTCCAACACCACAGTTCAAAAGCATCAATTCTTCGGCTCTCAGCTTTCTTTATAGTCCAACTCTCACATGCATACATGGCCACTGGAAAAACCGTAGCCTTGACTAGATGGACCTTTGTTGCCAAAGTAATGTCTCTGCTTTTTAGTATACTTTCTAGGTTGGTCATAACTTTCCTTCCAAGGAGTAAGTGTCTTTTAATTTCATGGCTGCAGTCACCATCTGCAGTGATTTTGGAGCCCAAAAAATAAAGTCTGACACTGTTTCTACTATTTCCCCATCTATTTGCCATGAAGTGATGGGACCAGATGCCATGATCTTAGTTTTCTGAATGTTGAGTTTTAAGCCTATTTTTTCACTCTCCTCTTTACTTTCATCAAGAGGCTCTTTAGTTCTTCTTCACTTTCTGCCATGTAGTTATTATAAAGGAAAAGAAATGAAAGCGAGCTGTCACTTATACTATGAAAGTGAAAGTTGCTCAGTTGTGTCTGACTCTATACAGTCCATGGAATTCTCCCGGGCCAGAATACTGGAATAGGCAGCCTTTCCCTTATCCAGGGGATCTTCCCAACCCAGGAATCGAATTGCAGTTCTCCTGTATTGCAGGCAGATTCTTTACCAACTGAGCTATCATGTATAAACCCACATACACTATGAGCTATCAGTATAAGCCCACCTATGACCCAAAAAAGCAGGCTTTCTGAAAGGGGACTTAATGCTAAATATGAGCAATGAGTAGGAACCAAGTGAAGGGAAGAAGGAAAAATTCCAGGAAAAGGCCCTGAAGTGGAAAAAGTTGGACACTTTTAACACATAAACCAAATCAGTGTGACTGGAGCACATAGAGAATTGTACAGGTTCTAGAGACACCGGCAGTGGTCAGGTTATTTGGGCCTCACAGGTCTCTTAAGGATATTGAATTTTGTTCTAGGTGCATTCTGAACTGTTGAGGAGTTCTCACCAGAAAACTAATGTGATTAGAGTTGACCTTAGAACTTGATCACTGAAACTACGGTTTGGAGAATGGATGAATTGGAGAAAGAGCAGACATAAAGAGATCAGTTGGTAGACTCTTACAGTGCCCAGGAAAGCAGGGATGGTCGGTGACCATGGAGCCAAGGAAGATGGAAATGCAAGGTGGAAGTGACTGGAGTTGAATGGGATTGAATGCAATGGGGAGGGGGAGGGAGCTGTCGAAGATGGTTCCCAGTTTCTGGTTCCTACAGCTGACGTGAAATAGAGAAGCCACGGGCAGGGGACAAAACAACAAGCCACATAGAAAGAGCTGGATTCAGAATAGCATGAGATACTGCTAGAGTAGCATTAAAAGCTAAAACACAGATGGATAAAGTCTTCAAAATTCCAAGGGAAAATGATTTTCAATTCAGAATTATATTTCTAGTCAAGTAAGAGAAGAAGAAAAATTTATGCAAACAGGAAAGATTTTTAAAAGTTTACCTCCCATATGTCTTTTCCCAGGAAACTACCTAAGGAAGCTATCCCATAAAATGAAGGCATGGTCAAAGGAAGAAATCCCAAGAAACGGGATACGAAAAAGAGAGAGGCGAAGGACTTTTGCAGAATGGCGATCAGTGGAGGTTCCAGGATGACAACTCTGTAGAAAGATTTGAAAGTAACCAGTCCCAACCAAGTACCAGGGCTAAGGGCTCCAGAAGAGATGCTGGCAGCTGGGGGCAGAATTCAACTGTTAAACCATGCGGTGTGACTTACCGCATTGAAAGAGTTTAGAAAGAAGAAAAAAATAGACTGAATAAGTAACAGGTACTCAGAAAACAAACAAAAAAACAGTTGTTCATTCCAATGTTAAAGATTGATTTTCAAATCAAAAAGATCAAAAAAATTTGATCTTTTTTAAGACCAAATCATGACTGTACTATAAATATAAAATGAGCATGTGTCAAAGATTTTTATTTAACTCATCACCTTAGGAGGGAACCAGTAAAACAGTACAACTAGTACAAAGGGTGAATTCAAAACTCAGAATCATATATAAGGAACAAGAAATCCTGAAATAAATGTACAAAGACAAGCAAAATGATCTATTCACAGGGCAATAATCAGTTTCGTTCAAAATAGTTTGCTACTGCTGTATAACAAACATCATAAATTTCACAGTTTAAAATAACACACACTTACCATCTCACTCAGTTCTGTAGATGAGAAGTCTGAGTGGGCTCAATTGAGTTCTCTGCTCAGAATTTTACAAAGCCAAGATCAAGTTGTCAGCTGAGTTGGACTCTTCACTGAAGGCTCTATGGAAGAATCTGCTTTCAGGCTTGTTTAGACTGCGGGCTGAATTCATTTCCATGTGGCTACTGAAGACTCCATTTCCTTGCTGGCTATTGAAGGAGATTGCTGTCAACTAGAAACCCTTCTCTGGTTCTTGCATTCTGCCCCATTCTTCTTCAAAGCCAGCAACTTCACATCAAATTCTTTCAGGGCTTTGAATCTCTTTGACTTCCCCTTCTGCCACCAGCTGGAGAGAACCCTCTACTTTAAAGGGCCTATGAAATTAGGACTCGAGTGATTACATTAGGTTCACTTGAATAATTTGCACTTTGCTGTATAATATAAAATAATCACAGTTATGATATCTCATTCATACATTCTGCCCATGCTCAACGGGAGGAGATTATTCTAGGACCTGGGTAACTGGGAGGTTATCTTACAATCTGCCTACCCCAGAATCCCACCATACACAATTATTTGCATTTCTGTGGATAACAATAACAGGCATCCTTATCAGTTTTATGCAATGTATAGAATTATAAAATAGATCAAACACAAAAAAAGGCAAAGACAATTTGGATGACTGAACTAAATTCACTAATTTTGTTTTACCAATTCGAAAGTCTTTCATATTTTTCTTTCCGACACCTGTTATGCAAGAAATAAAGCATGCCACATGGGTCACTTTTGAGCAATGCATATGTAGATAACCACTGGATAATGACTTTTGATGTTAACTGTATGTCTACATGTAACTATGTGTATTGGGCTCAACGCCTATTTGTTAGTTTAACTTGGTTTTATAGAATAAGCAAGGACTTGCAAGTACTGAGTATAATGCCTATTATAGATGCTTGTCGTTTTTCCTACCTAAAATCTTTTTCCTTTCTTCAAGTATTAACACCTTGATTTTCAGTTGGAAAGCCGCTACTCTTCCATTAAGGTGGGTGATACATGACCAAAGCTAATGAGGAAATGCTAAGGACAAAATATAGTTCCAGCACAGCAAAAGGACCAAACAACTCAGGATGCTGGAGACAGAAAGACTTCGGCTTAGGGTGACAAATGGGTTTGATTTTGAAGGACCATAAAAATACTAATACCTAACATTTATTATGTGGATGTCAAATGTCAGGCATTATTTTTCATGCTTTCCATGCATTGTCTCATTTCATCCTTATAATCTAAAAAAGTAGAATTGATATTACCTTTACTTTACAAATGTAGACATTGAGGCACAGATAAATTAAGGAATTTGCTCAAAGTTACACAGCTAGAAAGTGATAGAGTCTGAAACCATTCTCTTAGGCTACACTACACTGATTTTCGGAAAGTAAAATCAGTTTGTGGAAAAATAACTCCACTCCCAGAACAATGGAAATCACTTTCTTATACTGAGAATGTCCAAAGAGTTTCCAAGCTCTGCCTTCCTTGTCCCCACCCTTTGTACTCCGGGGTATACCGTTATAGCCCTCCAGGAGAAGCCCCTACAACCTGAATTCAATGAGCCTCAACTCTGTTGAAGACTCAAATTTACATGTGAATCAGAAGCACCTGGAAGGTTTCCAGTTACCAGTTTCCACCTTTAGAGCTTCTGGTTCCACTGGTGTAAAGAGAAGTTCCAACACTTTGTATTTCTAACAGCTTCTCAGGTGATGCTGCTGGTGGCAGTCAGGGGACCACATTTGGAAAACCACTGGACTAAGATATAATAGCAACACAGGGCAATCGGGGATGGGTCCCCACCTACCCAGCACTTTGCTTCCGAACCTAAAGGACAACCACAGTGACAAACTGGTGTATTAATTGGCAGATCACCTATTGGCAGAACCACCGAGTGGAGAAGCTGGCTTGGAAAGGATCACAGCATAGCTGAGGGAGGGAAACTTAATCTCTACTTGAAATGGAATTAGGTTGGGTCTTGCCTCTCTGTATCAGGAGGGAGGGAATAAGCTAACCAAAAGTATGGAAAAAATATGGATTTTTTTTGCAATGGTGAGTTGACTCCTTGGTATCACCAGAAAGTCACTGGTTCTTTGTATTTTCATGGCAGTCTTTCCTGAAAAATTTCAGTTACTGAGGGAATGCCAAACGTTAAACTTTCAAAACCTCTAAGAGGCTTCTGGGTGTTGCTTGATTTGTCTTTCAAAAGAGAAACCATTTTGGAGCTTGGTTTTTCTCCTATGTTCTTTAAGAAAGAAAACTTTTCATCGTATTTCATGTGCTGTGTGTTTTCTGTTACTTTCAAATGGTCCCATTTGAAAGCTTATAAATCGTATTTTGCAGATCTTAATTTGAAATACTGATGTAAGATTTTTTTCCGCTCCATGACTTAAAATTTTATTCCTTCACATCTCTGACTCTTATTTCCACATAATTCTGCCTACTGAATGCGTACTGAAAATGCGTATCTTTTTCTTTTTGGCTATTTTAGGGATTAAAAAAAAACTTCTATCAGACTATTCATTGTAGATTAAAAAGAGAGTGATTGTTCATTAGAAGCTGCCAACTTCATCCTCTTCAGAAAAGTTTGAACTACAACATTTCAAAATTCATGGGTGGTGAGTGTGGACAGACATTAAAAAGACACAAGACCAGAGTGGGCTACAGAATAAAATCCACACATCACAGAACAATTCCTTATGACGGGTCATAAAAATAGCACAATGGATCAAGTGCTTGGTACCACAGTCTTTTTTCACACCCTCCAGGGAAATTGTCCAAATTACTTAAAAATATGGTAAATCCACACTGGTCGTCCATCACCTTCCCAAACATTTCTTTCATGGCTTCTAATTTCATGCAGATGTGGCAAGACTATTGAAGACTGGGTTCGACACACTTGGACCTTGCTTTCAAAGAAAGCAAAATTGTAAAATTTTTTTGAATTTCTGCCACCTACTGGCAACTCAAAGTGCTAGAACTGAACGCAGGGTAGTAACACTTCCTGTTGAGAGGCTGGTTATGGTCTTGGTCTGGAGGATATTTAATGAGCACATACTCAGCTGATCTTCTGTACATGTCGCTGATTTAGAGAGAAAACAGGGTGGGTTGAATTGGTTGGGGGCTTGCTTCCAGGGCCTAGGGCAACCCATAACCATCCCTGCCTCATGGACCCGATTACAAAGCAAACTTGGCATTCTTGGATTCCCTTCCCTTTGTGGCATGCCTCTCATCATGGCTTCAGGTTGGTGAGTTGGTGCTCAGATGATGCTGTTGCTTACCCCTGGTGCCTAGCCCCCAGTGGCAAGGCTGGCACATGTCTAGGTGTAATTCTAGAAGGCAGATTAGTGTGTGTTTGTGGACCGTGCAAAATGAATCTGAATATTGACTTGTATGGCATCTGGAATACATTCTGGAAAGTTCTTACAGGGAGAAGGCATAATGGTATGGGATTGCTTACCCTGGTGTGTAGGAGCCAGGAGAGTGAGGGACGATCTTTCAGTTTGAATTATAACCTAGTTTCTGATGCTGATTTTGACAACCTTAATTTCATCTAGGTTTTGGGAAATTTTCTTCAAATCTGTCCTGTAACAAAATAACATACAGGTGGCACCATCTTGGTCTTAACCTTGTAACTCTTCTGGTTCTGTTTTGTCATTTCTAGGTGTGCCAAACTTCAAAGGATTCATTTCATTCTGAGGGGCAACCATTTCATTCCGAGGGATCAAAGATTCTACTTCGTTTTGCAAAGCTAGAGTGTTTATTACACTGAGTCAATCTCCCTTTGAAGATTGGTATCTGTGGGTGTGAAATCTGAGTCCCAGAAAAGGCAGGTTGGGGGGCAGCCACCAGACAGGAGGGTGTCATTTATACCAAGAGAGGAAAGCAGAGTCAGGGATGCTGGAGAAAATAAAAAAGTTGAAGGTATGTTGGACATATGGCAAAGGGGGGTGACCATCTGGAAAAGTGGATATTGTAATGGGGCAGGCAACCATCAGAAAAAGGGAACTGAAATTTTAAAAGAGATTAAAGGCCAAGAAATACATTGAGTGATATACCAGTGAGCATGCTTGAAGAATAATGGCTGTGACAATGGAAGTTCCAGCTCTCCAGTCCAGTCATATTAGATTTCTTTCAGTTCTGCGAGCGTGGTGCGTTCTGTCTAGTTGCTGTGCTGTCTCTGACCTCTCAGCATTTTCTTTTTACTAAACCAAGTCTTCCTACTTATCGTTCAGATCTCAGCATCAGTCTCTCTTCCTCTGAAAGTCCAGGGAAGTCTCTTTTCCACCTGAGTGAGTGACTCCCGCTCTGATAGAAGAGTACTTCTTTCTCCATAAGACCCACTGTGCTGTGCTGTGCTTAGTCACTCAGTTGTGTCCGGCTCTTTGTGACCCCATGGACTGCAGCCCACCAGGTTCCTCTGTCCATAAGGATTCTCCAGGCAAGAATACTGGAGTGGGTTGTCATGCCCTCTTCCAGGCGGTCTTCCCCACCCAGGGATCAAACACAGGTCTCCTGCATTGCAGGCAGATTCTTTACCGACTGAGCCACCAGGTAAGCCCAAGAATACTGGACTGGGTAGCCTATCCCTTCTCCAGGGGATCTTCCCGACCTAGGAATCGAACCTGGTCTCCTGCATTCCAGGCAGATTCTTTACCAGCTGAGCTACCAGGAAAGCCCATAAGACGCACACTTCCTCATTATTGGAGCTGCTTCTTTCCTGAGAGCTCTATGTCAGTCCTAACAGAATCTTGTTTGTCTTGCTTCCATCACCTCTACAACCTCAGCACCTGGCACGATACTCTAGACATGGTATGTTATTAATTCTCATTTCTGAAATTAATGCATAAATGGAAACCATTTGAGAAGGCCAATAGAGCTATACATTTTGAAAGAACATCGGAAATTTGCCATTTCTGGTACAACTCCCTTTCTGTTGAGTGGGTAGAGATAGAAACTGGTATCATGTTGGTGCCTCATCGAGCATAGCCACAGTGGAAGCTGAGGGGCAAAGACACTGGTGATTTTAACAAATCACAAGTGTTCTCTCTTCCTTTGGGTTGGAACAAGGACCTTCCTTCAAATAAAGCAAACTTGATGGGTTTCTTCTTGTACGTTTGGAAATGGGTGAAATCAGATCTTACTGTACAAAACAGAATTAGAGTGATCACCAGTGTCTGCTCCAGAATATGTACCAGGAAACTGTGAGCCCATCAGCATCTCAGCATCATAACCCCTCTCTTCATCATTGTCCCAGCCCAGCAAAGGGGCCAAAGACATGCCTAAAAGGGACTGCTGGTGAACTTTCTATTTTATAGCAGTTAATCTTCATCTGGCTTGACTTTCCTTCTCAGTGTTTTGCTTTTGCTCACCATTGTCCCAAGCCTCATCCCCTATCTCCTATCTGTTCCACTTTGGTGTCCAACTGCATCAGTTTCTCCAACTTTTTTTCCTGCTTCCTTCCCCAGCTTCTGTAGATTCTCATCCCCCGTACTCTGCACGAGACTGTATCATTCTTGACATACTCACCTTTGTATTCACAGATCAGATGCAACTTCACTCATTCAAGGGACATTTATCAAGTGTCTACAATGTGCCAGGCATCATTCAAGTGCCAGGTATACCTGCTGGAGGCTGAAAAATGCTCCTACATACTAAATCCTACACCCTAACTAATTCTTTAGTTAGTCATAAAGAATCTATGACTGTTACTTTATATAATGAAAGGAAGACTACAGATGGAACTAAATTAAGAATCTTGAGATGCAATCACATGTATCCTTGAAAGAGGGAGACAGTGGAAGATGCAAGCTGGAAGAAGCATGGAACAGAGTATCCCCTAGTGATGCTGGAAAGAATAAGGCCCCCATTTTGGATTTTTGGCCACCAGAACTATTAAAGAATTATTTCTATTGTCTTAAGCCAAATAATGGTAGTAATTTTTTACAGTAGCATCAAAATCTGGTTTCTTCTTGGACATCCCAAGGCCATTCCTGTGAGTTCCCATAGCACCACATGTTCTCTGCATCAAACAACTTACCATACTGTATATTTAATGCAGTGTTTCCATGTCCTCCACTAGACTATGAACTCCTTGAAAGCAGGGACTGGCACCTTATTCATCTTCATATACCCCCAGCAGTTCGTATGGCATATAATAGGTGTTCCATAAATTTTTGTTGAGTGAATGAATAAATTATCATAGAACATCATAGTGTTATTTATTTTTTTCATAAGGGCTTCACAGGTAGCTCAATGATAAAGGATCTGCCTGCAAATGCAAGGAGACATGGCTCGACCCCTGGGGCAGAAAGAGCTCCTGGAAAAGGAAATGGCAACCCACTCCAGTTTTCTTGCGTGGAGAAAACCACGAACAAAAGAGCCTGGAGAGCTACAGTCCATAAGGTAGCAAAGAGTCAGACGTGACTAATCGACTGAGCATGCACATACACACTCTTCTTGAATGTGAAAACATTCTGTCTCCAATCAGACTGTGAGAAACCACAGCTTTGTATCATTTATGGTGCAAAGCACAGGATGGTGCAGTTCCCAGCTGAGGGATGGCACAGGGGTTTCACATCTCATGATTGGGAAAACCTGCCTGCTTATTCAGTGCAACAGGACACCTTAAACAATTAATGATGTCTGTCATGGATGTGACAGTAAGAAGGGGTGATATGTGGACAGATAGTTTGCCACCCCGACCCAGATTTTGTCCCATAGATAAGATCTCTTTCATCTAAACATGAAACAAATGATGCTCCTGCCCTCCAGAATCTTAGAACTGAAATCTGGCATCTATAATTCATCCAAGGTAGTACTGGCTTCTCATATTCTCAGTTCCTGCTGTGAAAATTGACCAGGGTGTGTGCCTTTCTTTCATTCAACATTTCCCCAGCAGACTCTGTTCTCAGCATTGCGGCTGTACAGTTCCTGCCCTCAGAGAGGGTAAAGACAAGCATGTCTTAGGGTGGTCCAGGTCAGAAGGATGAAAGGGGCCAGAGTGTCAGGATATGAAGGGGTCATGGAGGAGCAAATGTCTTAGGAGAAAGGGAAGACTGAAACCTGTAAGCAAAGACCTTAAATGAACCCTGGGAACTGACTGCTGAAGCGCTGACTGAGGGAGGGGGACGTCTTGCCCACTGTGGCTCGGGAGGAAGTGTGTGTGACTCAGTGGCTCTCCTCCGCCTTCAGCTCCAGGTCCCAGAGGAGGCCTGGGCTGTCTGGCTGATTTTGGAGTGAGCCTGGTAAAAATTAGCATTTCGGTCACTCCCTGTCCCCTGAGCAGAGCTCCCGGAAGCAGGATCAATAGGGAAACATCAGCAGCAGCTAGAGGATGCTATCAATCTTTTCAACCCTGAGCAGAGCCATTTGGGAGCCGACTGGCAGAGGTTCCTTGGGGTGGGGGTGCTAAGGCAAAGCTTTGGGGTTCCATTCTAATGAGCACTTCTGCTGCTTAAAGCTGTGCTGTTGGAGGGTGAGGGTGGGGACCTGGTGTGGGTGATTCTTTATTCAGACCATGGGGTGAAAACTGATGCCTTAACAGACTGTTATAAAAATGCCCTTTGTGTTCAGCAGGTATTTGCCAAGAACATAATGTACATACGTTAAGGCACTAGGCACTGCCACAAAGGTAAGTGCTCTGTACTATGATCCGAACATTTGCTTCCCCCCAAATTCATACACTGAAGTCTTAATGCCCAGTGGAATTATATTAGGAGGTGAGATTTTGGGGAGGTGATAGATTGATTTGGGGGAAGAGATTAGGCTAAAGCCCTTATAAGAGACCTAAGAGATCTCCCTCACTCCTTCCATTATGTGAGGACACATGAGAAGTCTGTGGTCCCCAGAGGGCCCTCACCTGACCCTCTGGCACTCTGGTCTTGGACTTCCAGCCCCCAGAACATGAGAAATGGATTCATGTGGTTTATAAGCTTCCTAGTTGGTGGTGTTTTGTTACAGCAGCCCAAACCAACCTTATACCCTACCTTGCTGATGTCATAGAGAGCACTCAGACCATGGAGAAAAATGATCTGTGGTGAAGCTTAGCCTGCACCTCAAAAGCTGTGTGATCTCAGGCAAGTCCCATCACTACTCTGAGCTTCAGTTTTGTCATCTGTAAAATGAGGACAATGATAGTACCTCCTAATGTCAACCCACTCCAGTATTCTTGCCTGGAAAATCCCATGGATGGGAGAGCCTGGTAGGCTACATACAGTCCATGGGGTTAAAAAGAGTCGGACACGACTGAGTGACTTCACTACTAGGTAATAATAGTATAGATGTGAGAGTTGGACCATAAAGAAGGCTGAATGCCGAAGAATCGATGCTTTTGAACTGTGGGGTTGGAGAAGACTCTTGAGAGTCCCTTGGACTGCAAGGAGATCAAACCAGTCAATCCTAAAGGAAATCAACCTTGAGTATTCATTAGAAGGACTGATGCTGAAGCTGAAGCTCCAATACTTTGGCCACCTGAATCAAAGAGCTGACATTAGAGAAGACCCTGATATTGGGAAAGATTGAAGGCAGGAAGAGAAGGGGACCACAGAGGATGAGATGGTTGGATGGCATCACCGACTCAATGGACATGAGTTTGAGCAAGCTCTGGGAGATGGTGAAGGACTAGGAAGCCTGGCGTGCTGCAGTCCATGGGGTTGCAAAGAGTTGGACATGACTGAGCAACTGAACAAGAGCAACCATAGTACTTTCATCACCGACCGTGCATTAGGTGGTAAGGGGATTTAGCCAAGTGCTTGGGAAATAATTAATGTTAATTACAAAGAACTTTGGCAGGAGGTGAGGTGGGGGTTGGGAGACAGGAGTTTAAGGCTTGTCCTGGAGGCCAAGAGTAGTTTGCACCACAAAATGAACCGGCCTTGCCTGGAGGACTGTCTCAGAGGCTGAGAGTTGGTCCACTTATGGTAAGATTGGAAAGCAGTGGGTAGGGTTAGTATCTGCTGCTCCTTGTTCAATTTTTAGGAGACACTTACTGAGCTAGAGTGAGCCAGACAACCTGCTAGGTCCTGGTGGTACAGAGATGACCAAGCATTTCCGGCTGTATCTTAATTTTCATGAGAACAAGGACCATGTCTGAGATCTAGCACCAGAGAGAGCTAGGTAGAGTGAGGTTAGTAGATATTGAATAATTATTTTTTACTGAGAAAAGCAGGTGTTTAATAATGATTCAAATGCAATAATAAAAATAATACCTATCAGAAACCACGCACTGCATGATGGTTCTCCCAAACCTGGCAGTGCCAGTTACCACTTCCCACCCCTACCCACCAGTCATGAATTAGGGCCTGTATCCCTCATCTACACTCACACTTGGCACTATCCAGTTTTCCAATTATTGTTAGTTTAAAATGTATAAAGTGATAGCTCATATTTTTGATTCTGATTTTTCTGATTACTAATACATTCAAGCAAAACTGCAAATGTTTGCTATTCCTTTGGGTTTTCTCTCCTGGAAATTGCCTGTTCTTGTCCTTTGCCCAGTTCTGCTCCTGGGCATCTATTCCAAGTAGATTCTCAAATGTGAAGAGTGGTACACAAGAGCAGTCATTGCTGGTTTTTGCAGTGGTTGGGAATCAGAGGCAGTGTGAACTCACACTTCACTGGGAGAGTTCATTGTTGAAGGTGGGAAAAGCTTATACTGAAGTACTCCGTAGCAACTCTAAGGGAATAACTGGATGCATCAGTTGCAGCACAGACAATTCTTAAAATCATAGAGCTGGGTGATAAAATAAAACAAAATGAGATCTACTGAACAATGCCATTTGTTCAGTTCAGTTCAGTCACTCAGTCGTGTCTGACTCTTTGCAACCCCATGAATCACAGCACGCCAGGCCTCCCTGTCCATCACCAACTTCCAGAGTTCACTCAAACTCATGTCCATCGAGTACGTGATGTCATCCAGCCATCTCATCCTCTGTCGTCCCCTTCTCCTCGTGCCCCCAATCCCTCCCAGCATCAGGGTCTTTTCCACTGAGTCAACTCTTCGCATGAGATGGCCAAAGTATTGGAGTTTCAGCTTCAGCATCAGTCCTTCCAATGAACACCTAGGACTGATCTCCTTTAGTATGGACTGGTTCGATCTCCCTGCACTCCAAGGGACTCTCAAGAGTATTCTCCAACACCACAGTTCAAAAGCATCAATTCTTCGGCATTCAGCTTTCTTCACAATCCAACTCTCACATCCATACATGACCACTGGAAAAACCGTAGCCTTGACTAGATGGACCTTTGTTGGCAAAGTAATATCTTTGCTTTTCAATATGCTATCTAGGTTGGTCATAACTTTCCTTCCAAGGAGTAAGTGTCTTTTAATTTCATGGCTGCAGTCACCATCTGCAGTGATTTTGGAGCCCCCAAAAATAAAGTCTGACACTGTTTCCACTATTTCCCCATCTATTTCCCATGAAGTGATGGAACCAGATGCCATGATCTTCGTTTTCTGAATGTTGAGCTTTAAGCCAACTTTTTCACTCCCTCTTTCACTTTCGTCAAGAGGCTTTTTAGTTCCTCTTCACTTTCTGCCACAAATCCACACACTCAGAAAATACCCATAAGTGTGTGAGTGATTGTGTGTGTATTTTCTAAAGAACATATTAAACATATGAGTGGTTTTATGGGGTGCAGGATGGCAGGGAATAAGGGTGAAGAACCAGGATCAAAGAGAATAAAGAAAATGGTGATGATAATATGTCAAGAATTGAAGAGTAATGGTATTTCGATCCTATGCAACTGAAATCTGATGATAATAAAAGTTGTAACTCATTACCACACATATAATGCTTTGTATTTCTATGACTCTTTGAATCTTTCAAACTGTTTCACAGCTCTTTTATTTTATCTTGATAACAAGCAGCTCCATGGGGAGACTTTCCTCTCCCCAAGGTAAAGAGAAGGAAATCAAGCCCTGGAGAGATTATACCTGAGAAGACTCTAGGACCCAGAAAATCCCATACTGAACCTGCCTTCTTTCTACTACAATGGATTGGTCAAATGCTATCACTGGGCTCCCTGAAGGCTGGTGGAATTTGAACCAAGCCCTTCCTTTCTCTTTCTTCACATCCCTTATTGCCGGGTGAAAACCCAGGTGCCTTAGTGAGCTTCCCACTTCCCTCCTACATCTCAGCTATTAAGGCTGCTTCACACATTGGGCTCCCATTGACCCTGGCTCTCTCCCTAATTGAACCCGAAGACTAAAACATCCTTTACAATAAGCACTTCTTTGTAATAGACAGATTTCCTGGACCCATAAAACAGCTTTTAGAAAGGGCGAGCTGTATTTAAAGAAGACATTAATATAGTGCCACAAAATGAGGTTTGCTGACATATGACTCTCTGAATAATTTACTTTAAATAAATTAACACTGGAATTTACATTTACCTTTGAAAGTCCAATTTACTGGAGACAGTGTGGATGTGCTCCCTGGAGAATGGGAATAACGAAAAATATCAGCCTTTGTTTGACTGCCTTGCTAAGAATCATAGTATCAAAATGGCTATTTTTTCCAGAGAAATCTCCCTCCAGTCAACACTCACTCAGACCATCCATGAAGGGACTCCACATATTCCCAGGATCCTTCTGTTGGCCAACAAGATGAGTTTAGCACTTAGATGGGGATGGGGGACATAGGATAGCATGGAGGAAAGAAAATCCAGTAAAATTGAAAAGTTAATAAACATAATAACAATATAGCTAGAAGTCATTACTAAATTATTTGCATATATTATCTCATTTAATCCTAGTAAAAATTCCATAAAGTAGGACCTCATATTAATCCTTTTTCACAGACAGGAAAACTATGACTTAAATAGTTATGGTGGTGGTGGTTTAGTCACTAAGTCACGTTGGACTTTTGGGGCCCCATGGACTGTAGTCTACAAGGCTCCTCTGTCCATAGGATTTCCCACACAAGAATACTGGACTGGGTTGCCATTTCCTCCTCCAGGGGATCTTCCTGATCCGGGGATCCAACCTGCATCTCCTGCATTGCAGGCAGTCACCTGCATTGAAGGCAGATTCTTTGCCATTGAGCCACCAGGGAAAGCCTTTAACTAGTTAACTTGCTCACAATTCCATAGCTAGTAAGTAGGGGGCCTCGGAGGAGGCAATGGCAACCCACTCCAGTACTCTTGCTTGGAAAATCCCATGGGCAGAGGAGGTGGTAGGCTGCAGTTCATGGGGTCGCAAAGAGTTGGACAAGGCTGAAGCGACTTAGCAGCAGCAGCAGCAGCGGTCCTAGTATACAAATGTAAGGAGCCTTAAGTCAGAGTCCATACTTAGATTTTTCTTTTAAATAATTATCAAACTATCAATCATCTAAATATGCATGATCATTGTAAAAATGGGGAAAAAAGAAAAATATATAAAGGAATAGAAGAAAATCACTAACACCTTCTCTTAGTACCTAGTGTTAATTTATTACTCAAGACACTCAGGACTGATTATTTGGGCAGTTTCTCTTCTTATGAGATTTCATTGCTGTTTTTCAGGAACAGAGAATAATTCCCTGTGCTTTGGGGGCAGGGCTGGGAAACTCAGTCTGTTGAACAAGTAGAAAGGGAAAGCAGGGACCTTTTGGCCCATTAAAATGAGTGCATGATTTATCTGTCCGTTCCAACTGGCAGCTGACCAAAGAGGCTGATGGGCATAGCAGGCATCGCGGGCACATGTGGCTCCAGCATATGGAACTGCAGTGCTGCCCTGGCATGTAATGACGTCTCCCCATCATTGCTCAGGGCATGGAACAGTCCTGGTCAGTGTGAGAATCAGGGGCAAGGAAGTCTCCTGAATCCCGGGCCTGGAGATGGTACCCCCAATGGCAGATTTATCCTTAGTGGCCACAAACAATTCCCAGCCAGCCCTTTGCAGGCTGTGCCAGAGAGCTCCATCTCTTAATAGTGTACACACTCAGACATACAGAATCCAGCAGCAGAGCCTGAGGCTGAAGAACCTGAGCTTTGAAATCAGAGCTGGGGTCAAATTCTGGCTTTGCCACATTCGAACTGCTTGAATCCTGGCGGATTCTGCCACCTACTAAATTTCCATTTCCTCAATTATAAAATTAGGCAGTAGAGCGCTGTGACAGTGCGGCATGTGGGCACCAGAATCACACTCGACATGCCGAAGCCTGGTTCCACTACTTACCAGCTGGGTGATGGTGGGAAAGCTATGTAGCCTCTCTGGGTCTCCGTTTTCTTATAAATTAAATAGGGAAAATGACATGGGTGAGGATGAAACGAGATATTACATGGGAAAAGCCCAGTATAAATACTTGGAAAATATTAATTATTTTGTTACTCTTAAAATGGGGTGATTAGAGTATTTAATTACCTTTAAAAATGTATGCTGTTGGAAGTTCAGTTGCTTGCATCAAATACCTTAAAGTCATCCTGAGTTCCTTTTTCCTCCTCCTAAAATCACTCTACCATCAAATGTTGTCAGCTCTACTGTCAAAAATGTCCAAACTCCAGCCACTCCTCACCTTCTCCCCTATTATATCCAAGTCCAAGCCACCATTATTCTCACCAGGATGATTTCCACTGAAGCCCTCTAACTAGTTTTTTGACTTGTGTCCTTGTCCCCATACAGTAGAGTCTCAATTTAGCAACATCTGGTTTAAAATTTTTAGTTTTTTAAATTGAGATATAATTGACATACACCATATATTAGTTTTAGGCCTACACCATAATGATTCTATATGTGTACATGGTATGAAATGATCAGCACAATAGGTCTTGTTAACTTCTATATTTTTCAAAAATTTTTTATTTTGAAATGCTGACTTTCAGAAAAATTCCAAAGCTAGTCCAGAGAATTCATGTTTATCTTTTACCTAACATTCCCTAATGTTAATGACTTACATATTAATACAATAACAAAACTAGGACATTAACACTGTTAACTACAGTTTTCATTAAAATTTCACCATTTTTTATTAAGTACAGTAAACTATTAACTGCAGTTAACTCTTAGGTACAGTTTGTATTCAGATTTCATCATTTTCTCCCATTTTTAATTTTTTTTTTCCTCTTTCCAGCTGTGGTCCTGGATCCACACTGCTTAAAGTTGTTATTTCTCAGTCTCCTCCTATTGGTGACAATTTCTGTTTCTTCCCTGACTTTAATCATCTCTGAATGAGTATTGGTCCATCATTTTGGAGGACATCTATCGACTTGAGTTTATCTGGTGTGTTCTCATGACAAAGCTGGGATTATGCATTTTGTAGCAAGCACGTTGCAGAAATGATGGTATGTTCTCCATGCAACATCCTGGGGCTCCATAATATCAACACCTTGTTAGTGATGCTAGCCTTATACTGCTTAATTTCAAAGTGCCCCATGCTGGCTTTCTCCACTACAAAGTTGCTTTTGTTTCCTTTGTAATTGGTTGATATTTTGGAGGAGGTACTTTAAAACTGCGCTAATATTCTATTCTGTTCAAATTTTCACCCTCCAATTTTAGCATTCATTAGTGGAACTTGCCTGAAAAAACTATCATTTTGGTCTTCTCATGTTGATTTTGTATTTCCTTCATTCATTCTACACTTATTAGTTTGACTATTTCTATCCCTTCTCCCCCATTTATTAATTTGTTCAATTATGTGTTTATATTATTTTTATTTCATCCTATGGATTAAATCAAATTCTATTATTATTTATTTTGCTGTTCAAATTGCCTTAGAGTTGGCCTTCAAGTTGAGACCTGTCCCCTTTTAACAAGCACCTAATTTTCTTCAGATACTTCTTTAATTTCTGGCACCAGAAAACATCCCATCTTGCATTTTTTCCTGCCCTAATCCTTGAAATAACAACCTCTGTAAGGAGTTCTGGTGTCTTCTATTGGGAAAATAGCCTTTCGAAGCCAAGATCTGGGTGCTAGGTGTATCTGTTGGTATGGGGGTGTATTTGCTCCTGGGGACCCCTCCACAGATAGAGCTACTCCTATGTACGGACATTAACCCACACATAGCAAGCTTCAGAGTATGTCAGCTCAAGTCATCCCTCTGCTCAAAACTTTCCTTGACTTTTCATTTCACTCACCCCACACAATGGCTTACAAAACTATTCAACCCATGCCCCCACTTTTTCTCTGACCTGATTTCCTTCTATTTTGTCTCACGCTAGTCATACCAGTTTCTTGCTGTTCCTCCGGAGCAAAGCATATTCTCACCACAGGGCCTTTTGCCTAGATTCCACCAACTAGAACTTTCCTCACCCAAATGACTCCCTCCTGTAAATTAGACCTTTGTTAAGGTGTCTCCTTATGTAGATCATATTCCTTACCACCCCACATAAAAGACTAAATTCTCCTCTCTCTACTCTAATATTCCCTATACTCCTTACCTTGCTTAATTTTTTTTCCTAAACTTAGCATATAACATTTGCATCATTTCCTCCTACAAATCAACATCTAACATATTATAATTTCACTAGTTTACTGTGGTTTGTGTTTGTCTGTCTGTTAAAATGAAAGCTATGCTGTTTTGTTCAGCCTACATCCTATTACATCCCTAGAAGAATGCCTAGCTCATAGTGTTGTTGTTGTTCAGCTGCTAAGTTGTGTCAGACTCTTTGCAACCCCATGGATGACAGCATGCCAGGCTTCCCTGTCCTTCACTGTCTCCTGGAGTCTGCTCAGACTCATATCTGTTGAGCCAGTGATGCCATCCAACCATCTCATTCTCTGTCACCCCCTTCTCATCCTGCCCTCAATCTTTCCCATCATCAGGGTCTTTTCCAATGAGTGACTCTTCACATCAGGTGCCCAAAGTATTGGCCATAGCGGGCACTCAATAATGAGTGAATGAATGAATGAATGGTTAAGAATATGAGCTTTGGAATCAGAAAAACAAAAGTCTGTACATCAAGTCCCACCTCCACTATCAAAATCAGCTGAGGGAAACTGGACACATTTCATAAGTGCTCTATTCTTTAGTTCTATCATCTTGAGAATATAATACTTAGCTCATAAAGGGTTATTGTGAGAATTAAATAAGATAATGAGAAGCCATCTTTATTGAATGAATGAATGTGTTAAGTGCTTCACAAGTAATATTCAATAAGTGGTAGCCATTAACATCATGAGCAACAGCAACATCTAATAAAAGAATCTATTTTGATCACACAGCTAAGTTCACCATAGATTCCTTCCCTACCCCATATCCCATGTGGGAGACCATTTTAGCAAGTTTTCTCTAACTGAGGGGCTTCAAAGGCAAGTGCTTGGTCCCACCTCCTGCAGCTGTCCACATGAGTGTTTTTCCAGAGGGTCTGAGACCACTGGGACATTCTCCAGAGCTCTAAGGCATGTTTTAATATGTTGGACTGTGCGAGGAAACCCAAAAGGTGTAACTAATTTGTTCAACAGAAATATAAAACAGGCCCCTTCTTCTTACATCTGGAAGGAACCAGCAGGAGAAACAAAGAGAGGCCCGAAGTTTGCCAGAACGACACCCAGGTCCCCTCAAAGGAACAACTTCCCCGTGTGACCCTCCAGCAGAGGGACTAGGCTGAGTTGAGGAATACTAACACCCCCATCTCCCATACCACTCTATCCCCAGCATGAATTTCCTACCTAACCCCCAGCCAGTCTTTCGGGGTCTCTGAGGGCAGCTGAGAACCCAGAGGGGTTTGGAGTTTTCAGCTGCTCTCCATGCCAGGGCTCTCCAGGGCGCCCGCCAGACAGGTATCCAGCCAGGCTTCCCTGCAGGCCTCGGTTCGCTTCCTTCTTCCTGACACTGACACAAGGAGAGTGTTTCCATCCTCCGCGTGGTGGCTCACGCGGTTTCCCAGTCTAATGCTGAAACATTTATACAGGCTCAGCCACAGCAGCTGTGTGCCGGGAAATGGGCCCAGACACCCGGAGGCCTCCCAGCCATCCAACCTCAGGAAATAAGAATGCTGGCTCCTCGCCACCCTGTATTGGTCAGTCTCATTTGGGCCTTAGAAACATGGATTGAAGCCTGGGTGGAGTCTGGACTCAGCATTTGAGGGAGGGGCTGTGGTCGATCCTAGGAGTGTGGACACAAAGTCGTTGTTTTAAAATGTGTCTAGAAGATTTCAGGCAATGAGAGGAGTCTGGGGGGAACATGTGGCTAATTTCCTCGAGCAGTGGTAGAAAGGGGTGTGAACTGACCTCAGATGCCCAGAGCTCCCCTCCCACTCAGCCACTTTATTAGCAGCACTAGGGTCTAATGCAAATAAACTATCATGAGGATCAAATGAGATCATGTATATAAAAGCTCTTTATAAAGTACACTGTGACTGCAAGGATCCATCAGGACTTCTCTTCTGTCTCTGCTGCTGCTGTTAAGTCGCTTCAGTTGTATCTGACTCTGTGCAACCCCATAGACGGCAGCCCACCAGGCTCCCCCGTCCCTGGGATTCTCCAGGCAAGAACACTGGAGTGGGTTGCCATTTCCTTCTCCAATGCATGAAGGTGAAAAGCGAAAGTGAAGACTCTCTACCAGGCTCCTCCGTCCATGGGATTTTCCAGGCAAGAGCACTGTCTCTAATATATTCTAATTTGCCTGCTTTATTGTATCTCTTTCTTTCTCCATCTCTCTGCACATATGCACACATGCTTAACTATCCCATTTGCCCAGTTGGGTTCTAAAATGGGCTATTCAGGAGAATTCATCAATTCGGGGTTAAATGGTTAAACATATAGTGAGGTGCCAGACACCCTGAAAGCACAGTTCTGCTTTGGAGTTTTGCTTTCTAGCTGGGCGACCTCTGGGAGGTTACTTAAGCTCTCTGTGCCTATGTTTCCTCAGCTTAAAAAGGCGATGATGATGATACTAGCTCCTACCTCCACAGAGTTGTTGTGAAGTCTTCAAACCATGTGTAGCGCACTTAAGTGCCAGTTTTCCTATTCACAAATTAGTGATTTTTCCAAAGCAATGGAAATGTGACTTTTGTGCACGTGTGCTCAGCTGCTTTCAGTCGTGTCCAACTCTGTGCAGCTACTATGGACTGTAGCCCACCAGGCTCCTCTGTCCATGGGGTTCTCCAGGCAAGAACAGTGGAGGCATGTTCTCCTCCAGGTGATCTTTCTGACCCAGGAATTGAACTCGCATCTCCTGCCTCTCCTGCATGGGCAGGTGGGTTCTTTTTAACCACAGAGCCACCAGGGAAGTTGTGATCACTTTTGCTTTATGCTGAAACTACACCAAATGAGTCTGAGTCGTTCTGCTTTGGTTCTGAAGTGGTTCTAAGGTCTTGAAAGTGAAAACGTTAGTCATTCAGTCATGTCTGACTCACTGCGACCCCATAGAGTGTAGCCCAGCAGGCTCCTCTGTCCATGGAATTCTCCATGGTAGAATACTGGGTAGGAAGTCATTCCCTTCTCCGGGGGATCTTCCCCACCCAGGTATCAAATCCAGGTCTCCTGCATTGCAGGCGGATTCTTTACCATCTGAGCCATCAGGGAAGCCCTCTAAGATCTTGGGTTGCCATTTCCTTCTCCAATGTATGAAAGTGAAAAGTGAAAGTGAAGTTGCTCAGTCGTGTCCTACTCCTAGCGACCCCATGGACTGCAGTCTACCTGACTCCTCTGTCCAAGGGATTCTCCAGGCAAGAGTACTGGAGTGGGTTGCCATTGCCTTCTCCATCTAAGATCTTAAAGGGTCCCAATTAATATGATGAGTACAAATCCTCTACTGTGTGAAGTGGGGAGTGAGTTGATTGTTTGATCTCTCGTATTACTTGGATTCTGGCTGCCTAAGATGAACCTGATGGGTCACACTCCGTAATTTTAATCTGAAGTAGAAGGAACAACTAGAAACACAATTATTGCTGAACTCAAGTCACCAAGAAGTGCCTCCTTTGAATGCCTGAGGCTGACATTCAAAAATCCTGTCATTACTTGCGAGGTGACCTCTTACGTAACTGGCAGCCTTGTTCCAATAAGCACAGTTACATTGGCACAGTGCATTTCCCAAAGCACGTTACCTGAAACACTGATTCTTTAGAATTTTAATTGATGTTGCATGAAAAACAATCTTATGTTTCACGTCTGGGAAATTTTGTATTAAACAAAAATAAGCAGGTTCCATTAACCCGAGGACTTCACAGCACCTTTCCCATGCTTATTTATGTTGTAAAGCCCCAAGAACATTCCTTAAACAGCCTTGATCCCAAACCTGTCTTGTGGAGTTTATGGGACCTCCGGAAACACTAACTTGGTAAGATTTAGACTCAAACAGACATGGAAGAGTCAAGTTCCAGCACCATGTCTTGTTACCTGTCATAGTAATTTGTAAGGCAAACTACTACATTTCTCTGAGCTTCTGTTCTCTCATCTATAGAATGAGGATGATATACATACCTCCTGATTTGTTACACGGATAAACTGTATTTGGGAAAGAAAAGTGACGTGTATATACAGTATACGTATGGGATGAAGATAAAAATTAAAGTTGGTATTTCTAGCCAGTGTGCTCTGATGGTCACCAGATTCTCCCAACTGTACACATCTGTGCTGTGCTAGGCTAGTAATGTAATGCTCAAAATTCTCCAAGCCAGGCTTCAGCAATACGTGAACTGTGAACTTCCAGATGTTCAAGCTGGTTTTAGAAAAAGGCAGAGGAATCAGAGATCAAATTGCCAACATTCGCTGGATCATCAAAAAAGCAGGAGAGTTCCAGAAAACATGTACTTCTGCTTTATTGACTATTCCAAAGCCTTTGACTGTATGGATCACAATAAACTGTGGAAAATTCTGAAAGAGATGAGAATACCAGACTGCCTGACCTGCCTCTTGAGAAACCTGTATGCAGGTCAGGAAGCAACAGTTAGAACTGGACATAAGAATACATTTGAATCAGTTCTAATGAGGTGGATGAAACTGGAGCCTATTATACAGAGTGAAGTAAGCCAGAAGGAAAAACATAAATACAGTATACTAACGCATATATATGGAATTTAGAAAGATGGTAACAATAACCCGTGTACGAGACAGCAAAAGAGACACTGATGTATAGAACAGTCTTATGGACTCTGTGGGAGAGGGAGAGGGTGGGAAGATTTGGGAGAATGACATTGAAACATGTAAAATATCATGTAAGAAACGAGTTGCCAGTCCAGGTTCGATGCACGATACTGGATGCTTGGGGCTAGTGCACTGGGACGACCCAGAGGGATGGTATGGGGAGGGAGGAGGAGAAGGGTTCAGGATGGGGAACACATGTATACCTGTGGCGGATTCATTTTGATATTTGCAAAACTAATACAATTATGTAAAGTTTAAAAATAAAATAAAATTAAAAAAAAAAAAAAAAGAACTGGACATGGAACAATAGACTGGTTCCGAATAGGAAAAGGAGTGCGTCAAGGCTGTATATTGTCACCCTGCTTATTTAACTTCTATGCAGAGTACATCATGAGAAACGCTTGATGAAAGTGAAAGAGGAGAGTGAAAAAGTTGGCTTAAAGTTCAACATTCAGAAAACTAAGATCATGGCATCTGGTCCCATCACTTCATGGCAAATAGATGGGGAAACAGTGGAAACAGTGGCTGACTTTATTTTTCTGGGCTCCAAAATCACTGGAGATGGTGATTGCAGCCATGAAATTAAAAGACGCTTACTCCTTGGAAGGAAAGTTATGACAAACTTAGACAGCATATTAAAAAGCAGAGACATTACTTTGTCAACAAAGGTCTATCTAGTCAAGGCTATGGTTTTTCCAGTGGTAATGTATGGATGTGAGAGTTGGACTGTGAAGAAAACTGAGCACCAAAGAATTGATGCTTTTGAACTGTGGTGTTGGAGAAGACTCTTGAGAGTCCCTTGGACTGTAAGAAGATCCAACCAGTCCATCCTAAGGAAATCAGTCCTGGGTGTTCATTGGAGGGACTGATGTTGAAGCTGAAACTCCAATATTTTGGCCACCTGATAAGAAGAGCTAACTCATTTGAAAAGACCCTGATGTTGGGAATGATTGAAGGCAGGAGGAGAAGGGGATGACAGAGGATGAGATGGTTGGATGGCATCACCGACTCAATGGACATGAGTTTGGGTAAGCTCCGGAAGTTGGTGATGGACAGGGAAGTCTGGCGTGCTGCAATTCATGGGATCACAAAGAGTCGGACACAACTGAGCGACTGAACTGAACTGAACTGAGACTAGCCACTACATGTGGCTATTAAGCACCTGAAATGTCACTAATCTGTAAAGGAAAAATCTGTGCCAAATTCTTAAGATCCAGCACCAAAAAAGATAAAATATTTCCATGTTTCCATTAATTACATGTTGAAGGGATATTTATATTTAATGAATTAAATAAAATCTATTATTAGATTTAATTTTACCCGTTTCATTTTACTTTTAAAAATCCTTTTTCTTTTTAAAATACATCCACTACTCTGCAATTTTAAATCATATAGTGGCTCATGATTGCAGTTCAGACCATAGTTCTTACAGTCCAGTGGTTGAAGGAATCTCAGAATCCTTCCACTCCCTAACCTTGTTTGTGCTGCTGGCCTCATTACTGACACCATGCAGAGCCTCTGATCACTTCCAGGCCGCCTGAGCAATTCTTTGAGGGCCTGGCAACCAGGCAGAATTTCCAGGATGTGGACTTGGAAAGAGTTAATGAATTAGCTTAAGAAGATGAAGACATTATGCCTAATAGAGACAGATTTCAAAGTGGGGTTGGGAAAAAGCATTATTCGGTCTGGAGTCCATTATTTTGGTCTGGACTTTGATTTCATAACAACCCCACACTCTCACACTGTCAGCCTCTCACAGACAAACTCGCACTGCCAACTTAATCACCAATTAAGAGTGTCTGCCTCAACTGGGCACTTTTTCAGGCCCATGCCAGGGGTGAGTTAAGCAGATCTTTGGCCTCAAGGGCTTCAAATAGGTATTTGCGTTGAGACAAAGAGTCTCAGGATCCAATAATGTCAACCTATCCAAGAGGGCCAGCCTTAAAGGTGTAATGAAAACTGAATATCTTCCCTGGGCAGTGAACATAGTGGGTGATATGGGAAGAGACCCTGGCACGTCTACATCTGTTCAGAGACACGTCTTTACACAGACATGATGATTCTATGTGAACATACTTGACTTCCCTTCAGGTACATTAGAATATAGCTCCATGTTTCCAATAAGGATACACATGTGATTTTTCTTTGTGTTACCATCTGATACAGAACCTTGAACTTGAATGTTCAATTACATGTGTAAGGAAGTGACAGAAAGAGGGAAGGCAGGCAAGAAGGAAGGAGGGAAGCAAAAAGAGAGAGGAAAGGAAGGAGGATCAAGAAGCACAGCCAGTTAGAAAAGTCTATCTGAGAGCTCTCACAGTGCCTCAGGCTCCCTGCACTCTTCAATAGGAATTAACCTAGTGGCTCAGACAGTAAAGCATCTTCCTGCAATGCGGGAGACCCCGGTTCGATCCCTGGCTTGGGAAGATCCCCTGGAGAAGGAAATGGCAACCCACTCCAGTACTCTTGCCTGGAAAATTCCATGGACAGAGGAGCCTTGTAGGCTACAATCCATGGGGTCGCAAAGAGTTGGACACAACTGAGCGGCTTCACTTCACTTCACTTCTTCTTCAGGACTTAATCCTATAGTAAGTAATCTGGGTGTCTCCTCAGAGATGTCTAAGTTGGGTCTGATGGCATCAAAAATCCCTTTCTTACAGCTCCACTACACACCCTCTCCAGTTCCCCACCATCACATTACCCACTTATCATTTCTGTTGCCGCACAAATAACTGCAATTAAGTTTTTTTGAGCCACCAGGGAAGCCCTTTTATATTTATACTTTAGCTCATTCCACAAAGATCTGAGTAAGTATACCACAGACAATGTTACCTATAATAACAGACCTATGAAAGGAGAATCAAATTTAGAGGAACTAGGGACGGGAAGCCTGGTGGGCTGCTGTCTACGGGGTCGCACAGAGTCGGACACGACTGCAGCGACTTAGCAGCAGCAGCAGCAGCAGCAATGGAAAAGAAGGCCAGGTAGAGATAAACCCAAATGCTGGATGGGGCATCACCCTGGGTGCTGGAGGGAGGCCTTAGATTTGGATCTGAGCCCTGGAGGGCAGGTTCCAACTACAGAACTGTTTCTACGAGGCTTTTCCCTACCAGGCCTTGAGGCCTTTCAGCCTCCTCAAGCCACTTCCCTTCTGTCCCCAGGCCAGCCCCAGAGGACAGACTGGTCTCCCGGTGCTACTCTTCAGTGGACCAGGAGAGGAGGAGGGGCAGGAGATGGAGCAGCAATTAAGAAATACCGATTACTGCTTTAATTGAGCTGAGGGGAAGCGGGGGACAGCCAGCAGTGCGGTTTGCGCCAACATCCTTCCAATAAGCAGTGTCTGTGTGGGGAGGAAGCCTGGGCCTTCCCCTCATCCATTCTCAGCATTCCCATCAGAAGTCCCGGAAGCACAGGCCCAGAGCTGCTGGCAGGGCCGGGCTTGTGTGGGTGAGATGGCCTTTCTCTGCTGCTCATTTCGTGCCAGGCCAGCCTCACCTTCCCCTACCGAGGCCCAGGCCCGAGCACGTCTACTCTTTCCTGTCAGGCTGGGGGTACTGGTTGGCAGTGCTCCCCAAGGACCCAGCTGCACCCCAGAGGAACCTAATTAAGACCTTCAAACACAGTGCCCTCGGAGGTGGTCATGGGTGACCAGAAGGGTCACTCCCTGCAGCTGACTGCAGCTGCCCCTCTGCATCCTATCACGTCTGCCCTGGCCTGGCCCTCCAGGCCCACATCCTGGTAAGAAGGATCTGACCCCCAGCCCACTGCCTGATTAGAGATGATGAGACTATTTTTTAAAACCATTCCTCCCTAATGAGCTGCCACATCCCTGTTTCCAGTCAGAGTCCACACGAGGTTGGAGCTGGGCAGGGCCTGTGTCCTTAGCAGCTGCCTCAGCCCAGAGGCCCTCCGCAGCCTCATTATCACAATTCCCAGAACCGAGGCAGGCCTTTGTCTAGGAGCTTGTAACTTGTTAGTGGCTTGAGGCTGAGTCATTTCTCCTTTGCCTATAGGGGAATGGCCCCCAAACAAGCGTTTCTTTAGCCCTGTCTATATCAACCACTAGGCACCAGAGAAGCTACAGAGGATTTGTTTACAAGGATCTCATACTTGGGATGGGTGGCTGTTTGTAGTATCCGAAGCGAAGTAGTATCTGAACCTTTGCAACCTTGTAAACTGCATCATGCCAGGCTTCCCTGTCCTTAGATGTACGTATACCTCCAGGCATGATATAATTCATGCTCTACTGGAAGTGCAACTGTTAACACACTCAGTCTAGAATAAAATATGTTGTTGTTATTGTTTAGCTGCTAAGTCATAACCTACTCTCTGCAATTCTGTGCATTGTAGCCCATCGGGCTCCTCTGTCCATGGTATTTATTCTCCAGGCAAGAATATTAGACTGAGTTGCCATTTCCTCCTCTAGGGGATCTTCCTGACCCAGGAATCAAACCTACATCTCCTATATCTCCTGCATTGGCAGGCAGATTCTTTACCACTGAGCCACCACAGAAGCCCATGCCTTGTTTGCTTATCTATAAAGCAAGACAGCACCTACCTCAATGGGTATGTGAGGATTGCAGAAGTTAATACAAAGAGCACTTGGACCAATGCCACTCATTTTAAAGGCTCAAGACTGGCATAATCTAGAGCAATCATGTTGAGTCCTTGCCCCTGATGCAGATAACATTGGTCCAAATCTTCCCATTCTGTTTCCCTGTAGGATTCCAAGGCCTTCCCTGGATTTCTGCAGATAGCCGCAGACTCATGTATCACTATCACCCCCGGGTTCCTGTGTACAGGCACAGTGTCTCTGTTCATATAACATGGCCCTAGTGACAAATCTGGTTCTCTTCCTGATGTCCACCCGGATGTAAACACTCTCACACCCTTCCTGGAGGCCTTCCTGAGGGTGGTAGATTAAACTCAAGAGTCAGGGATCTGAGGGAAATGGAGAAACAACGCAGGGCTCTTCGTAGGGACCACCAGGCATCTTCTAGTCTTAAAATGCCAATGACCAGGGATATTCCCATGACCCATTTTTCCGTCTCCTCTCTTCTATCTGAAGCTCCAATCTTCCTGCCCCCTCTAAACCTTTGAGAAAGCAGAACCCAAACCAAACCAAATACAAATTTTTCTTATTGTCCCCACAGAAAACCCTAAACATCTCATTCTATGAGGCCTCCTGTTATCCCTTATGATCCTAGCACTTTATAGCCCCCGTCCAAAAGCTTTTCAAGATATTTTCCCAGAGACAGGTTCCTCCTTAAGATGAATTCTATGCTCTTCAAACAGTACTATTTTTTTCTTTATTGTATTTGTTAAAGTGCCATCATATAAGGCAGGTTACTAGTCTAACTCTTCTAAAAGCACTAGAGCTCATTCATCTGACATTATTTTGGGAATTGAGTCTCCCAACCATGATAGAAGCTTGCCTTCAGATCCCAGCCAGAGGTGTCACAAGAACTTTTACCTGATGTTGAGATTCAGACTTTTGTAGAATTGGAGTCCACCTGAGAAGTCATTCCCTAAGATCATGGCATCTGGTCCCAGCACTTCACAGCAAACAGGTGGGGGAAAAGGGGGAAACAGTGACAGACTTTATTTTCTTGGGCTCCAATATCACTGTAGATGGTGACTGCAGCCATGAAATTATAAGACTCTCGCCCCTTAGAAGGAAAGCTATGACAAACCTAGACAGCGTATTAAAAAGCAGAGATATTACTTGGCCGACAAAGGCCCATCTAGTCTAAGCTATGGTTTTTCCAGTGTATGGACGGCTGTGAGTTGGATTATAAAGAAAGCGGAGTGCCAAAGAATTGATGCTTTCGAACTGTGATGTTGGAGAAGACCCTTGAGAGTCTCTTGGACTTCAAGGAGATCCAACAAGTCCATCCTAATGGAAATCAGTCCTGAATATTCATTGGAAGGACTGATGCTGAATCTGAAACTCCAATACTTTGGCCACCTGATGGGAAGAACTTACTTGAAAAGACCCTGATCCTGGGAAAGATTGTAGGTGGGAGGAGAAGGGGATGACAGAGGATGAGATGGTTGGATGGTATCATTGACTCAATGGACATGAGTTTGAGCAGACTCTGGGAGATAATGAATGACAGGGAAGCCTGGAATGCTGCTGTTTATGGGTTTGCAGAGAGTCAGACGCGACTTAGCAACTGAACAAGTTACCCCTCATTTAGTAACTGAAATTTCCCTGTAAAACACCCTTGATAGCTGACCATGCTCCTTTCGGGGATCGTCTAGGGTCAGGAAAATTGTGGTTTTCTTATTGCTAGAGAGTTTTTCTTTTGGTTTAATCTATAGCCAACCTACTGCAACTTCTAACCATTGGTACCGACATCTGATATAGCCAAATAAAATGCGTTCTGTTCTACTTAACAACCTCATGTGAAGGACACCCCAAGGTTAAGCTCTTTCAGAGCCTCATCTTCCTTTCATTCTTAGTAGTACCTGTCACAATTTGCAATTATGTAATTCTTTATGTACCAGTTGAGACAGAAATCCAGTACTAACTTAACCTGAGATCTATTGCCCCACCTAATCCAAAAGGCATCTCTAGATCCAGCAAGCTTTTAGGGCTCTTTCTGTCTCCTAACTTCTCTAGCTTATTCTTTGTTCCTTTCACCTCTTTGCAAGCAGACTATTTTTTCCCCATGGGATGGCAAAAAAAAAGAGTCACTGTCTCTTCTGGTATTATACCCCTTTACAGACCAAGATCCCTGAGAAAAGAACACAAGTATCCTTGCCAGAGGCTTCCACAGCTCTGTGCATGATCACAGCCAGGCTCAAACCAACTGCTGAAGACAGGAGTCACTCATCAGCCAGCGCTAGGCCAGGTGCCCTCTCTGGGTTCAATGGATGTACAAGGCCAGCACTTCAGGAAATGTTATGCTCCATTATGAAAAGGGTAATGGATCATGTCTCAAAAGAAGAGACCCTGGGAAAGCATTAAATACAGAGTTTTTGTGTTGATACCCAACTTCTCCCTTAATTGTATGCACTCCTCTCTGTTTTCTTCATCACTAGTCAGAGAATATAGCTCATGGTGGACACTGAAATAATTTATTGAATGAATGAATGATTGTTTCATGTGTTTTCTCTTCTTCAGACTAAAGAACTGCCTGCCCTGTTCTTGGACTTTTCTTCAAATCAAAAGTTTTCAGCATTGCCAGAGATTACAAGCAAACTCCGGATCAGGACTCATGGCTTCCAACCCAACCCCTACCATGAATGAGCTCTATGACCACACTGAGACAGTCTCCTCATGTGTCAAATGGGAAGATAATCCTGACATCAGTTTTGGAGAAGATTCAATGAGATAATACAAGTGCTTAGTGGATTACTCTATATGAGATTTAAGGTAAAAATAGTGTAATTGCCAAAGAGCTTCCCCTAGAAGTGTTTTCTGTTGATTCTCCAATGAATGCATGAAAATAGGTAGTTAAAGATCTTTTACTTTGAGCTCAAATTCAGTATCTCTGGGAAGTTCCATCTCCTTTCCTGGTTGTCGACACTGCATTTTTCAAGATCTCAGTGCCTTTGGGAATTCTCAAAATTGACATAGACATCAGAAAGGATGGGCAATGCTCACTTCTGGAAGACACAGCAGAGGAAAGGGATAGCCCACAGAACAAAATACGATTGGCAGGAATACCATTGCATATTTACTGCTTCATTGTCTAATCTGTCATTTTCACCCTCACTCTACTGTAAATGATTCCTCATTCATATAATGAAGGAAGAGTCTGCAAATCTTAAAAGTAGCTGGTTTCTTCTCTGACATTGAAGACAAGAACTCTGAATTACGAGAGACTCACCTTTCTATTTAAACATGCTATTGCCCTCAAAATAAAACCTAAGTGTCTAAACAACATAAAATCCTTCTTGACTTGATCCAAATATCTCACGTCACCCCTTCTCTTGTAGGATCTGGCTTCACCTTGGTGAAATGCCTGTAGTTCTTCAAACTTGAACTTCTCTCTCAGTTCTTTCTGGGTTTCAATTATCTGTCTGCCAGCCCTTTACCCTCACAACTTCTTTTTCTCTAGCTCATTTCTTCCAGGAAGTCTTCCTTGGTCACCACCCCAAAGGATAGGCTAGATGCCATCCAATATACTGCCAGACTGTCCTGTACTTACTGTCTTATCGATGAGGGTAGAGACCTTGTCTATCTTTTTCATTGCTCCATTTTCAGTACAAGAAGTGTATGGCACATAGTAGGTGTTCAGGTGTTTTGTTTTATTTTAACATGAAAAAGCTCTCAACTCCAGATATTAAGAAGGCAGACATTTCATTAAGAAATACAATTGGGAGCATAACCCATTGTCTTCTCTATCAGCCTTGGTCTTTCCAATGAGGTCATTAAGAGCCATCGTTTTCCACCCACATACATGGAATTTGGACAGTGGTCTGTGACATTTGGAAGGGATTTAGAGATCTTGGTGATTATTTAGGTGGATTTGTATCATGTTGCAGGTCCCACAGCATGTCAAGCCTTTGATCAATATAGAGAATGGATGTGGGCCAACAAATTGTGATCCGTGCTAGCAAGGGACCCAGAGCATCCTTTCCTCAGAACTAAGACACTTGCAGCTTTCTCCGTGTTCCTTTCGATTGTATTCTTGAGGGCTCCCTTTCTCTATAACCAGGGCCATGACTTTTTCAGGGATGTTGACAAATACAAACTCACTGGGGAAATTGTAATCATCCCTAATCTAGCTGGAGCTTTCTGGCCATGAGTCGTAACCTTAATAAGTATAAGTAGATGCCATCTGTCTATCCACCTCCGCACGGCTGCGCCAGCCCCTTCTTTATCTGCTCAGGCTGGGCGAGCTGCCAACTTCCTGCTAGGGGCCATTCTTAGAGCAAGGAGAGGGCCTCATGTTACTCATCTGGCCCAGGTCTTGTCCTTCAGATGAGTGAAAGAGCGGCAACCTAACTCATGGATTTGAGGATTCTGCCCAATCTATTCTACTGTTTGGCAATTCAAAGATCTGTACCTTTAGAATCATCTCTTCAGATTAGAATATCATTCTCCTCAAAGGCCCTTGTCAATGTGCTTAACAAGTAGCATTTTAAAAAATTTAAAGTGATAGAAACCATAATTCAAATGTTAGATGTGATTGCAAATAAGTTCTTGGAGGGTAGTTTTAGCATGCAACAGAGTAAATGTTAAAGTTGTGGAAATTGCAAATACATACATATGAAAAATGCAATGATGGTGTTTAAGAAATGGCTTCTTGTGTGCTTGAGATAAAATATTCAGTGACCATGTCATATAAGGATTCAGTAAGTATTCTATTTTCAACAACTCATACAGAAATATAGATGATGTTTTCTTCAAATGAACTTTTGTAAGTCTTAAGTGATTCAGTGGCTCAAAAGTGTCTCCAGTGATAAAAATATTGACTTCAAAGATATTTTTTGAGTAAGTTTGCTTTGTGATAAATAAGAAAAAGATGCACACTTCTAAATCGATGTAGTATTTTATATGTGGTTCACAATATTTAAATGTAATTAAATTAATAGATTAGATACAATAAGCATATATTTGGATTATTCCATTTACATACCTAGAAGCTTATCTGTTTGTGCTGCAAGCAAAATTTTCTTGTTGATTTTCTTGCAGGAAGAACAGAAAATAACCCCGTTTGTGAGACCTATATGCATGCAAATATGATAAATATAAGTAATTCAAAAAAGTTCTGATTTTTAGCATTATAGTTATTTTAATTCTTTTTTGAAATGTCAAAAATAAAATATTTCAAAAGCTTTTGGGGGCACATTTTTCTCTGATTTTGGTCTGTATATGTGGGTAGTCTGCTTATTGGCTCCTTGGGTCTATGGTCCAAATATTATCCAATAGCTAAAACCTAGGAGGGATATTATCACGTGGTACAAGTTCAGCCACATAGAATTGCCCCTTTCAAGCCTGGGGAAGAGGCCATATCAAAATTCCATCATTCTCTCTACGGATTAGGACCCCTTCATCCTGATTCCTGGCCTTCTGTCTACTCAGGGAGTGAGACTGTAGCAAAATCTCATTAAACCTCTGATTAGTTTCCAAGGGTAGGGGTAAAACATTACCAAACATTTAATGGCTTAATACAACGGAAATGCATTCTCTCAGAGTTCTGAAGGTCATGAGTCTGAAATCAAGGTGTCAGGGGGTTGATTCCTTTCCAAGGCTCTGAGGGAGAATCCATCCCATGCTTCTTTCCTAGCTTCTGCCGGCAACCCTAGGCATCCCTTAGCTTGTTGTATTACTCCAGTCTCTGCCATTGTATTCTTAGGGCTTTCTCCCTGCATGTCGGTCTCAACTCCCCCTCTCTTTTCTCTTATAAGGACACCAGTCATTGGATATAGGTTCCACCCTACAGCCAAGATGATCTCATCTGAAGATCCTTTGTTTAATAATATCTGTGAAGTTGCTTTTCTCTTTTTTTCTTTTTTCTCACCTTGAGAACTAGTTTATTGATACTTAAATATTATCTGGGGATGCAGTGTTAAAGTGTCTGCTCTAGGGTTGAATGTTCTCTGCTTAATATTTTTTTCTATTTAGTAGTTGATATTACATATTAAATAGTTATAAATATATACTTTAATTTTTAACAGCCAGTGGAAGTTGCTGTTACAGTCTAGAGTTTTTAATAATAACTTATAACTTTCTTTTTATAATTCCTTTTTGAGCCATACAATGCAATTTCAAAGTTGCTTTTTTCAAATGACGTCATCCTCACAGGTTCCAGGTCTTAGAATTTGGACATATCTTTGTGATGACAACTACTGTTCAGCCCACAACACTCCCTTATTTCCTAAATAGCAAGTATACTGTTTATTCTTCAGTCACACGAGCTTTGAAAACAGTTGCATTTCTCTGGGGCTTGACGGCTAGGCAGTACCTTCTTAGTTCATTGATGAGGTCTGAGCAGTTTTCTGGGTAAGACCGAGAAGGAACCACCACGCATTTCACCCAGGTCTTCTGACACCATTCCTGGTCTGCTCTGGGGGCATGGAAATGAGGAGCTGAGAAAGTAGAGTCAACTTAAAAGTAAGACCTCAGGCTGGATTGGGTGATCCTTCTTTGTACTTTTCCTATCATTTATCTGTCTGTACTCTTCATGAGACCAAGGTCTGAGTGGATAGAGACCAGTTTATTCACTATTGTATCCCTAACTCAGATGAATACGGAGAAGGAATATTTGTTAATGAGAATGAATGAGAAAAAAAAGGAAAGTCTTCCGCACGCCGAGCCATATATCTGAGAGCTGGCTCTCACTGGGGTCTTATCTGCCCACCCGCACTCCCTCTCCCTGGGACTTCCAGATCCTCAGGGTGTGGGCACTCCCCAAAGAACTGGTTAAAGCCCCAGTCTGTCTTTACTTTTCCTTCAGTTTTTTCCGAAGGATGCCATCCAGAAAGCACAAATTTAAATGAGGCCAAGTCAAAAAGGCTGCCAGTTGATGAAGGCCTGGCCTCTCAAAAATAGATACAAATGAGAGAATCCAACAGAAAGTGCCTTTGTAAAACTTCTAACAGAAAGAAACTTATGGGGCTTCCCCAGTGGCTCAGCAGTAAAGAATCCACCCGCCAATGCAAGAGTCATGAGTTTGATGCTTGCCCAGGAAGATCCCACATGTCACGAACACCCAAGCCCATGTGCCACAACTACTGAGCCCATGTGCTGTGACTACTGAAGCCCTTGTGCCCTAGACCCCGGGCTCCACAACAGGAGAAGCTGCCACAAACGGAAGCCCATGCCCTGCAACGAAGAGTATACCCTGCTCACTGCAACTAGAGAAAGAGCTCTCTAGCAGCAACAAAGAGGCAGCATAGTCAAATAATTTTTTTTTAATTATAAAAAGAAATAAACGTGTAATTAAGGATGTGCTGGTGTGTGTAAGGGCATGTATGGTGTATAGGTTACGTTCCTGTATACCATCAAAACCGGGAGGCCATAGAAGAGACGATGCATTTCCTATAAAATCAAACTGGAAGTTCAGGCCCCAGAAGACAGAAAAACCAATGTTAGCATGGACTCCTACAGGGCAGTAGCGTGCGTTCTGAAAAAGTGAAGTTCAAGAAGTCGTGACCACCTCCCTCTCCCTTCCCTGACCCTGCTATGACGGTCTCCCTCTCCCATCTCCTTGACTTCCTCCCTCTTCTGTGATCTGTTCTTATAGGGCCATGATCTGATGTTGCTAATTAATGACTTCTTCAGTGTGACCTTTGCTAGGTGTACTGAAAGTTTGGTAGGACAGGTTGATGACAGCCCAGAAGAACCAGAGCCAGGGTCGGGGTGGAGGGAGGGGAGGAAATGCTGGTTCCACACACCTGCACCACACCAACTCTGCCAACTTGTAGGGCCAGCACGGAAAAGCAGTTCTCCTCTCTCTCTCTTTCTCTCATCTTCTCTCATCTTCTATGTCTAGGCCAACAGTCACTAGTTTCTACTATGTATCTTCATGACATTTTTTTCTATAAATACTTCTTCCCTAGCTCCAAAATGATGAGACAAATCATACATGACTTGCCTTTCTGCTTCATTCCATTTGGACTCATTCCAGACTGCTGACAGCAATTAAAATATGGCACATAGCTTTGATCTGTCTTCTTCCCTAGCACCCAGTACAGTTTTGTCTTAATATGTTGTTGGAAAAAAAAAAAAACACTGGATTTGGTGTCTCTAAGATAAGGGACCTGATGAATTTAAATAAATTGTAATTAAAGTAGGAAGGAAAGAGTATAGAAATTTGAAGCAAGATGGTTCTGGGTTCAAAAGCAGAAAATATTCTGTGACTTTGGAAAATTACATGAACTGAGGATCAATTTCCTTATCTGTGAAATGCGGTTCTTAACAAGAAACTCACAATGTCGTGGCAGGTCTTATATCAAAAATCACATGGAAAAGGTCTAGCCTAAAACAGCTCTTGATATATGTAAGTTCTCTTCCCTCTCAGCCATAAAAATGCTCTGAGGTTGACTGAGATTATTTTTCATACTAAACATTGTCTCTAGACGCATCTGTTCCAAATTTCAACACAAACTATATTCACACCCAGACTTGTTTCAAATATTTCAGCACGAGCACATATGACTTTATATATAGGCTTGTGTTGTACACATGAGACTTGGGCATTTGACTGTATGAAAATTATATCTCAATGAAAAAACATCTACTCTCTTTCCTTCCCAAAATGTGGGATTGTGTTTCCACTCTCTGTAAGGCCCGCTGACATCCTATCCTGGCTTCCAGCTGCAGATGTGCTCCAGCTGGAAAAGGTGAAGACAAGATAACTGGTGATGCTATCTAACCATCACATCCTCTGCTGCCCGCTTCTCCTTTTGCCTTCAATCTTTCCCAGCATCAGGGTCTTTTCCAATGAGTCAGCTCTTTGCATCAGGCAGCTTCTGCATCAGTCCTTCCAATGAAAGTTCAGGGTTGATTTCCTTTAGGATTGATTGGTTTTATCTCTTTGTAGTCCAAGGGATTCTCAAGAGTCTTCTCCAGCACCACAATTGGAAAGCATTAATTCTTCAGCACTCAGCCTTCTTTATGGTTCGACTCTCATATCCATACATGACTACTGGAAAAACCATAGCTTTGACTATACAGACCTTTGTCGTCAAAGTGATGTCTCTGCTTTTTAATACACTGCCTAGGTTTGTCATAGCTTTCCTTCTAAGGAGCAAGCCCGCTGTGGAGTGGGGACAAGCACTCCGCTATGAGCATGTGCTTTCTCCCTGCCCCCTCTCCCACCTCTTCTCACTGCTCCAGCATGCCCTTCGTGGGGAACAGTGATCCCACGAGGTGATAAGGGAAATAAAAGCCACAGGACCAGCCTCTGGGAAACCTGCCCCAACCTTCTTGCGTTGGCTACAGCATTGAGATCGTCCATATAAGGACTTGATGCAAATCAAGAAGAGGCACCCTTTCTTCCCTCAGCTGCAGCCCTACCCGGGGCACTAGCATGAAGAACAAAGCCTGGACTGAATTTCTCCCCTCTGGCCCTCTTGGTTGGCACCTTTCTGCAGGGCACAGCCAAGCTCTAGAGTGATCCCGCTGATTGATGGATACCCAGATGTTGATTCTATTGCCAACCCCGATCCCTGCCCCTCAAGGAGAGAGCCCCCAGGCCTAGGATCAGACTGGAGGCAGGCCCCACCCACACTAGAAGCCCTAGCCACACTCAAAGACAGTGCTCAGCCTCACTGCTGCCTGGGTCCCTGCCAGAACTGGAGCCCAGGCTCAGAGGGGCAGGCTTTATTTTTAGCAGGTAATCAGCCTTCATTTTGTTCTTCTCAGGGAAGCCCCGCCCTTGTCTAAAAGACCCGTGTAATTAGCACCTCACCAGCTCTAATTCCCTCCCTAACTGCCTGTAATTATCATCCAGCTGACCTTTGTTCCCTTAATTGCTGTTTGACTCCTGATCCCTGCCATACCACTCTGCTTTCTCTCTCTCTTCCCTCCCTTTGCCCCAGGAGCTATTGTTTGGTTCTTCTAATCCCAGGGAGTCTTGGAATGCCCATATCTTCTGGAAAACAACCCTCATTTGCTGTTTCACACTACTTTCTCCTGCTTCTCTTTGCTGGCTCCTTAGGAATCAGCTTGCAAGTCATAACAATAGCCTCCTCTAACAGAAGAGAAAATGAGATGAATAAAATCCTCCAGGGATTTGGTTGGGCTTCCCTGATGGCTCAGATGGTAAAGAATCTGCCCATGTTGTGGGAAACCTGGATTCGATCCCTGGATTGGGAAGATCCCCTGGAGAAGGGAACCGCTACCCACTCCGGTATTCTGGCCTGGAGAATTCCAGGGACAGAGGAACCTGGCAGGCTACAGTCCATGGGGTCATGAAGAGTCAGACACAACTGAGCAACTTTTGCACAGGGACTTGATTATGCAGCCAGTCACTGATGGAGAGAGACCACTCCCAAGTATTTGACACTGGCTTTCCTGCTTCCCCAGCTGAAGAACTCAAACTCGGGCTGCTTCAATGATCCCAATTTCTGACCTATATTCTCTTAGCACTAGGTATGGCCACTTACTTACACTTTATACATAGTTTTTTAAAATAATTGTATTCATTTATTTATCTCGGCTGTACTGGGTCTTCATTGCTATGCTTGGGCTTTCCTCTAGCTGCGGAGTGCAGGAGGTGCTTTTAGTTGTGCTGCGTGGACTTTGACTTTTGTTGCAGAGCACGGGCTCGAGTGCTCTCAGCTTCACTAGTTATGATTTGTGGGCTAAGTAGTTGTGACTTCTGGGGTCTAGAGCACCGACTCCATAGTTATGGCACACAGGCTTAGTTTCTCCTTGGCATGTGGGATCTTCCCAGACCAGGTATCAAACCTGTGTCTCCTGCATTGGCAGGTGGATTCTTTACCACTGAGCCACCCAGGAAAGGCCCTACACTTGTTTTTAATCTCAACCTCAAGTTTGGCTTCATGACCTTTGAATTTCCCCACTCTCTCTGCCTAGCTCAGTCTTGCATCAGATGTCTGTATGGTTTGCCCTCTTGCTTCATTCAGAGCATTGTTCAAATATTCCCATATTTGAGCCTTCTTTGACTTTATATGAGGACTTCTTTGACCACTGTGATGGACAGACTCTAGAGGTGGCCCTCGTGATCCCCACCCTCTGATGTTCGTGTCTCTGCAATCCCTCTCCTTGAATGTGGGCAAGACCTATAACAGGTTTCAACTACATAGAATATGACAGACTGATGAGATGTCATTCCTGGGATTATGCTAAATTTTATGAGATGCCATCTTGCTGTCAGACTCACTCTGGAGACTTAATCCCTTGCAGTCTTTGAAGACATGAGCATCTATGTTAGGAGGCCCAGTGTCTAGGAACAGAGAGCACCTTCTATGAGTTGACCTCCAATCAATATCCAGCAAGAAACTAGTACCCTCAGTTCTAGAACAGCAAGGAAATTAATTCTACCAACAACAACCAGTATGAGTTTAAAGATGAATTAATCCCCAGTTGAGCCTCCAAATGAGAACACAGCTCAGCCAACACCTTGATTGCAGTTTTATAAGATCCTGAGCAAAGGACTCGGCTAAGCAATGACTAGACCCATACCCTAGAATCTGTGAGATGATAAATGTTTACTTTTCAAGGCACTGAATCTGTGCTAATCAGTTATGCAGCAATAGATAACAAATATATCACCTTATAAAACATCTCTGCCATCCCTATTCTTTCCTCATTTTTCTCTATATACTTACCACTCTCTGACATTTATTTTTTAAAACTTGTGATTTTATTTTACTTACTAAAATGTAAGATCAAAAAAGATTCACAACTGAATTCACAACTTCCCCCAAAAGATTTCTGGTCCATAACAAAAAGTTAACAAATATTTTTAAGTTGAGTGTGTTTCCATTTTAGCAATAGTTACATTTTTTATGTATACCACAACCCAATGGTATGCATATGACGAAGAACCAGGCTATTTTTTTTTTTCTTATACATCATAGACCAATTCTTTTGTAGAGTGCAAATAAAGTGAATTACTAGAAAAATAAAATTAAAAAGCCAATTTAAAAAATTATGATTAGATTCAAAAGACAAAATTACTCTGTCAGATGGCTCTAAATTTTTCTAAGTGCATTCTTTCAATATCTTACTTATTGCACTGCAGACCTGTAACAATCTTAGAACAGGTAACAGTTCTAAAAAGCAGGAAAACATTTTGAGTGTCCCAACTGAGCAAGTAGTCAGTGCCTTGCTGGATTTCCTCCAGTCCTTTTTCCCATTTCTCTCTGTTCTTGCTCCTGACTTTGGTGTGGAAGCTCACTCAGTGACTTCTGAGGTGTACTACCCTCAGGCTGTTGGAGCCCAGCTCCCATACATAATGCAGAATTTTAAAATGAAGCATAATCCAGAATTTTCCCAGGGAACTGAACTGAAGCTACCTTTGAAACTTTACCTGAAATTATACCTTTGCTTGTTTCCCCATTTGCTGCAAAGGAGTCTGGAAAGGAAGGGAGTGGGGTGGAAGCTGATGCTGTTCTTGTTGTTCTTGTTGTGGTACAGTCGCTAAGTCCGACTCTTTGTGAGAACTATAAACTAAAAACTTAAAGCATTTATCACTCCTGTGAGGTTATACGAGACTCTTCTTTTCTTTCCTCCACTTTTCTTTAGCTTCTACATTTGCTGTGATAAATATATATTACTATAGGTTTGAGATGAGCTGCCCCGGTGGCTCAGACAGTAAAGAAATACAGCCAGTTCGATCCCTGGGTTGGGGAAATAGCAACCCACTTCAGTGTTCTTACCTGGAGAATTCTATGGACAGAGGAACCTGCCGGGCTACAGTCCATGGGGTCACAAAGAGTTGGACACAACTGAGCGACTTTCAGTTTCATAGGTTTGAAATAGAAAAATATGTCACTTAGAAAAAAATTGGTGGCCATATATATAATTGGTAGCACATTGAATGGAACTGCACTCCGTTTCCTATTTTTATCTCACACCTTTTCCATCCTGACCTCCCTCATTATGCCTATTGCTTTTTTTTGCTATCAAGTTATTTTCATTTTAAGGCTGGCTCTAATCTTTCCAACATTTAACACATAGTAGGCATTTAATGAGTTATCATTGGAAGAGTGAGTGAATGTGTTAATTAATTCATAAATAAAATTAATTTCCACAAGGTACAAAGTAAACAGTTGAGAATACCCCTGCTTGAGAATCTTGGACCCAGGACCCCATATCTTGTACCTTCCCATAGCTAACTCTTTTCAGAGTAGATCGGAAGAAAGCTTTTGGAAGAAAGTTTGGTTTTCTGGGGTCCCAAGTGTGATTTCCCTCAAATGACCTCCACTGGTTGCTGTCTAGCACTTGCCCAGATGGTAATCACTCATCCGACCACTGTGGAGAGGCATTGGTGATACTGAGATGAAATTCTACTGAGCAGGATGCACTCATCCCCATCAGCTCTCTGCTATGGAGAACCCGGGAGGGTCTAGCCTGGATGTTGGCAATGAGAGCCCACCCTGAGGCCCACCCAGGGAGTCCCCCCTTGAGCTTTGCTCCCGGAAGTGATGAGGTCACCCTGATTGTTTTAAGAGCTTAGCTTTATTTACCCAAACTCATCCCTAGAATGAAGTTTCTAATCACTGAAGGAACCCTCATTGACCTTTACTTTCCCCAATACAGATTCCTGATAGCAATTACTCTGAAAATTGCTACAAGATGGACTTAATTGAAAGGCAATTTGCCAAGGGTTCACTTTCTGTTTTCAGGTCCTAACCATGTTTAGCGTCAAACCTATCTCAGATGCAATAGGCAAGGGGGAAGAGGTACAAGCAGTAAGAGTTACATGGATCAGACTGCACTGGTCCAGACCCTGGCTGCTGCTGCTGCTGCTAAGTCGCTTCAGTCGTATCCGACTCTGTGTGACCCCAGAGACAGCAGCCCACCAGGCTCCCCCATCCCTGGGATTCTCCAGGCAAGAACACTGGAGTGGGTTGCCATTTCCTTCTCCAATGCATGAAAGTGAAAAGTGAAAGTGAAGTCGTTCAGTCGTGTCCAACTCCTAGCGACCCCATGGACTGCAGCCTACCAGACTCCTCCATCCATGGGATTTTCCAGGCAAGAATACTGGAGTGGGTTGCCATTGCCTTCTCTGCAGACCCTGGCTACTCTTAGCTTATTTTCAAACACATCACTGAGCGTAAATGAAACCAAGAGGAAGGGAGCTAAAGGGAGAACTGACACCTACCCTATGCCAGACATTTTCCCTGAATAATTATACTTATTCCCATTGATTGGGCATCTGTTATGTGCTGGGTACTTTTACAAATTTCTACCCCTTAACCCTCACAGATACTATTGAAGCAGATCATATTAGCCCCATTTATTCATTTTTTAAAAATGAAGGATCAAAGAGGTTAATTACTAATTTTGGCCAAGATTGCTCACTGTTGCCCAGTATCTGTCCTCTTCTTGTCTCTTAGTGAAAGAACCCCACATATGAGCTGGGCAAGTGGTTGCCCAGAATTAAGACTACATTTCTGAGTTCCCCCACCCCTTACAGGTATGTATGTACATGACTAAACTCTAACCAATGGAATATAAACAGAATTGGTGTGTTCAACTTCTGAAAGACGTTCTTAAATGACAGTAGACAAGTTTCTCTCCTTCATTGTTTGGGATGTCAGTTGTGATGGCTGGAGCTACACCAGGCACTTTGAGCCATGAGATGGAAGTCCTGTATTGAAGATGGTAGAGCAACAAGATAGAATCAACGTCACTGATGAGTATGGACATACTGTGTCAGAGCTGGGTGGTCTATCTTTACATAAAAGATAAATACATTTAATTTATTGAAGCCATGGTTATTTGGGTTCTTTGCTAAATCACAAGCCTGAGATGCCACAGCTAGCATGTCATAGAGCCATATGACCCAACCTAGATGTGATTCCAGACTTCTCAAATTCTCTAGTCTATTCTACAACTTCTGGGAACTCTAGGAGTTTGGTAGTGATAGAAATATGGATTAACTGGGCATTGTGAGTATAACTTCCCCTGCAGATTAAGCCATGCTTGGCCTTCCTTCATGCTGGTTAGAGGCAGAGGCAAACAACCAGCCAACTGATAGTATAACAGAAACCATATCTGCAAATTCAGTGCTCTCCCCACATTGCCAGCCTAATGTACAGTCATTAGTCCAAAGGACTTACGAGTGACACAACCTGACCAGAGACTTGGTTTCCTGATTTCCAGTCCCACACTCTTTCCATCATACAGGCTGCTTCCACGCATCTGGGCCAAACCTGAGACTATAGGATCTCCTTCTAACTTCTCCAAGAACCGCACAAAAAGGTAACCAACAGATTGGAAAGAAATTAGAAAGATAAAGATCACTGCCTGATCCCTCAAGGGCAAGGATTGCATTTTATTTGTCTGGCCATCCCCAAGGCCTCATACAGGACATGGCATATACCATGCATTTAAAACATTATTATTGGAAGGAAAAAAAAAAGGTTTAAAAGCTGAAATCAATGTTCCAGATGGACTTGAGTCTATTGTCTACCACAGCAAACAGGTGGCAGCAATAGCTCTGATGAGGCTCTAAGCAATACACTTTATTGGGCAAGAAACCAAGGCTGGGTTTTAATAAAATGTCCACATTGACATATTGATTTCTCTTGACCAAGCCCCTTGCTTTCAGGCTGTTCTCTCCGGCAAGGCAATCCACAGCGGGCACAGTCTATCTCTCACTTTTATCTCTTAGTGACTAGATGGAATATTAGCCATAGAGCCCAAGATTAAGGTTAATCTCTGCTGGGTCAAACACGATATATAGACAGTATGGCCCACTGACAGGGACGAAAAAGAAACTTTTTCATCTTCAACATGCTTTGCTGTCTCTTGGCTGAGCCATTTCTCATTGATCTTGGTCAAAGTACTTAATCCACTGGACTCTGTTTGGTTCATCTGTTGAATGGGAGCTTAATAGCATTTGCCTCATAGAGTTGTTCAGAGAAGACAACGGCAACCCACTCCAGTACTCTTGCCTGGAAAATCCAATGGATGGAGGAGCCTGGTAGGCTGTAGTCCATGGGGTCGCTAGGAGTCGGACACGACTGAGCGACTTCACTTTCACTTTTCACTTTCATGCATTGGAGAAGGAAATGGCAGCCCACCCCAGTGTTCTTGCCTGGAGAATCCCTGGGACGGGGGAGCCTGGTGGGCTGCCATCTCTGGGGTCCCACAAAGTAGACACGGCTGAAGCGACTTAGCAGCAGCAGCATAAAGTTGTTAAGGTCTAATGGGTTAATATGTGTGAATCACTTAGAACAGTGTCTGTGTATAATAAGTGCTCAATAAGCATTAGCTGCCATTGTGGTCAACATCACCATCATCATGAAGTCTACTGAGTTTTCTTTTTTCAACAAAGAACAGATCACTTTCAAAGAGCCTTCCCCTGTAAGTGCTCATCCTTTACCTATAAGCTCACAATTGAAATACCGTGTATTAAATGCCCAGATCCTTGGAATGATGCAGGATTGTACCCATCTAAAAAAATTTTATATATCTTACTGAAACTTCAAAAATCCCAATATTTTTATTTCACACTAGAATTGAAAAATGTCCTCTTCCATCCAACTTACAAGTCCTTTAATTGTCAAGATAAGTTTTATTTCTTCTGCCTGTCCATACATTGTGCCTTTCCTATTTCTCTAAAGATGCTACCTGGGACTTCCCTGGTGGTTCCGTGGTTTAGACTCCATGCTTCCAGTGCAGGGGGCGCAGGTTGGATCCCTGGTCAGGAACTAAATCCTGCATGCCACATGGTGCAGCCAGAAAGTTAAAAAAATAAAATAAAATGCTACCAGACCCTGCAGAATTTGCTGCCATCTTCTCTCACACTGTTCTTCCATTGACTTCTTCAGTCTCTGAAGAAGGGGCTGCCTTCCAGCCCCTCCCTCACTACTTTTCTGGAGTGAAGTCGTCCTTCAGGACTCGGCTCAAGCAGCAGTTTTAGGAGGTCTTTTCTCTTCAAACCTGAGTTAAGGTGGCTGACACTGTAAGCTGCCCCACTGCCCGCCTGCCTCCAACCAACGTTCCCAACCTGCCTTCTTCCCCAAGCACCTCCCACTGTAAAGAATGAAAAAGGCAGCTTCTTGCTTCCCTGGCCTTTCTGTCAGCTGGAGTGATCGTGTGACCTAACGCTGGCATATGAACTATACAGGAAAATCTGCTCAGGATACATCATGAAAAGACTCTACCTCTCTTATCAAAGCAGAAAGCATTGCAAGGAGAACTATCTTCTTCTACTCTTGCCACCCCATATGCTGACTTTGACAATGATTGTGTGAGGATACCTGGACCTGCAACAGTCATCTTTTGACCGTGAAGAGAAGACCTAAACAATAGCTGAGACACAGACCCAGAGACCCAGAGACCATGGAACTGCTGAGTCAATCTGGGATTCACCTACTTTCACACATCTTGCTAAATAAATAGTAAATGGTCTGTGCTTTAAACCACGTTTAATTGGCTTTCTATTCCTTGCAGCAGAACATAACCTAATTGATACAGCCACCTACATGATAGCATGGCCTCATTTGTGGCCAAAGGAACCAGGTGAAAACATCTGATATTTTCAAGACCAGGCTGTGTTTAAGCCATGTGCCCTGAGTTGGATTGCATCTGCCCGGAAGAGGAGGTATTTTTTCTTATTCTCATAAAGGGACCATATATTGAGATAGAGTAGGCTTTCTTCCCTGGTGTTCTTATAACACCACCCTGCATTTCTCATCATAGCACCTATCTTACATTAATTTCTAATTCCTTTTTTTTAATTCCCCGAAAGACTGAGTTTCTTGAGGACAAGAAACATTTCTGATTTTATCGTAGATCCTCAAAACCTAGCCAAGTCCTTGCTATGTAACAAATGCTTTAAAACTAGTTTGAATTAAAATGACAAATTATTCTTTGGTTGGATTTTGTCCCCATTTTTAATTTAGGAAACATGATCCCTTCAAAGTTAAGGGGCCCAGGATTGGACTATGTTGGGCTCATCACGTAAGTCTGTGCTGATGCCCAGAGTACATCTTGGTGATGGCTGGAGCCTGTGCTTCAAGAAAAAGCTTGACTTTAGGCCCCTCTCATAACACACCATTCTGCTTTCATCTATTCAACAATTTTCTGAGTAGCTACTATATTCCAGGTCCATCCCTTCCCTTCCCAATTTTAGACCTCCCACCCTATCCCTGGAGAAAGATTGCTGTTTTTGACTTCAATGTTGAATCTATCCTATCAACCTTTTACTTATGTGATTCCCCTCCCAAATGTATTTCCATTTTCAAAGAAACCCAAGAAAAAGGACAGTAGTAACTCAGAGTAGAGGATCTCGAGTTTAAATGTCTACAGAGGCCAGACTTGAAACGCCTACAAGTATAAGGCAATGAGGAGTGAAGGAAACTAGTTAAATGAAGACCCCTCATGCCAAAACCAGCCAATGATGGATGGATGGGAGGGGGCCTAGTGTGGCCCAATCTTCTGATTTTTGAAGAAAAGTCAAAACTCTAAAGTTTTCTGTGAAGCTCCCTCCCCTGCCAACGTTAGGTGCTGGCAACTAACTCAAACTTAAAAAAAAAAAAATCATATTGGCCAGACAGAACACATCAGTAGACCAGATCCAATCTGTGGGACACCATTTTGAAATCTCTGACTTGAATGAATGAATGGAGGCCTTCCTTGTGGTTCTCTGGTCCCCAGTTGGAGAAGGTTTGGGATAGAGCACGGGGTATGGCAGAAGAGGAAAAAAAAAAACCAAACAGACAAATATTTGTTTGGGGGAGTGGAAGGCTCTTACTGAACTCTGGAGCTGCTGTACTTGTCCCTCATATACATGACCTCACTTTAATCTTCACATCTCCCTCCATCTGACAAATGCATCAGTAAAGTAGGACTGGAGCTCAGGTCTCCTGACTTCTGGTTTAATCTTTTTCTAATTCATACCATGGACCCAATAATCCATCTCCAGATTAAACCCCCATCTTTTCTTCCATCCCTCCTTTTTTTTCCCCCTCATTTGATCTCTTTTAAACCTATGTGAAGCAGTCCATCTCCATGGTTTTGTTTTGGCTACAACACACAGCTGGCATGATTTTAGTCCTAACCACTGGACTGCCAGGAAATTCCCTCCATGGGTTTTAATTTGAGCTGCCACAGTTCTCTCATCATGAAATAGGCATAATAGTAACAACGGCCTCATACGGTTGTACCAAGAACATGGTTTGCCTTCAATAAACATTGACTTTTCCTCCTTTATTATTTTATTTCCTTTTCTTCTCTCACATTATCTTTTTTTTTTTTTTAGAAAGAGATCTTTTTAAATTACTGCTATCTGTCCCTGGTTCCACTCCTGGAAAAGGGTGTGTACTTTCTGGATCTTACCTACATGAAAATGATTTACTAGTAATGAAGCCAAGATTTCCAAAAGAAAGGGAGGAAAGAAAGAAGGAAGGAAGGGAGAAAGAGAGAGAAATGGAGAGAGAGTGAGAAGAAAAGAAGGAGGGAAAGAGGGAACAAGAAAAAAGAGAGAGAAAGAAAATGTCTATTCCCAGGACAGAATATAGCTTCCAGGAGAGTGTCAAGTTCCCGTGCTCACACCTTTCCTTTACAGCCTGGGATTTTAATGCTCCAGTCCAGAAGTGACCCTGGCAAGTCCATGGAAGCTAGGGATAGCTAGGTTTTAAAACTCTGGTAGATGTCCCACTAAGAGAGCCCATGCTCCCACAATAAGACCCAACCTGGAGGAACAGTATCCACAAATGATACTTTTTGCTTGGGAAAGAATTCCACTACATGATTATTTTAAAATTCACCACAGGGTCCCCCTAGTGTATTTGAAATACAATTTTATTTGTGAAATTTAATTAAAAATCCATGATTCTAGAGCCAGGATAAGGTGCTGAGATAAAGTTCTTCACTTTATGGATGAGGGGAAATGAGACTCAGAAAGAAATGACCAGACTCTGTGGAGCAGCTCCAGTTGCAGCAAAGTCAGAAATTGATTTGCTGTTGTCACTGTTATTGTTATAAAGAAATCAAGCTAAAGCACTATACCGTTGGGATGGGAAGGAACCTTGTCTATTAGCTAATAATAAATGCAACAGTATTAGCTTTTAGTGAACCCTCTCCCAGGCACTGCATTCAGGGAGCTGAAGACACAGCCAGGAACAACTCCACCATTCTGCCTTCCCTCATGGAATTTACAGTCTGATTTCATTTCACAGATGAGCAAACTCAGCAGGATGGAGGACTTACTTAGTGTCCCTCAGCCCATTTTTAGGGGATATCAGAACTAGTACCCAGGGTTTTGACTTTGCAGTCTTCAATTTTTCCCAGTACATCATGTCATGTCCTAGGAGTCTAGGATGCTCCAGTTGATTTAAGGAAGAAACAGAGGGATCTCCTGTATCCTCTCCAATTCTATTAGAAATCAAAATATACAGCATTACAAAAATCAACCCCACTGGGTCTGAACATTTTGAGATAAGGATGCTGGTTAAGTAAATACTATTGTTCCTAGGTCACCACCTTAGATAGAAATGGTCCCTGACCATTCAGTGGACACCTTCTCTGACCACCCTGGACAAATTGCTCCTCCTCCCTACTCATTGTACATCACTTCACCTTATTGTTTTCTTAGTACTTATCACTAAGTACAATGACATAGACATTGGCCAATTTATGTACTTATTTTGTGTCATGGCTGCAATGCAGGAGACCCAGGTTCAATCCCTGGGTTGGGAAGATCCCCTGGAGAAGAAAATGGTAACCCACTCCAGCATTCTTGCCTGGAAACCCCATGGATGGAGAAGCCTGGTGGACTAGAGTCCATGGGACCGCCAAGAGTAGGACACGACAGAATGACTAACAACACTGTGTACTATGGAAACGCCTGTAAGCAGAACTCACTCTGTCTTCCTGTTTCCTGTTATAGTCAGCAGGTAAAATGCCTGGATCATAGTAGCTGGTTCATAGTAGGTGCTCAGTTAATATTTGTGGGTCGAATGGGTGAATGTGGGTCTTGACTTCAGTCACTGGATTTTTAACTCCAGCTGCTATGACAGAGTCACCCTATCGCTCAACCAACAGTATCCCTTAGCAGCACCCCCCAGTGGGGAAACAGGATCAAACCCAGAGGTGAAAAGAGTTTAGTGGGTATGTTTTCTTAACAGAAACGTTCGCTGCCTGTCAACCTTCCCGCTGAATCCGGCAATCTGTTTCCATCTCAATACGGTTGTGACTTTTTTTACTTTTTTTTTTTTTGAGACTACATCTGTAGCACTGAGAAGTGTTAGATCAATTTCCATAATAGCAAGTTTCTTACCCAACTCTCGCCAGTTTACATGAAATGACAGTGTTTATTGAGTAGGACACGTACATTATGGCTCCAGAGTCATTTTCTTGGATGTCACCCACCCTGCGTTGTTTCTGCTTGTTACTCCAGCAGAATGATTCTCTCAGGAGAAAAACTAAGATTTTTTTTTAATAAAAGCACAATACTGCAAAATGGTTTCTAAGGGAAAGTCATTTTTTATGAGCTCTGCTAACTGCCAGACGGCTGAAAACATCGCTTTTCTTTCTCAATGCTTTGTGCCTTCCTGGGGTGACTGCCTTATGGGGACTATGCTATACTTCCCTTTGGACCCTACAGCTTAAGTGTAGTCCAAGTGGCTGGGGGAGGCTTGCAGAACATGAGAAAACAAACATATCTACCTATGTTACACCTGGTAAAGGCGACAGCTGCCCTAACCTAACTGGGCTTAGCAAAGATTATTCAGTGTGCCAGTACCATGGAAATCAACTGCCTTGGCAAAATTCTCCCTTTTCATATCCTATTAATTCAGGCTTCCCAGGTGGTACAGGTAAAGAATCCGCCTGCCAATGTAAGAGGTGCAATAGACGTGGGTTTGATCCCTGGGTCAGCAAGATCCCCTGGAGTAGGAAATGGCAACCTGGTGCAGTATTCTTGCCTGGAAAATTCCATGGACAGAGGAGCCTGGTGGGCGACAGTCCATGGGGTCACAAAGAGTCGGCCATGACTGAGCTACTGTGCAGAGAGCAGACCCCATTAATTCATGACATTTTTCAAACTCCTTGTATTGTCAGACCACTCAGGATGGCTGCTCTCTTGCTCTCTGTACATTACCTGACCAGTGCCTGCTTCACTTACACCCTACGCACATGACCAACATTCCTACACACTTGTCTCAGGTCCCAGCTAGTGATCTTCCTATCTAAGGGGTGGGTGAGAGGTGGGTCTCTCAACTGGTTTCCTGGTGACTAAAACGCCCACCAGATATTAATTCCCCCATAACTGGTAATCACCCTTCCCCTTTTGGAGCGAAGACTGCCGCACATCACCGTGTGAGGCACACAGTAAGCTGTCACTCCAAGTCTTTTGCTGCAGACAGATAAGCAAAAGCCCCCCTTTCCATTAGACTGTTGACATCTCTATTGCTAACTCCAGACTTTTTCTTTGGTCTTAAAACTAGGCAAGTGGGATGCCTAGACCTGTGGGATGCAGCCCAACACTCCTATTATATGCAAAATTTTGTAAAAAATCTAAACTTTGGGGTGATATAGAAATCATGGTTTATACAAATAGTTTTTATTCAAAGCAGTCCAGGCCCCAGGATAATGTTTTAGGGAATCATGGGGATCATTTTGGTTGTGCAGAGAGCGCAATACTGGTGTTTATTAGATGAGGATCAAATATGCTAGATACACTGAAATGTGTGGAACTGACCTGACCAATGAAAAGCCCTTCATGTCCCATGTGACTTTCTTATGTCCCTCCCATTATTCATATAGGTGACAAATCTCTGTGTGTGTATACATGTACATATACAACTAGATACATAGATCTGAGCCTAAAAATTTCACTACATTTGGCATGTACACAAACTTTTTATTTGTAAACTCTTTCAGTTCAGTTTAGTCGCTCAGTCATGTCCGACTCTTTGCGACCCCATGGACTGCAGCACGCCAGGCTTCCCCATCCATCACCAACTCCCGGAGCTTACTCAAACTCATGTCCATCAAGTCAGTGATGCCATCCAACCATCTCATCCTCTGTCATCCCCTTCTCCTCCTGCCTTCAGTCTTTCCCAGCATCAAGGTCTTTTCCAATGAGTCAGTTCTTCCCATCAGGTGGCCAAAGTTTTGGAGTTTCAGCTTTAAATTCAGTCTTTCCAATGAATATTCAGGACCAGTTTCCTTTAGGATTGACTGGCTGGATCTCCTTGCAGTCCAAGGGACTCTCAAGAGTCTTCTCCAACACCACAGTTCAAAAGAATCAATTCTTCAGCACTCAGCTTTCTTTATAGTCCAACTCTCACATCCATACATGACTACTGGAAAATCCATAGCTTTGACTAGACGGACCTTTGTTGGCAAAGTAATGTCTCTGCTTTTTAATATGCTGTCTAGGTTGGTCATGGTTTTTCTTCCAAGGAGCAAGCGACTTAATCTCATGACTGCAGTCATAAACTCTTTAAAGTACACTAAATGTTTTAAAATATTTATTTATTTATTTATTTTGGCTGGGCTGGGTCTTAGCTGTGGTGCGTGAGGTGTTTTTAGTTGTGGCTTGTGGGATCTCATTTCCTGACCAGGGATCAATCTCAGGTCTGCTGCACTGGGAGCACAAAATCTTAGCCACTGGACCACCACTAAAACACATTGAATTTTTTAGGAATCAGTTTCCCTGTAAATCAAGAGTAAATTGTAATTTTTAAAAGTAGCTCCACTAAGAGTGGTTCACCATTTTAAAAAAGCCGACAGCAATCACAGCATTTAAGACCAGCACCTGTATCCACGCACGTGTGTTCATGGTCCTAGAGATTTTACATAAGTATCTGGGAACTTCCCAGGTGGTGCTATTGGTAAAGAATCTGCCTGCCAATGCAGGAAACACAAGGGACACAAGTTCAATCCCTAGGTTGGGAGGATCCCAGAAAAGGGCAGAAACCCACTCCAGTATCTTTGCCTGGAGAATCCCATGCACAGAGGAGCCTGGTGGGCTACAGTCCATAGCGTTGCAAAGAGTCAGACACAACTGAAGTGACTCAGCATGCACACACACAAGTATCTGACTCCTGCCTAATGTCTTCTGGAGTGCAGGGGCTCAAGCAAGTACATACTGAAGTATATATTATTTTATTATTATTTACTTTTCTTTCAATTATCCCTTGTCTCATGCTTACAACACTATAATTGAATTTTATTTTGTAACTATGAGTACAGATTATGTTCTCTGTGAATTCATTCCAGGGTGGGAAAATGTGTTTTACAAAGTATTTATTATAAGAAGGGTAGGTTGGGTTTCACTGGTTGAGAATAACTAGCTTATAGAAGTCTCTTCTATACATCAGTGTGTGCGCTCAGTCTCTTCAGTCATGTCCAACTCTTTGTGACCCTATGAACTGTAGCACCCGAGACTCCTCCATCCATGGGATTCTCCAGGCAAGAATACTGGAGTGGGTTGTCACGCCCTCCTCCAGGGGATCTTTCCAACCCAAGATCGAACCTGGGTCTCCTGGGCCTCCTGTATTACAGGCAGATTCCTTACTACTTAGCCACTAGTAAAGCCCTCCTATATATGTATGAGACCCTCTGCCAAAAGTTGGAGATACAAGGATGAACAATTCAAACAAAGGTCTGTCTCTGCTGAGTTTACAGCCTAGTGGGAAAGCTAGCTATCAGCATATAATTGTTCCCGTGATTATTTGATTCCATCCGTGGTACAGAAAGGAAGGCGCAGGTGCAGTGAAAGAGGTTATAAAGGAACCTGGTCTGATGTGTAAACGCAGAAAATCTCTCTGAGGGAGTGATGGTTTCAGCTGAGTCCTCAAAGATGAGTAAGAGATACTCAGATACATAGAGGATGGAGTGGCGCTCTCCAGGCTGATGGGACAGCAACTGTGATAACACTGAGATAGTCAAGAAAACAGGTGTGACTGAAACATAGCATTATCTCATTTTATCCTGGTGTTAGTTCAGGCTGCTGTAACAAAGTACCATAGATCGGGTGCCTTAATAAACAACAGAAGTTTATTTTTCAGTTCTGGACGCTGGGAAGTTCAAAACTAAGGTGCTGGCAAATTCAGTGTTTGGTGACACCCCACTTCCTGGTTCATGACAACTATCTTTTTGCTGTGTTCTCACGTGGAGGAAGGTTCTAGAGAGCTTTCTGTGGCCTCAGCTGCAATGCAGGAAACCTGGGTAAGGTCCCTGGGTTAGGAAGATGCCCTGGAAAAGGGAATAGCTACCCACTCCAGTATTCTGGCCTGGAAGGCAGGAGGAGAAGGGGATAACAGAGAATGACACAGTTGGATGGCATCACCAACTCGATGGACATGAGTTTGAGTAAGCTCCAGGAGTTGGTGATGGACTGGAAGTTGGAAGCCTGGCGTGCTGCAGTCCATGGGGTCGCAAAGAGTCGGACACAACTGAGCGACTGAACTGAACTGAACATACAGTAAATACTTAACACATTTAATTCTTATTTCATTATTAATAAGCCTATTCTTTTGACATTTGGCTACATCAGATTTTTTTAATATGAGGACACACTGATTTATGTGTCCTTTGTATAAAGGATATATTATTTTCTCTGACCTGCTTTTGTCTAATGGGGTTTCTTTTCTAGCTTCAGCTTACTTTACACATAGCTAACACAAATTTTCAAAAGCAGAACTGGTCAAGCACTTTCAAAGAATCCTCATTGCTTATAAGAAAAAGTCTAAATAGGGAGCATTACAAGGTCCTTCATAATCTGGGCCCAAATTATCTCTGCAGTTTCATTTCCTCTATTTTTCCCTATTCATCATATACTCCAGAGCTGCTAATTTACTTATAAGTCTCCAGTATACCAGGCTTTTTACATGTGTCTCTGTCTTATACATGTTGCTGGTCTCAGGAATGCTTTCCTTCCTTTTTTTAAATTAATACAGTGAATAAGAACTATGTTCAAATCATCTTATTACCAGTAACAGGCAAACCAGAAAGGTTTCCTAACCAAATGATGACTGCATCTCTGGTTACTCAGTGGTTATTAGAACAGCAATTTTATGTTTCGGTGATCATGCTGCCACTCCTTACTTTTATACCTGTGGCAGGCATGACTAATTGGTCAAGGCATTCTTTCCAGCTGAGCCTATTCCTGGTCTTAAAATCCTCTTTAGCAAAATGTCCCAGGCAGCTACTTCTAATGGCTCAGAATTGGCACTAAAAGTGATTTTGCCATCTCTCTGAGACCCTAGAACTTGGCAAGTCCTCAATAAATGTTTGTTGAACAGATGCTGAGTTTAGAGCTATTTATGACAAGCAGCAAACATCATTTTTTTTTTTTTAGTGTAGATTAGCCTTTTGGTATCACCTCAACCAAAACACTGCTAAGAGTCAAGTATGTCCTAAATCATCCATTCTTTTTTTTTTTTTTTCCTGACTGTGTCCTTCATGGCAGCATCACCCCTGATTTTTGCCTTCCTGGACCCATTAAGCGTCCCATCACCTGCTCCCTGTTGGAACGTCCTCCTATTCCTTTTGAATGCACTTCTAAAGAAATCACCTCCATTTCATAGTTTAAATATTTGTTCCTGCTTCTGCTTTACAGTCCTATCCATTCTCTCTCTCCAGTTTATGTTCTCGGTGACTCATTTAAAATTTTGCCTAAATGGATAAATGAACATTTATGCTTCTGAGAAAATGGTGTAGGATGGTGAGTGCATTTGCTCATTAGAGAATTTCTATCTATACAGATCCATTTTTCTAAATCTATTGGCAATAACATCTAAAACTGCCCCTTTTTTCAGCTGTTTACATGATTTTGACATCTACCATTTTGTGTAGAGGAGCATAAAAATGACCTCAAAGGATAAGGAAAAGGATAGAATGTCTAGTTAATTTGTTAGTCTGGTTATCTTGGGGGAAATTCCAAACACATTTTTGCCTTTAAAAAGTTTAAACTTTTAACAAAAATATACCTTTCTACCTTAATGATAATACATAGCTGCCCTAATGGAGTCTTAGAAGCCCAAATGATGGAGCATTTTTCAGGCCCCAAGTGATCACTTAGAGTGTCAATGCCCCTGGCCCGAAGAGGCAGCAATTTAGGAGATAAGCTAAGTATGTGCTGGTCCTGGGACTCAGCTTGTAAATGTCTTCCATTGTCAGTTGACAATGTTTCTCACTAACTCCCTGATGTCTGCCTAACTCTTTGCCTCCCTATCAGACGAAAAAAGCTCCCACAACTTGAAACTTCTAGAATCTATTTTATTTTCATGTGCATAATTGTATTCTTGTTTTAAGGAATTTTATGTTAGAGTTGCTGCATATCAGTCCATGGAATCTCACCCACTCTTGTCCCAAACATCACAGTTGGTGTTTTTGCCATCTACCTTCTTCCCCATCCAATGATGCTGCAGGTCCAGGTTGGCACCTGTTATTCTTGTTACAGACAGAGACATTTATATGTGCATGCTGCCCACAAGGGCATCCTGCTACAAAAAAGGAAAGGTGACCTGCAATCATTTAATGTGAATTCTAGTGGATTTAGCATAGCTGATAATTAAAGCAATAGCCTCACTGCTATTCTTCAGCTGAGCTAATGGAGCAAGAAGATCTAGACACATATAGGCAAATCCAAGCCTTGCCAAGAACGAGGGGTGTGATCTTGGGCAAATCATCTCTTTGAGTCACTGCTCAAATCTGTAGAGTGAGGGGAGTTGGATTAGATCACTTTTAAGGTCCTTTCTTGCTAGCAGATTCTAAATCTGAACTGCCTTAGCCCTAATTTGGGGAACGATTTCTCATTGCCTCTTCATTTCTAGCATCATCTTCCAAGGCATCCTATATAAAGACTGATAGTATTCCACTGTTATTTTTTCCTTGCCTTGGGGCTATTAAGTGGGGTGACTCACAGGGCTGGGTTCCAGCTGGGGGCTCAGAAGCTATCCATTTCTGAGCGGGGATCTCTGAGACTCTGAAGGAGACAGAGAAACAAGGAGCACCACTTTGCCACTCCCAACTTGTCACCTCCTCTACTGATTTCAATGAAACATTTTCCAAATCCAGGGATTGAATTGACATCCCTTATGTTTCCTGCATTGGCAAGTGGATTCTTTACCACTAGCACCACCTGGAAAGCCCCTCAATGAAGCACACAACCAGGCAAAGAGAAAAGAAAGATCCTATAAGCGAACAGAATGCGATTCCGAGGTCCAGAACTTTCTGATAAAAAAGGACTGTCACCCTGTTGAGTGGCACAGGGAAAAAAAGTTTGGAGAAATATCCAAATGGTGTTTTCATGTTGTTTGCTATGGAGTTCATGGTGTAAATCCTCTCTCCTTTGTACTCTACTAATGAATTTGCATCATTTTTACCCTGGAGAAGTGCTTTTGCAATGCTTATCTCCTAATCTTTATTTGTAATTGGGTTTTTTTTTTCTGACTATAATAAGAATACATATTTGTGTTGAAAACCAAGAAAGGTTTAAAACAAATTTTAGAAGACTGTCCAAAGTTTCACCACAAAGCATTTCAGTGTATTTCATTACAGGTTTTTTTTTTTTTTTTTTTTTTAAGATTCATAATTGTAACCCTGGCATCAGCTATTCCCTCTTCCTCTTACCGAGCTAGCAACAGGTTATACAAAAGCTTTATATCCATTTGTGAGAACCCTTTCCAGTAACAGAAAACTCAGCTCAGACTGGCTTAGGCAGAAAAATGAATTTATTGGATCATAGAAAATTTCAGGGTAGCCACATAATGTCCTTCTGAAGAGGAAGGGATGAATAAACCATGGTGTAACCACCCAATAAAAGAACATGCAGCAGAGAAAATGAGTGAACTGAAACTATACATTGGAACACAGACAATTTCTACACATAAGTTGAAAGATACAAAGCAAGTTGAAAAATAATGCGTATACTATGATATCATTTGTTTATATGATGGTTTAGGGATACAAACAAACATAGCTCAAGAATACCTGTATATCTAAAAAGAGAAAAAGAGGGATTGGGAGAAAGCAACCCCAAGTTCAAGAGGGTGAGAGATGGCTGTGATCAAGGAGTTAAAAGAATGCTTTCATTATAATGGTCCTGTTTTATATAAAGTATCTGGGCTCTTATTTTACGAATTCTATACATGTTGGTCGGAGAAGGCAATGGCACCCCACTCTAGTACTCTTGCCTGGAAAATCCCATGGACAGAGGAGCCTGGTAGGCTGCAGTCCATGGGGTCGCTAAGAGCGACTTAGCAGCAGCAGCAGCAACATACGTGTTGATAAATCTGAAACATTTTGTAGGTATTTTTAAGAAACACATACTTGCACACCCCAACAACAAGTTCAGTGATAACTCAGGCATCTGAAGAGCAGTACCCAGCTTCAGTCTGTCTCTCAGCTCTGTCTTCCTCTGCTGCTGCTGCTGCTGCGTCGCTTCAGTCATGTCCAACTCTGTGTGACCCCATAGACAGCCCACCAGGCTCCCCCATCCCTGGGATTCTCCAGGCAAGAACACTGGAGTGGGTTGCCATTTCCTTCTCCAATGCATGAAAGTGAAAAGTGAAAGTGAAGGCGCTCAGTCGTGTCTGACCCTCAGCAACCCCATGGATTGCAGCCTACCAGGCTCCTCCATCCACGGGATTTTCCAGACAAGAGTACTGGAGTGGGGTGCCATTGCCTTCTCTGTGTCTTCCTCTAGATTAGCTCTATTCATGGACAGGCTCTCCCCTTGTGATGGCAAGAGGGGCAACAAAAGCTTGAGGTTGGTATCCTCACAGTTATGGCTGGAAACTCACACTTTCCATTCCAAAATTGAGAGAAAGAGAGAGCATTCCACTCTCCTAATAGTCCAGAGGAGAAATCCCCAGTTCCATTCCATAGGATCCCAGTCCAAGCCTGAATCTATTGCGTGGGGAAGAAAGCATGTGGAGTGCTCTCACATGCCTGGTCTGGGTCCTGTCCCCACCCCTGGATTTGCGGAGTGGGTGGGTGAGTCAGTAACATCCACACCACACGGACTGGGTGGGAGGGATGGGTGGTTCCCCAGAGGAAAACCAAGGTGCTGTTAGCAGAAGATGAAATAGATTCTGGATGGATATAAACAACAGATGTCCACTCTAATTAGTGAAAAATTGTTAATTTACTGAAGATACCTTAAGGGACAAGGAAGAGAGGATGTACAACAAAAAGCCTACAGCAGACAAGCTGACGGTACCACTTATAACTCGTCTTGCCAGAGCCCCCTACTGTGCTGCCCCACCCCCCACTCAGATCTTTTTCTTTCTCCTTCCTCCTTTCCCACACAATACCCTGACTTCCTAACTGCCCCCTCTCACTTTTGCAAAGCAACACTGTTAGATAATCAAGGTGGAACATCTATGGCTCAGTAGGATGCATTTCTTTAGAATGCAGGAAAGTTTGGGGGTTATCCTTTATTACTTGAATATACCCTGGAGGGGCAATTTATTAAAGCACATGCAAGCAATTTATTAAAGCACAACTGCTGAATGTTTGCTAATGTTTAACACAGAGAAATTTTAATACCAGCTGCTATGATGATGATGATGTATTTTCTCCCTTTTACCAACTATATGCTTGTTTACAGAATGCTCATTTTATGGTTTTATACTTTGCTTTTATATTTTCTCAAGTCACTCATTATTCCTCTAAAAACCTTATTTTTGTAACAGTTATCTAATAGAACATTATTATGTGAATGTATCAATTTTTTCAGCAATCATCTATTGTCAGACATTTAGGATGTTTCCATTTGTTTTAAGTAATGTTGACATTAACATATGTTCATAACTGTTACATTTTTCTTTGAGTGTTGCCTTAGGATCTATTCCTAGAATTGGAATTTCTTAGCCAATGGGGTGTGAATATTTTTATGAATCTTGATAGAGTTTGCCAAATAGCTCTTCAGAAAAACTAAAACCAGGTACCTTGCCTACCATTATATGAGTAGAGGATAAAGTCATTCTTTAATTCTTAGCTTGTCCTCCTGTGCCCTCTTGATGCAGTAATTATTGAGCTCTGAGTAAACCAGAGAGTCCAATTGTAAGGTAAGGATGCTGATACAGTGGTCTCCCACTGTACTGTGTCAAATCCTGCCAGGAAAAAGCAAAATATACAGATACTAATTATATCCTCCCATGCTTTATTTGCCTTTCTTTCCATCCCGTTTCTCAACCCCAAAACTTTTAAATTGTTCTTGATTCTTCCCTTTTCCTCCCTATTCACCATCTTTAATCTTGAATCAACTCCAATCCCTTCTACTTCCAACATATAACCGGAACCCGTAGGCTTCTCTTCATTCCTTTGGCCACCGTGTTGGATTAAGCCACCATCAACTCAGGCCTGGACTGTTAACATAGCTTCCTAAGTGCTTTCTAAACTATCCTCACGTTACAAAGGGATCTTTTCAAAATGTAAAGCCATAAAAGCACCTTCCTGCTTAAAACGCTTGAGCTCTCTTACCCATCCTGATTCACCTGCATCAGCTCTATTTCACTGTCTGAGGTTCCAGCCACACTGGCTCCTTTCTGCGCCAGAAGCACTGGAAGCAGACCCCACCTTAAGGTCTCTCCTCCCCCAGCTGTGCATATGGCTGGCTCCCTCAGGTCAGTCAGATTTCGGGTCAGATGTTCCTCCACAGTGATTCTTCCTTGGCTAGCCAGTCTAGTCTCCTCCTGTCCCTCTCATCTCTTCCATATCCTACTGCCAAAAGTGTTCAAAACTACACCTGAACTTGGCACCTTATGGCTCATGAAAGAAAGTACAGAAACCTTAGTGTGAGTTTTCAAGTCCCTCTATGGTCTAATCCAACCTACCTCTCCAGGCTTTTTCCAGTCTAATTCCCATCCCCTACCAACATACACACACACAGACACACACACCTGCCAGGTTACTCATCATTCCCATTTCTTCCACCCTCCTGGCCTCCAGGAATTTGCTCATCTTGTTCCCCTAGGATGAGTATTTCCTACTCTCTAAAGCACTGCTCCCTCCTCAAGCCTGTTCTCCAATACAGTCTCTTTTAAGACAAGTTCAGGGCCTCCTCAAGCCAAAATGAATAGTTTCCCTGTAACACAGAGATGACAAGAGATTCCAGTTTAATTGGTGATCACTTTCTGAGGAGAATTTGAGAAGAATTCTGAGATAGTATTCAGGCTATCAGAGAAAGAGGTCAAGGAGGAGTTGTGAGATACCTATGTATAGTATTATAAAATATAATACTCAATCATGGGCATGTTTTTCCATGCTTTATATAATGTTTACTGATTCATACTCTTCCTTTTTCTTGAATTGTCAGAAACTTAAGTGTAGTCTGTTAAGACCTAGTTAAGACACACAGTATGTATCCCATGATGCATACTCAATATATTCTGATTCAACATTTTTAGTCTTTTTTAGAAGGAGCTTCCAATATAGACCATTAAGGAGACAATGAAGCTGGAAAACAAATGATGAAGAAGGAGTAGTAGGAAATTGACTAAAAGTTGAATCTATTCCCTACTCTTGGCTGAGAAGACGATGCTGACATGGAAGTGTGGTTTTCTAGAAAGAGTCTAGAATCAGATGAGTCTCGGTCTGATTCTTAGCTTTGTCACTTCTTAGATGCTTAAACTTTGGCAAGGTCCTTCATCTCTCTGAACCTTAGTTTCTTTAACTGTGAGATGGGGCCTATCGTACCTATCTCATAGGATGATTAATGAGAAAAAAATAGAAAAATCTAGGAAGATTGTGTGTAGTGCTTTACTGGCTCCTAGTCGATCCTAGATCCCTCCCGTCTCATTGGCCAGATGGGCATTTGATGGCTCTCTCACTTAATGTGGAGATGCCTGCCCTACTTCAGATGACAGGGAAAGAAAACAATCTTTCCTAATACAAAGGATGCCCGACATAAACCCAAATGACAATTCAGAGCCCAGACTTCCTGAGTCTGATTTGGCAATAAGGAATTAAGTTTCTCTGAGGTCACTTTCCATCTCATCAGTCTTGGCTTTGTTTTGGCCCTTCCACCTCCATTTTCATGTAGCAAACAGACTATTAAGCCACACCACATTCGACACCTCAAGAAAATGCCCCACCTGTCCTTGAGCAAGGCTCACCTGAGGCTCTGGCCAGCGAGGAAAGAAAGAAGACAGAAAAAATAGCACCTATGCTGATCCATTTCCTGAAAGCTCACCTCTGGAGCTTACGTTACCTGTGAATTAATTATAACAACGTGACACTTAATCTTCTGATCAAAGAATAAAGCCATTTCCATTTCTCATCTCTCTGTTGGACTTCCCCTTTAAATACATACACACACTTTTCCCCCCAAATGTGGGCTCTTGAATTTGAATGTTCTCCTTCCCAGCCCCCACGACCTGGTTTGCTCAAGAAAGAAGCTAAGAGATTAGGAAGCTCTTAGCACTGAGCACTGTGTGTATCTAGCTAATTCTCCAAATCTCATTCCCAGTAGCTTGCTGGTTTACTAAAAACTAAGGGCAGAAAATATAGTCACAGAAGGACCCTGATGTGCCCCCATTTTACAGATGGGACAACTGAGGCCTGAGAATAGAAAGATTTTCTCAAGGTGAGACGTCTAGGCAACAACAGAACAACTTTCTAGTCCATTGCTTTTCTATTACACCATATCCAAAATCACATGGGCCTGAACATATTTCCCATTTTCTGATTCCACTACTTGGGAAATGATTTGTTAATTACCAGCGGCCAACATTTACTGAGCGTTGGCTGGGTATGAGCTGATTTATATCTATTATTTTATTTGGTCCTCACCAGAACCCCAAGTGGCTCAGTTAATATCTTCATTTTATAAATGAGAGTGCTGAAGATTAGAAAAGGGTCGATAACTTTCCCAAGGTTCTATAGCGATGAGTGAAGTAGTATTTGAACCCAGGAATTTTGACCTCAGAGGATGAATGCTAAACCACTACCTGATCCCGTTTCCTTACTCTGAGACCCTTCCTGGTAGTGATCCCTTCAGGACCATTAGATATCTAACAGAAACCAAGATGCACAGTGCTGGAGGTCAAGGCCAGTGACCGAGCAAAGCCCATGCAGCTGGTGCACTGCCGAGGTGGGCAGGGTGGTGAGGGGCCCACCTAGGCTCTGTGCAGCTGGCATCGGGAGCATGGAAAGGTCAGGCCTCTAGCATTGCCCTGGACTTGTTCTGTCATCTGATCTACAAGAGCAGACAGCTAACTACCAACAGCAGGGTCCAGTCAGTTCCCAGCTTCCTCGGTCATCAAGGCTGTGCCCAGGGCTATGGAAACTGCATAGCCCAAGAAGTGGAGGCATCCGTGTCATGGTTTCCATATATGCTCCCTAAGGAGAGAAGTATTTATCCATCCTATCCTCTCCCCACTCGGCTAATGGACCCCGTCAGTGCTTCTGGGTCAGTGCAGGGAGCAGGAATCCTGCTCTGGTCTTGAGAGTACAGCCCCGTTTTGCTGATTTAGCTGGTTCAGTCACCAGCAGGGAACCTGTCGTCTGGTTTCAGTCCCGTCATTTGCTCCTCTCCCTGTACTATCACTTTTTTGCCTCTGGGCCTCCCTTTTTCCATTTGTTTAAAGGTAAGTGTGAATGCTAGTGAAGCTGCATCTAACATAAATGTGTCTAGCTGGCATGTTCTACATCCCTCATGCTCTGGGTTTTGATGGTAGAATAGGAGCTGAAATCCCCAGACAGAGGCAGAGACCCAGGCACTGTGCTGGAAATAAAGCAAGGACCAGTGAGAGAGAAGTGAAGAAGGCAGCAGGAGCAGCCCAGGAAAGACGTTCGAGAGGAGAAGGGTCGCTGAGGCTCTTAAGGACACAGAAGGGCAACCTCCTCACACCTTTGTCATAAGAGGGCCTCTCTTTGCAGAGCTTCAAGGAAGGTACAGACAGGCTTTCAGGGCTTGGAATCTCTTTTTGCTCCACCCATTGCCTAGCATCTTACATCCCAGTTTTATTCTGATCCATTCTCAGAACCACCAAGAAGAACACTTCTTCATTCACAAACTTGAGAAATATAAGCAGTGAATTTCAAAGCCTCCTTAGAAATAGGCAGTTTTGAATTTTGAAACAGACACATTTGTTTTTAATGGTGCTTCAGTAAGAATAATGGACTTCCCTGGTAGCTCAGATGGTAAAGAATATGCCTGCAGTGCAGGAGACATCCGGAGAAGGCAATGGCACCCCACTCCAGTACTCTTGTCTGGAAAATCCCATGGACGGAGGAGCCTGGTAGGCTGCAGCCCATGGGGTCACTAAGAGTTGGACATGACTGAGCGACTTCACTTTCACTTTTCACTTTCCTGCATTGGAGAAGGAAATGGCAACCCACTCCAGTGTTCTTGCCTGGAGAATCCCAGGGACGGGGGAGCCTGATGGGCTGCCGTCTATGGGGTCGCACAGAGTCGGACACGACTGAAGCGACTTAGCAGCAGCAGTGGGAGACATCAGTTCAGTCTCTGAGCTGAAAAGATCCCCTGGAGAGGAGAATGGCTACTCACTCCAGTATTCTTGCTTGGAGAATTCTATGAACAGAGGAGCCTAGCAGGCTACAGTCCAAGAGGTCACAAAGAGTCAGACATGACTGATCGACTAACACTTTCACTTTCAACTAGAATAATACTTATAAGCTACATAGTCTAAGATGGCCTCTAGAAAACTCTGGAGAAACTGAGATAGCAGTTTCTATCATCCAGATATGGAGGCATGTTTGCTCACCAAACTAGGATTCAAAATCACCTAGACTAGCTAGAACACATGGCAGGAATAAAAGGCAGCAGAAACATCAAGGCCAGCATTTGGGTCAAAAAATTAAATTTCTCACCAACCAGAGTCCTTGCAACAGGTCTTGGGGAACAGGCTCCAGTGGGTACAATAGTCAGCAGGGCTACACATCACCTGGGCTGAGCTAATGAAAGAAGAATGCTTGTGTTTGTGAATCAGGGCGGCTTAAAAGTGTTCTGGAGTAGAGTCTTCATCTGCTATACAGGAGAGTCACATATGCCATAACTCAGATGTGCCTTCATACCTACTATCCAAAGGTAGCCCAGAGTATATGCAAAGGACTTAGGCAGGTCTAGATCCAAAGCCAGATTCGGCTTACCGTCTTGGAGAACTTGGGCAAGTTATAGCGGAGCCACTGTTTCTTTAGCTGTCCCAAAATATGCTTCCCTTGACTGGTTGTTGTAAGTAATAAAGATAATGTATGGTTACACTTCTCAGATTAGGCTGGCAAATTCCTAGGAGTATTTGGCAGTATGCTTGGGAGTATGGGAGGCCATGGCATAAATACAAGGCGTGTTCCCAGTGTTTCTCTTTTACTCAATGGCAAATCGTTTACAACCTATTTTTATAGTAAGCCAAAGAGGGATCTGCTATTGAGTAGAAAGAAAAATCTGCTGCCATGTTTAAAGCTTGAAGTGGGAAGGAATTTTCAAGACACAGACAGCTGCTGCATGGCCTACACCCTTAGCTCCTTAGGGATGCACACTCCCTTTCTCTGTCTTCAGGGTGCTTCGGCAGGAAATTTGACTTGCTTTGGGGCACATGAAATACTTAGCATGGGCTTTGGCACATGGTAGATGGTCAATAATTGTTAAATGTTGTTATTTGGAATTTCTGGAATGAGGTCATCCTATTAGTCCCTGCATATGTGTATAATGAGGTCCATTGAGGACTATCCCTTTTTAAGAGGGACGCAATCAAACAAGAATGTGTCTAGATTAAAGAATGGTGGCCTGGTGGCCAAGTTGGTGAGAGGTCCAGAAATCCTATTATATGAGAAATTGTTCTAGTCACAGGGACTCTGTACCCTGTGGAAGTGGAAAGAGGACAAAGAAGATTCTTCCAATATCTGAGGATGTGAGAGGAAAAAGACAGAGCAAAGATAATGAATTAGCAGATGAGGACCAACCAAGGGAAGTAAATAGGAAGCAGACTGAAAGTCACTCAGTCGTGTCTGACTCTTTGTGACCCCATGGACAATACAGTCCTTGGAATTCTCCAGGCAAGAATACTGGAGTGGGTAGCCTTTGTCTTCTCCAGGGGATCTTTCCAACCCAGGGATCGAACCCAGGTCTCCCACCTTGCAGGCAGATTCTTTACCAGCTGAGCCACAAGGGAAGCCCAAGAATACTGGAGTGGATAGCCAATCCCTTCTCCAGTGGATCTTCCCGACCCAGTAATTGAAACAGGGTCTCCTGTATTGCAGGCAGATTCTTTACCAACTGAGCTATCAGGGAAGCCCAAGAAGCAGATTAAACCTCTCTATAAAAAAACAAACAAACACTTTTTGAGTTGTCTGGCGGAGGGAAGCAGACTATAATGGTTAAGAACTCAGATTCTAGAATCAGAATCATGGAGTTCAAATCATAGCTTTAATTTGTAATAGTTTTGTGAATTTGGGGCAAGTTTGTTAACTCTGGTTTGCTTTCGTCATCTTTAAAATGGCGATAAAGAGATAGTGCTCATAGGATTACTGTGAAGATTAACAAAAATATGTAAAGCACCTAGATACATAGTAAATGCTCAATACACTACTTCATACAGAAGCTGGCTGCAAGTGTACACTTGGGAGTGTTATGGACGGAATGTTTGTGTTCCCCCAGAATTCATGTCAAAACCCTGGCTCTTAGTGGTATTAGATGAAAGTATTAGGAGACCTTTGGAGAAGACAATGGCACCCCACTCCAGTACTCTTGCCTGGAAAATCCCATGGATGGAGGAGCCTGGTAGGCTACAGTCCATGGGGTCCCCAAGAGTCAGACACAACTGAGCGACTTCACTTTCACTTTCACTGTCTTGGGAGGTGATTAGAATTAGACGAGGTTATGAGGGTGGAGCCCTCATGAATGGGATTAATGCCACTAGGAGAGTCACAGAGAGCTTGCTTTCTGGCTCTTCTTTCCTGCCATGTGAGAACACAGTGAGAAGGTGACCATCTTTAAAACAGAAAGCAAATCCTCATTAGACAGTAAATATGCCGGTGCCTTGGTCTGGGCCTTCCTAGCCTCTAGAACTCTGAGAAAGAAATGTCTGCTGTTTAAGCCACCCACTCTGTGGTATTCTTGTTACAGCAGCCAAAATATACTAAGACAGAAAGACACAAGCATACAGGGAATAGTTAAAGTCAAGGATGTTATAAGACTGTTTTTCTAAAAGAGAACATATACAAAGAAAAGAGAACTAGACAAACCAAAGCCCTGCAGTTCCAGGATTGCAGCATTAGAATGCAAATAGCCAAAAATCCAAATAACAGTGGCTTAACTTACTAATAATTTTACATATTAAGAATCATGGTGGTGGGCAGTTCTAATATTAGTCTGAGTTCATTAATGTCATCAAGGACCCAGGCTGTTTCTTTTCGCTGCCCTGCCATTTTCTACATATTGACTTTCCATATTCACACTTGTGACCTCATGGTCTCAAGGTGGCTTCCAAAGCCTAAATTCCATGACTTCACTTAACTACATTCAAGGCAGAAATATGAAGGAGGGACAAAAGATTCCACTTCTTGAGATTCTGTCTTTCATATGGAAAAACAGTTCTTCTCAGAAGTCCTCCAGCAGTTTTGTCCTTATGCACTATTGACTGAGATTAAAATTTCCATATTCAAGCAACCATAATGTATGCTCCAGATCTGAGGCAGAAGCCTACCTTCCCTAAAAATCAGTAGATCTCTGCCTAAGAGTTAAACGGAATGTAGGGGTGATGACTGCTGAGTAGCTGTCATTTGTCACATTTGGGCAGCACCAATATTTAAAGGGTTAGGAGAAGGAGAGAGGACCGTGAAGGATATTGAAAAGGAAAAGCCATAGAATTTGGAGGAAAACAAGGGGGAATGTCAAAGAAATGAAAAAGTAAGGAAGCTTCAAAGAGGAGAGATCATCACAGTCAAATGTTTCCATCTTTGGGTCAAAACGAACTGAAAGGGTCCCCTGCCCTGGTGATTTATAAACTGGACAAGAGGCATTTCAGTGGCAGATGGGAGCAAGAGCCAGAGGGAAAGATACAAGAAGCCAAATGAAGTGAGGGAATGAAGCGGGGAATGGAGATGACTCTTCCTAGTAGTTTAGCTGTAATGACAAAGACAGGGATAATATGAAGAGGAGAAGACACGGTTGGGGCGGGGGTGGAGGGTTGGTTTTTTTAAGGAGAATCTTGCAGTGCACTTATTTAGGGAGATAAAGCCAAAGTAAAGGGGTATATTAAATATTTAGGAAAGGGAGGAAGAAAGAGGATGAAGATTGTGTAGGAAAGGACAAAGTCAATGTCATGTGTAGAGGCCAACCCTAGATAAGAAGAATGATATCTTTTCCTCTGAGATGTCATGGTAGGTTGGTGTTGGAGAGTTGGGGGGAGGGAGAAGGAAGTAAGGACCAGTATGGACACAGATAAAAATTGAGTTTTGGGTTCATAGGTCCTCAGAGGGATCTGCAATACCAAGCGCATGGGAAAGGAAGAGGGATGGGGGTATAGCTGAAAAGAGCTTCCCATAAACTGTTAACCTCAGAAAATCTGGTTGTTTCCAGCTGTGGACATAGAGGAAAGAAGAAAAAGAACATATTTACCCCTCTTTCTCAGGAGAGTTTAATATCAGTCCCCTTGTTCTTAGTCACTCAGTCATGTTTGATTCTTTGTGACCCCATGGATTGGAGCCCACCAGGCTCCTCTGTTAATGGGGATTCTCAAGGCAAGGATACTGGAGTGGGTTGCCATCCCCTCCTCCAGGGGATCTTCCCAACCCAGGGATTGAACCCAGGTCTCCCACATTGCAGGCATATTCTTTACCATTTGAGTCACCAGTTTTAATGAAAACAGGCACCACAGGACCAGCGAGACATATGGCCGAATCCTTTCTCCAGAAAAGGCCTCCAGGCCCAGTAAAGTATTTCATCGCACCCAGCTTCAAGGGTAGAGAACAACCCTCCTCTGCCCTTGGCACTCATCTATGGGGAGCTTTTAGAACCAATACCATTGACATGTGTCCTAAACAATGGATTTATTGTTTCCTGTGGTTCAGGTATCATGAGTCTTCAATTAAGAGAAAGTTTTATTTTCATTCCCGGATATATTTTAGGGAAAAAAAATCAATCCATTGGAGACAGTACGGGCTCATCTTCATCAGGAAAGATGTCTTCAACCCAGTGTTCCTATAAAACAGCCATAACTCAGACAAAATATTCCATCAGGGACAACAAAACAATCATTGACAGACTGCAATCAAAATGTAGTTGAAAACCAATTTTGTTCAAAATTATCCCATTTTTGCATTTTGGCTTGGATGTCATTTAGGATTGATGGGGAATGTTAGGCTCTAATTTTTTTTTATCCCTTTGAAATACAGCTTTTAAAGTGAATTAAAATGCAAGAGAATTTTTGAGGGATGATAACAAATTAAGATACATTTTATTACATCTAGAAGATAGGTAGTTACCGCCTTCTTTTCAAAGATAAGCCCATGACGAAAGATAGAAAGATTCTCCCCAAGTCACAGAGCTGAATATCAGAGTGCGGAGATGAACCCAGGTGTTCTTACTGATTTCTACTAGCCCAGGTTTCCACATCTTTAAAAAAGGGAGTGAGAGACCCCACAAATGTATATTAAATACGATGAAACCTTTAAAACCATCCTCTTCCATGGATTGTGGTTAGAGGAAAGGTTGGAACAGGTCAAACAAAAAGCTGTTGAGGAATTCCAACAGGGATGCAGTCATCTGCAGTGTGGGAGGCCCAGGGGTCAAGAATTTTGATTGTAAAGGAGTAAAACTGACTAGCTAAGTGAAAGCAATGAAATTTGTTGGTTGGGCTTTGAGTGACTTCTAGGCTCAGCTGAAAGGCTGGGGAGCCTGGTTGGAGCAAGGGGCTGGCAGTAGGGAGGCTGAGTGGCCACACTCAGAGCTACGGGCACATCACAGAGACAGTCTGCTTAGACGCTGGACACAGCCTCTGCCCTACAGCTGCTGCCACCACTGAACCCTTGATCCATACTTCACTCACTGAAGTAAATTCACAACGAGTCAGTTGATTAGATGTAAATCTGGTTGCAGTATCTCATCACCCACCATGTTCTATGCAACAGCTTCCAGAGATGAGGAGAGCAAGTATCTAGCCTCTTTCACTTCTGTACACTTATAGAGGCAAACCCCAAATATAGAAAGGAGTTTCAGATTCTAGACCACAAACAAATGGCAAATGTTCATTATAGATGGTGAACTTAAATAATTCTCTGCTTTTTAAATATTTATTTATTTTTATTTGGCTGTACCAGGTCTTAGTTGCAGCATGTGGGATCTAGTTCCATGACCAGGGACCGAACCAAGGACCTCCTTCATTGGGAGTGTGGAGTCCTAGGCACTGGACCACCAGGGAGGTTCCAAATCATAGTTTTCTTACTCTGACTTCCATCTTCCTGTGATTCTCATCTCCTGGGACTTCCTCATCTATAACTGTCAGACTCCTCAGATTGGTGGACTCCTCACATTCTCATGTCTTGATGAAGCATCCCCATTCCCAGGTCCATGCTCCTTTGCTTCTCCCTTTTTCTGAAAAATCTCTCGGATTTGACCCATGATTTCCTAACTCTCCAAATCCTACTTATTGAAGACTAAGGGCCTGGCATGCTTACTGAACACTGATGCCTATAGTTCTATCACCTTCTAAGAACCTTCCCTAATGAAAGAATTCCTTGTTTACATCCCAGATCTCACTGGCCCTCTCTCGGAAGCATATCCAGTCTCATTCACAGGATTAATGACTTGACCATATATATCACTGCTTCGTTAATCAACTGATGGACATGGTAATATGGAGAGCAGACCAGGAATCAGAGTCTTGAGTACCACCAACTTGATACACTTCCATGGGCAAGTCACTATGATCTTAAGCTGCTGCTTTGGAAAGAATAGAATAGATGAAATCATGGCTTCCAACTTGGGTCTTCGTTAGAATCACCTGGGAAAGGGAGGTGGTGGGGGTAGGCATGGGAACTCAAATATAAATTTCCGAGATCCAACACAAACCCTCTGAATCTTCCAGAATGAATGCAGGAAGCTACAAGGACTTTTTCATATTGTTTTGTTTCTCTTCCTTCCTTCCTTTCTTTTTCTTCCTTTCTTCTTTCCTTCCTTTCCTTCTTTCTTTTGGTTTTGCTTTAAGTGTACCAATTTATCCTGATAATAAGCTGGATTGGGGACCCCAGAATGGAAAAATTTCTTATACCCTTTAGCTCTAAGCCATGATGAGGTAGAAACACAGAAAGCTTCCATCTCTGGGGTCTGACTTTGGCTCTGAAACTTCCCAGCTCCAGAATGTGACCAAGTAACTCAACATCTCCAAGCATCAGTTTCCTCTTTTCAGAAATGAGAGTGATAAACACACCTACCCTATGAAATTTTTGCAAGGATTCAGTGAGATAAGACTTGCTGCTCTGAGCCCGTGCCTGGCCTGTGAACAGCACTCAGGAATGCTTGCTGGATTATTGTGATGATGAGGGGAGGAGAGCTAAGCCATCCGGCTATGTTGGGGGAGGCTGGAAGAAAGCTGGTGGAAACATGACTTTCTTTTTTCTGTTTTTGTGCTTGATTTAACTGTGTAAAAATATAACTGATGAACTTAAAATGTTCAGGATGTTGGCGTTTTTCCCCCTTTTTTCTGGCTGCAGCTTCTCAGAAGATGCGTTCCCAAAGAGGAACATCTCAGCCCCACCAACCAGTATGTGACTCGCTCCTGCGTCTTGGCTCAGGCCTGAATGTGGTCCATAGTAAGCGGCTTTGCCTTAGTGACTCAGCATAGTAGGCCCTTTTTCATTTCTCTCTCATTCCCCAGCCAAGAAACGCTTCCCACTTCTCTCTGCCGTCTGCTACTGAGATCGCATTCTGTATCATCTACTGGGAGATAACACAGTTAAATCGATGCTGGGAACCTTATAAGGCTATAAACACCGCTTTGCAGGATGGACGTCATAATAGCAAATTGAGGGCGAGTGCCAATAATAGATTTCTTGGGTTTCTTTTTTGCTTTTGCACATTCTTCAGGGTTCTCCGAGGGGGACTGAAATGATATGGCAACCCCAAAATAGTTCAGGGAATCAGACTGAAGGAGTCTTGAGCAGGCAGGCAAACCAAATACAGCCCACACCTTCTCAGCCCCAAATCTGCCTCCCCTAAAAAAGTGAAGGGGCCTCTTTGGTGGCCCTGGATTAGAGCAGTGGGAAATGGCTTTGGTACTGGACAGCTCTGGGTCTTGTTCCCTCTGCCTCCTACCAGCTACCCGATCCTGGGTCTACTTCCTAATTATCCTGTTCCTGGTCCTTGTAATGAACAAGTGTCTGCTGATAAAATGAGATGGCAAAGTAAACCTGCCTACCACACAGTAGGGGCTTAGAATGCGTTCACTCAATTTGCATGCTTTCTTTCCAAAAATAGCCCCACATTGGCAGGATCAGTCCATTTTAAATGTGCAACTTCCACCACAGAGTGATTCTAGATTGTTCTAGCAGGAGAGAATTCACTTCCCCAAGAGATCCTTTGAACCTGCTATATGATGTAGTAAAAAAGACACTCAGCTCAAACACTAGTCCTGTTTTTTAAAATTGTTATTAATACTTACTCATCTGGCTGTGCCAGGTTTTAGTTGTGGCATGTGGGATCTAATTCCCAGACCAGGGATGGAAGCTAAGCCCCCAGCATTGGAAGCAGAGTCTTAGCCACTAGAACACCAGGGAAGTTCCCCACTAGTCCTGTTCTGTGACTTACCATCTTTGTGTCCTTGCAAATGTTGTTAGGAGTTTCCACAATTGCCAAGGGCTTCCTAGGTGCAAAGCACTATGTGTTCATGCTAAGCCGCTTCAGTCGTGTCTGACTCTTTGCAGCCCTATAAACTGTAGCCCACCAGGCTCTTCGGTCCATGGGATGCTTCAGGTCAGAATACTGGAGTGGGTTGCCATTTTCCCCTCCAGGAGATCTTGCCAGGCACTTACTGAATGCTTAATATGCCTTATTTTACTTCATCTCATAACAACCCCTACACAGTAGAAATTACTGTCCTCTCGTGATAAAGGGCAGAGAAAATAACTTACCCAAGTGCACATCCCTATAAAGGGTGAAGCTTGAATTTAAACCCAGTTTTGTCTGGCTCTAGAGTCCCTGTTTCTCATTACCATATACCTGGCTCCTGCTTTCTGTTCCTGACCTCACTTTCTCTATCTGTGAAAAAGGGAACTATAATCAAAGCCTACCCCCAGGGCTTTCTAGAGATGAACACAGAAAACCATGGACTGAGGGGGCTTTATGCACTAATGGGACAGTTTATTTAAAGAACCACAGTTATTATCACAAAAGGGGTAATAGTCTCTTTGGTCTTTAGAAAACAATCCCTGTCTCCAAAGAAAATCAGAACTTTAAGGATGATGGCTCTTGCCCGCACTGAGGACAAGGTGGCTTTTGCAGCTACATGATCGTATATTGAGTAGGGTAGAGTACACACTAAATCCGTATTTATACTTGGGAAACCACGCTGTGCTTAAATTAGCACTTGAAGAATAGACACTTCTCTAAAGCTGCCCTTCTTAAGTAACACAGACTAACATTTCTGTAACTACAGACAACAGTATTTTGAAAGCAATAGCAAGATGCCTTGAGTTCATCCTTAATCCTTACCCACCCCTCTCCAATCACCCCTCCCAACTTCAGCTCTCCCCCAGCAACCAGCATCTATCTTAAACCAAAGCTCTTTTCCAACATTTGTGGTTCAAGCAAGGTCTGAATAATAAAAGACTGCCAAAGGTTTCTCTAGGATCCTGGTTTGTTCAATGGTATGTTACTTAGAAGTCACAATATTCATCACAAAGGGGCTCAGAAACATTTGATTGATTAGAGATGCCCCATGCATCATCACAGTAAGAAAGGTATCAATTTTCCAAATTTATGAAAACCGTAGAAATGGCATCCAAGCTTTGTCCTGAGATTTGCTCTAATTTAATAGGGTCACTGTACCTATTGCCTGGTAACCCCCAGATTCAGCCTGGCTGCCTCCTTGGGCTTTGCTCTGGGGAGTCTATCCTTATTGAGGCCTTTTTGCCCAGACATAATAAGTTAGTTGTTCAGTCGTGTCCAACTCTTTGCAATCCCATGGACTGTAGCCCTCCAGGCTCCTCCATCCATGGAATTTTCCAGGCAAGAATACTGGAGTGGGTTGCCATCTCCTTCTCCAGGGGATCTTCTTGACCCAGGGATTGAACCTAGGCCTCCAGCATTGCAGACAAACTCCATCTGAGCCACCAGGGAAGCCCAATATATACCTAGACGTATATTTGTATATACCACATATACACAAATTAGGAATTAACCTGGTGGCTCAGACAGTAAAGCATCTGCCTTCAATGCGGGAGACCCGGCTTCGATCCTTGGCTTGGGAAGATCCCCTGGAGAAGGAAATGGCAACCCACTCCAGTATTCTTGCCTGGAAAATTCCATGGACAGAGGAGTCTGGTGGGCTACAGTCCATGGGATCACAAAGAGTTGGACATGACTGAGTGGCTTCACTTCATATACACGGTGTGTGCATACATCCACACACCATGCACATCCCCAATTCCCAAGGAAATCAAATGAGGTGGAAAAATTGAAAAACAGAAGAAACTGCAAAAGAGCTCTCTGACCCTGTTGCCAGATTCTCCTTAGACCCTAGCTCTGAGACCCCTCTGAGATTTCTGTAGGGTTGTGAGCATTCCTTATTATTTAATTTAGAAATGAAGAGTGATGTCTTTAAGTTGAGAATAAATAGCCATGTAATTGAGCTTCACAATGAATAACCAAGAGAGATGCTAATTTTAAAGCAATCACCCAGCCAGTAGAGCAGACAGAAGCCAACTTTTGATCTGAAAGTCACCTTTGCCCAATAAAATATTATAGGTGTGGGAAGCAAGGAGAGAGAGGAAAAATATGAATATTAAATATTTTCCTCATTCTCTGAATAGCTGTAAATAGGGAGTGAATAAGTACATTAAAGTATAATACATCTGTACAATGGAAAATTGTACAGCCTATAAAAAATGAGAATTCCAAGTACTAACAGGGAAAGATGTCTGTTATATTGTTATGAAAAATAGAATTGCAGTGTTATTGTATTAATCCATTTAGGCAAAAGCAATCATATGGAAAAAAAGAATGCCTTTACTTATATCTGTGGAGTAAGATTTTGGAGAATTATTATTTTCTAAGCCATTCATTTCTATAAAGTTTGTTTTTAAAGATTAAGAATCCACTATGCTGATAACCAGAAAAGGTGAGGAGGCTGAGCTAAATTATCTTCTCTTCTCTATGGAAACCAATAACCTTGAGACCTTGAGATCTAGGGAGCCCCTGCACTGATATCTACAATAGCATGCCCTGGGTCCTTCATTTCCCTGTATAAGCAGATGTATTTGGAAACCCAGACATGCCACATTCTAGCCAAATCTCTTCTCTTCTATTTTTGAAAAACGAGAAAAACCACAGTGACTTATGTTCATCATTTCTGGTCCAGCAGTGGCCAAGTGGGTGGGTGGCAGAGTTCCAGGTTCTGATGGATGACAAGACTTCAGTGGCCAAAATGTCAAAGACCTTTCCTCCTCCTTCTCCTTTTGTGGGTTGTTTTTTTTTTTTTTTTTGTCTTCAGCACTGGCAAAACACATTTACAAAGTTGTTATAATGACAGGTCATCAGTCATCAGTCTGTAACATTGCCAAGGGCCAGTCCTCCTGCTCAGCGTGGACTCTGATCACTTGTCAAAGGAGAATGGCATCTGGAAAGTACGAAATTCTTTCTTTCCCACTCTTTTTGGCCACACAGTGCAGCATGTGGGATCTTAGTTCCCCAACCAAGGATTGAACTTGTATACCTTGTAGGGGAAGCATGGAGACTTAACCACTGGACTGCCAGGAGAGTCCCCCTTTGAAATATTTTGACTGAGAAGAGTCATGAGAGGGGACACTTGGTCTAAGGTTTCCTTTCATCCAATTTCTTGGCAGAACTTCTGATTAGAGAATTGGAGACCCCCACCTTGGATAGCCAAGAATAAATCATAGATTTAATATGTGACTTCATGTCCATTTACAGAGGAATGAATAAAGAGGATGCAGTACATATATGCAATGGATTATTACTCAGCCATAAAAAAGAACAAAATAAAGCCTTTTGCAGCAACATGGATGAACTTAGATTGTCACACTGAGTGAAATAAATCAGAGAAAAACAAATGTCATATGATATTGTTTATATGTGAAATCTTTAAAAATGAACTTTTTTTTTTTACAAACTTTTTTGTAAATTTGTTTTTACAAAACAGAAATAGAGTCACAGAAAACAAATTTATGGTTAAACCGGAGGAAAAAGTAGGGGTGGGGATTGGGAGATTGAGGTTAACATGTACACACTATGGTAAATAAAATGGCTAGCTAATGAGGACCTACTGTATAACACAGGGAACTCTACTCAGTACTCTGTGCATTAGTTGCTCAGTCATGTCTGATTCTTTGTGACCCCATGGACTGTAGCCCACCAGGCTCCTCTTCCATGGACTCTCCAGGTAAGCATACTGGAGTGGGTTACCATTTCCTAGTCCAGGGGATCATCCCAACCCAGGGATCGAACCCCTGGTCTCCTGCGTTGCAGACAGAGTCTTTACTATTTGTAATGACCTATATGGGAAAAGAACTAAAAAAGAGTGAATACATGTATGCGTATAATGGATTCACTTTGCTGTATGGCAGAAACTAACACAACGTTGTAACCCAACTATACTCCAATAATAATTTTTAAAACTAAATAAATAATAAAATGAAATGTGACTACAAGTAGCCAAACTGAGTGTTAAACACTTTTGTTATAAACACTTATTGGTGATCTTTAGAAACCACATGGACCCATTTTTTCCAAGGACCACAGTTATCTACTCTGGGCAGTCATGCTTTTTTTTTTTTTCACAAAAGTTTCCCAGAGCCTCTCGATCCCAGTTTCATCCAGGATGAGCACCTGACCCATCAGGACCAATCAAATTTTTCTGGCAATCTGTGATTACAAATCAGATTCATCCATTTCCTTTTTGAGGCTAGAGATGATTATCCCCCCAAACCGGGAGCTGTGGCACCGGTACAAGTCAAGAGAATGTGCCAGTAGTTTGATGATTGTTTAAAACAGTTTGGTTACTCAAAAAAATAAACATAGAATTATTATATGATCCAGAAATTCTCCTTCTGAGTATATACCCAAAAGAATTCAAAGCAGGACTTGTATACCAACATTCATAGCAGCATTATTTATAATAACCAAAAGATGGAAGCAAACCAAATGTCCATCAACAGATGAATGGATAAACAACATGTATGTGTGTGTGTGTGTGTGTGTGTATGTGTGTGTGTACATATATATATTTAATAGTCTTAAAAAGGAGTGAAATTCTGACACGTGCTACAATATGGATGAACCTTGAAGCCATTACTCAAAATGAAATAAATCAGACATAAAAAGATAAATATCAAATGATTCCACATATATAAGGAATCTAGAGTAAATTCATACAGACATGAAATAGAATGGTGATTGTCAGAAAACAGAAGGGGGTAGGGGGAAATGGGGAGTTGTGAAATGGGTTTCAGTTTGGGAAGATAAAACACTTCTTGAAATGCATGTGACTATATATGGTACACCTAAAACTGGTTGTGATAATTAATTTTATATGATGTATGCTAAGTTGCTCCAGTCATGTCTGACTCTTTGTGACCCCATGAACTGTAGTCTGCCAGGCTCCTCTGTCTATGGGATTCTCTAGGCAAGAGTACTGGAGTGGGTTGCTGTACCCTCCTCCAGAGGATCTTCGCGATGCAGGGGTGAAATCCACATCTCTTTGGTCTCTCATGTTTCCTACATTGACAGGCAGGTTCTTTACCACTAGTGCCACAATTAAAAAAAAAAGAAATGCACCACAAACTCTGGGCAATATTGGAGTTAGAGTTCAAGAAATGTGAAGCCAAGACAGCAGCTTTGAACAAAATGCATTCAATTCCACTGCACAGATATTTCCTGAGTACCTATTATGCAGTGTGCCAACTGAGAGGTTATACAGAGGATTTAGAGATTAATGAGACCTTGTCTAAGCATCAGGGAGCTCACCTTCCAGGGGAGATTTCAGAAAGTACACAAATGCAAAACAAAGAGTAACAAAACTGCAAAAAACAAAAACAAATACACCTTGGAGGATTGAGAATTGAAGGAAGACTTCACTGTAATCTGACACCTGCGATGTGCCATGATGTATTGGTAGCTGCTGTAGACTGAATGTGTCACCCTCAAAATTCACATTGAAATCTAGTCCAAAAAGTGATAGTACTTCTAGGTGAGGCCTTTGGGAGGTGATGAAGTCTCAAGGGTGGAGCCCTCAAGGATGGGATTAGTGCCCTTATAAAAGAGCCCCAGAGAGATTTCTTCTTTATTTTATTGAGCAGAATCACAGCAAGGAGACAGTTGTCTGTGAATAAGGAAGCAGTCCCTCATCAGAAACCACATCTCCCAGCACCTCAGTCTGAACTTTCCAGGCTGTAAAACAGGATTAAATTTCTGTTATAAACCACCCAGCCTATGGTACTCTATTATAACAGCCAGAACAGAATAAGACAGTAGTTTTGCACCAGGAAGGGGACATTTTAAACACAGAGAATATGGATCAAAGCTGTGAGCCAACTTGGGGAATAGTAAGCAGAGGATGGGATAAAAATAAGAGCAGAGAAAGTGACAGTGAACTTATTCTCTTCCAGAAACCATGCACAGTATTTTTCACATATCTCATTTAATCTGCAGAGCAGTCTTGTACCCAAGTCTTGTAGAAGACCCTCCTGGTCACCTATCCAGCAGCCATTTCTCCCTTCCCATTCCTTGTCTCCAAGTCTGATTTGTTATAGTTGTTATTCAGTCACTAATTTGTGTCCAACTCTGCAATTCCATAGACTGCTGCATGCCAGACTTCCCTGTCCTTCACTATCTCCCAGAGTTTGCTCAAACTCGTGTCCATTGAATCCATGATACCATCCAACCATCTCATCCTCTGTCACCCCCTTCTCCTCTTGCCTTCAATTTTTCCTAGCATCATGGTCTTTTTCAATGAGTTGGCCCTTTGCATCAGATGGCCAAAGTATTGGAGCTTCAGCATCAGTCCTTCCAAAGAATATTCAGGATTTATTTCCTTTAGGATGGACTGGTTGGATCTTCTTGCAGTCCAAGGGACTCTCAAGAGTCTTCTCCAACACCACAGTTCAAAAGCATCAATTCTTTGGCGCTCAGCCTTCTTTCCAACTCTCACATCTGTGCATGACTACTGGAAAAACTATGCAGGGAAAGAAAGAAAGTGAAGTCACTCAGTCGTGTCCGACTCTTTGTGACCCCATGGACTGTAGCCTACCAGGCTTTTCCATCCATGGGATTTTCCAGGCAAGAGTACTGGAGTGGGTTGCCATTTCTTTCTTCAGGGGATCTTCTCAACCCAGGGATCAAACATGGGTCTCCCTCATTGTAGGCAGATGCTTTTACTGTCTGAGTCACCAGGGAAGTCAGAAAAACCATAGCTTTGACTAGATGGACCTTTGTTGGCCAAGTGATGTGTCTACTTTTTAATATGCTGTCTAGGTTTGTCATAATTTTGCTTCCAAGGAGCAAAATTTTAATTTCATGGCTGTAGTCACCATCTGCAGTGATTTTGGAGCCTAAGAAAATAAACTCTGCCACTGTTTCCAGTTTTCCCCATTTATATGCCATGATCTTAGTTTTTTGAATGTGGAGTATTAAGCCAGCTCTCAAGAGACTCCTTAGTTCCTCTTCACTTTCTGCCATCTGCATATTTGGGGTTGTTGATATTTCTCCCAGCAATCTTTATTCCAGCTTGTGCTTCATCCAGCCTGGCATTTCACATGATGTACTCTGCATAGAAGTTAAATAAACAGGGTGACAATATACAACCTTGGCGTATTCCTTTCCCAATTTTGAACCAGTTGTTTCATGTCTGGTTCTGTTTCTTCTTGTCCTGCATACAGCTTTCTCAGGAGACAGGTAAAGTGGTCTGGTATTCCATCTCTTTAAGAATTTTCCATAGTTTATCATGATCCACACAATGAAAGGTTTTCATGTGGTCAATGAAGCAGAAGTAGACGTATTTCTGGAATTCCCTTGCTTTCCCTATGATCCAATGGATGTTGGCAATTTGATCTCTGGTTCCTCTGCCTTTTCTAAATCCAGTTTATACATTTGGAAGTTCTCTGTTCATGTACAGCTGAAGTCTAGATTGAAGGATTTTGAATATCATCTTGCTAGCATGTGAAATGAGAACAAATGTGCAATAGTTGGAACATTCTTTGGCATTGTCTTTCTTTGGAATTGGAATGAAAACTGACCTTTTCCAATCTTGTGGCCACTGCTGAATTTTCCAAATCTGCTACATATTGATGCATCACTTTAGCAGCAGCATCTTTCAGGATCTGAAATAGCTCAGCCGGAATTCCATCATCTCCACTAGCTTTGTTCGTAGTAATGCTTCCTAAGGCCCATTTGACTTCACACTGCAGGATGTCTGGCTCTAGGTGAATGACCACACCATCACGGTTATCTGGTCATTAAGACCTTTTTTGTATAGCTGTGTGTATTCTTACCACATCTTTTTAATCGCTTCTTCTCCTATTAGGTCCTTGCCATTTCTGTCCTTAATTGTGCCCATCCTTGCATGAAATGTTCCCTTGATATCTCCAATTTTCTTGAAGAGATATCCAGTCTTTCTCATTCTATCATTTTCCTCTACTTCTTTGCATTTTTCATTGAAGAATGCCTTCTTATCTCTCCTTGCTCTTCTCTGGAACTCTGCACTCAGGTGCGTATATCTTTCTCATTCTCCCTTGCTTTTTACTTCTCTTCTTTCCTCAACTATGTGCAAACCCTCTTCAGACAACCACTTTGCCTTCTGTCATGTCTGACTCTTTGTGACCCCGTGGACTGCAGCACGCCAGGCTTCCCAGTCCATCACCAACTCCTGGAGCTTGCTCAAACTCACTATCTCTATCTTTAGCTGCAAAGAATACAATCAATCTGATTTCAGTATTGACCATCTGGAGATGTCCACATGTAGAGTCATCTCTTGTGTTGTTGGAGGAGGGTGTTTGCTATGACCAGTGTGTTCTCTTGGCAAAAACTCTGTTAGCCTTCGCCCTGCTTCATTTACTATTCCAAGGTCAAACTTGCCTGATTTAGTTTGGGGGTATTCCTCCTGGACAGAGTTGTCTTGCTGAGCTTCAGGGAATGAGTCTTTATTATTAGCCTAACCTGGTGGTAGTAATCCCATTCCTGTTGGCTCCTTTGACCAAAAGGCAAGATGCAATTTGACCAGAAAGGAGGCAGAAGTGTCTACCAGAGGACTTGTGAAAAGTCTTTTTTCTCTGATTTAAAAAAATGAAAGCAAAACCTTTCTGCTTTTGGGTGCATCTGTTTAAGAATATAAAGCTTGGAATTGGCTATACCCCAATACAAAATGTTTTTGCTGTTAAAAAATAAAAATGAAAACAAATGTAAAGCCTGGGACTGTGTTGTTCCTCTTGTGACCATCATTCTATGACTTTAAAGATAAAACTAACCCTCTAAAAATGGCAGATGAGAAAGACAGAGGGAAGCTACTGACTTTGAGCCCCTGAGTTAACCAACCCTGTGACCACATCCCTCCCTCTCTCTCTTTACTTAACACTTTTTTTTTTTTTTTTTTTTACATATGAATCACTTTAAGTTGGGTCGTCTATTAATTGCAAATGAAATGTTACATGAGTGCAAAATAAAAATATTTCCCTGTAAGTTAAAGATCAAGGTGTATGACTCCAGGTGGGATGAAATTAAAACAGTAGTCTGTGACCTCAAACATGTGGGTGGGCAAAACAGAGAGCAGTGGGGACGACCCTCCTCTGAATGTGTGAGTAGCTCAGGAATGTGAAGCATTATTTTAGAGTCCCACCTCCCTGCCTGTGACCTGAAGGAGAGATAAGGGGTGGTGTTTCCGTGGTGACTCAGCCCTTCCCCTTGAAAACTCAAGAGAACGTCAAGCGTGTCCTTGCAGGCAACGTTTCCTCTGTCAGGGCTGTGTTTATACAGGGGAGTGCCTGGAAACTCTCGCTCCTCCTTTACGCTTGACTTGTCCCATGTCTCCCACCTCCTCAACTCTCACGGGGTTGGGGGACCTAGCAGCACTCCAACCCCCTCTCTCTGCCTCCCACACATTTCCAGGCCTTCCTTGGAGGCAACTGCCAAGGGGTGGAATGACCTCCCGCACCAGTATTTTTACTGTTAGGATGGAGAAGATTGTTTTCTTTAGGTTATTATAAGATATTGAATAAAATTTCCTGTGCTATACCGTAAATCCTTGTTGCATATCTATTTTACGTATAGTAGTTTGGATCTGTTAATCCCACTGTGGTTCGTTGTTCAGCCACTAAATTGTGTCTGACTCTTTGTGACCCCATGGAATGCAGCACGCCGGGCTTCCCTGTCCTTCACCATCTCCCAGACTTTGCTCAAACTCATGTCCATTGAGTAGGTGATGCCATCCAACCATCTCATCCTGTCTCCTAATTTATGCCTCCCCCTCCCCATTTGATAATCTTAAATTTGTTTTCTGTTTGTGAGTCAATTTTTATTTTGTATATAGACTCACTTGTATTATTTTTTAGATTCCACATGTAAAGAATAGCATATAGTATTTGTCAACTATACTTCAATTTAAAAAAAGAGAAAAAAAATACTTTTCTATAAAAATATAACTCATCCTTCCGGGAGAGATTAGAGGAAGGTTTCCACCAGAGGTGACCAGAGGCTGCCAGATGGAGCAGTGGATGTGAGTCAGATAAATCTGGATTTGTATTCCAGCTTGGACACCATGAGCTACATGATCCTGGGCAAGTCACTTCATTTCACTTGGGTTTATGATCTGCAGAATGGGAGTCATGTCACCTGCTCTGCTTACTTCATAGGGTTCATTTTTGTCTGCCAAAAAAATGATAAAAAACACTCACAGCTACCGTGCCAACTCAGGATTGTATCTTGAGGTGCTGGGACTCCCACAGAGATTTACATTTCAGACAGAGGAAAAAAGTTCAGAAACAAGAACTTAGTATACCCAAACTGTCTAGGCGAGTCCTTAAAGGAATCTGGGAAAAGAGAAGGGTGTATATTCACTATGGCAGCAGAAGGACAATCCAACTGGCTGAATCTCTTCTGTGAAGCCTGACTGCGGGTCTGGGGCTGTGCATTCATTTTCTCACTTACCCTCCTGGCAGCCTCATGAGATGGGTACCTTCATATTCATTCTATAAATAAGAAAAAGCCACATCAAGAAATCAAAGGTACCAGCTGAAGGTAGATTCTGGTCTTCTCATAACACAGGTTATGAGGGACTTTTTAATGAAAGGCTTTATGGTTTTTTGGGGTCCTTTTTGCTCTAAGGATGGATGAGAGGGAGCAAAACCATGGAAAGGAATCTTGCAGCATTATGAGAATTCTCATGCCCATGGTTACAGTCCTCTCCTGGGCTGAGGGTCCTAGGGGATCCAATAGCAATAGCACTGAAAGTGACTGAAAGGTACCAGTTGTTCCACAAATTGTGCTGAAGAATGAATTAAAAACCCCACATTTTAGTCTAAACAACTTTCTAACTATATAGCCTTGAACAATCTATTGGATCAGGCTTCAGATTTTTTTTCTTTATGATTTTCTTTGATGTGAACTATTTTTCAAGTCTTTATTGAATTTCTTACTGTATTGTTTCTGTTTTATGTTTTGGTTTGTTGACCCCAAGGAATGTAGGATCTTAACTCCCTTATCAGGGATCAAACCTGTACCCCCTGCATTGGAAGGCGAAGTCTTAACCACTGGACTGCCAGGGAAGTCCCCAGTCAGGCTTAACCTATAACAGAAGAATGGGCTTATGCCTCTTTTTCTGTCTGTCCAACCAGGTTTAGGTGGATACCATAGGATAAGGACAATCAAGTTTGACAGGGGAGGGGAGGGGGCTGAGTTGGACAGCAGAGCAAACACTGGTTCTGAGTCCTCCTTCTCATTTGTGAAATGGAAGATTATGCTAGATCCCTGGTTTTCAAGTTTTCAACCCCCCTTTTTCCCCCTTTTTAAGCAACAACTGAAAGCTTTTACTATCTGAAATCTGACAGGGAGCCCCAAACTCTTAGGTGAGTAAAAGTCCTAAACAGATGGAAACAGCACAGGCATGCAGAAACCATCCCCACCCTGTCATCCCCGAATTACTTTTTCTTCCCTACTACCAAAGCCACTTTGCAAGATGGAGGGGCGCCCACAATCCCTGTGGGATTTCCCAAGCTTGACTTCCAATGAACTGTTTCAAATGCTTTTAATATTATGACTTTAGCCTCAAAAATCGTACAGTATAGGTATCAATAGTAACCCCTTTCGCAGATGAAAAAACAAGCACAAAAAGCTCAATTAACATGGCCCAGGAATTAGATTTAAGATACTTAATGGAAAGTGCCTCATTCCACAGTGGGAAGGGGTTTCAGATCCCCTGGGACACCTATACTCCTGACCCAAAGGCTATTGAAATCAAACTGAAAATACAATCTTGATGTGGCTAGAAACACCAGACGAAATTTTATTTTCCAGGGCAGTTTTTCCACAGTAGTTCTTTTTGAGAGCCCAGCAGAGTTGGTGACTTGGGCTTGGTATCCAGGCAGTAGAGGAAGATGTCCAGAAAAGTTCCTGATGTCACAGGCTCCGAAAGCGCCAGATGTGTCAGAACTCTGCCTCGTGAGCCGACCCAGTGGATCTACGTGTATGAACAAAGCCGCTCTTTAGACATCTGGGAGGAAATGACTTTTCTGATGGCTCTAATGAGTGTGGACGTGTCAGAAGCCCAGACTGTACCCTCTCCTTAATGTGTGAGCTTGCACAAATGAGTGTCTGTGTGCCTCCAAGAAGTGGTGAGAAAAGATGTAAAACAATTGTGACTCAAATGAACAGTCCAAGTTTCTGGTAACATGATGGAATACACAGACTTTAAAAAAAAAAAAAGAACTATTCCAAGCATAAGGACCCTGTTCTCAGGAAGAAGCCCAGTGTCTTTCCATTACACTCTGCAGATCTCATTCGTGTGGCAGGAAAGATGACTGCTTGCCTGATGTCATTCTTTGTCTGCCTACTATGGGCCAAGGGTTTTTTTCAAATCTTCATTTGACATTCACTGAGGCTCTTAGTAATATTTTCCTAATTAGTATAACAGAGGAGAGTCCTTCCATTCTTCCTTGTTTTATCCAGCTGAAGAATATTCATTGAGTTCTTCTTGTGGATCCATTATCCAAATTCTCATTCCATACAGATTTATTAGTCATCTGTGCTGTGCTCACTCAGTTGTGTCCAACTCGTTGCGACCCAATGGACTCTAGACCTCCAAGCTCCTCTGTCCATGGGATTCTCCAGGCAAGAATACTGAAGTGGGCTGCCATTTCCCCTTCCAGGGGATCTTCCCAACCCAGAGATCAAACTCTCACATCTCCTGCATTGGCAGGAGTGTTCTTTACCACTAATGCCACCTGGGAAGCCCAATTCTTTGTCCAGTATGTGCTAGATGTTGAGTATAGGTCTACAGATACATGTGATTCAGTGTCCCTTTTCTCTGACATCTTCTAGCATAGTGGCTTTGTTTTCTATAAGTCCACTTGTCACATGCCATCTTGCCCTTAGAGTCTGGGCCAGTAACAACAGCCTACAAGCAAAAGTCAAACAGCAATGTCTTGGATCCTTGGAAAATCCTCCAGGCATGTGTAAATGCACATACGTAAAGATACCAGTTTTAAGTGGAACTTAGTACAGCACTGGTCTTACCTTCATCAGAGATTTAATATCCATCCCATAGATGTTTGCCTCAATAATAGGAAAAAACTGAAAATAAGGGAATGGATTGATGTTGATATGAAAACCCCAAACAGAGAAAAGAATAAGGAGGAATTGGAAAAGCCAGTAATCTCCCCATCAATATTCATGGTTAAATTGACCAGATTGCCGTGACACAATTTTAGGATTTTGCTGTTTGGTGTTTTGTGTTCAGGGCCTGCAGTTCCAAGAACAGCTGTGACTCGACTTCAGCAGCATATACGTTTATATATTTCCATCTTCATCACCTCTATCACCATCAAATGTCAGCTCTCTTCCATGAAGGCAGTGAGGCCCACATGATTTGCTGAGCCCACAATTATTCATGCTTCCTGGTGCCCAAGCCAGGCTTTTGCCAACCTATATCCAAAGTGACCCAGCCCCTGTTTCTGAGGTAGAAGATGGGGATCATTAAGATCAGGTGGGTCAGTGTCTCTGCGTTGAAGCTGCCAGAATGAAAGGACATCTACTTCCCTTTTGGAGGGGTCCATGGATGTCAAGACCCACCATTCATCACTGCCAATTGTGGGAAATTGGCATTTATTTTAGAAAATGCCAAATGTGTTTTCCTTGCATATTGTTACCACATTAGTGATCCGTCCTTAGATCTCTCTGGAAAAAAAAAGAAAGAAGCAAGCAAGCAGATCTTTCTGCCTCTTTCTTATTGGGTGATCTTTGGTAAATTACTTAACTGTCTGAGCTTTAATAAACTTAACAATGGAAGCATTAATACCCACTGAATAGAATAATTGTGAAGATTAAATATAGCACCTGCTACACAGTAGGTAACAATACTACTGTAAATACTATTATTAATACTATTTACTAAATGCTTACAATGTGACATTTGATAATGTTAATTCTTCCTTAAGTTGTCTGAACTATGTTACCTCTCTAAAATTTACCTTTGAAAAATCTGTACAGCAGGCTTAATATTATTTTATGCATTTGCTTTAAGGCAGTGGTTCTCAAACTTGAGTATGCTTAAGAATTCCTACTGAGCTTCTTAAAGCATTGCTAGCTGGGTCCAACGGCCAGTGTTTCTGATTTAGTAGGTCCAGGTTAGAAACTGAGAATTTGCAGTACTAACAATTTCCTAGTAGAGGCTGATGCTAATGGTCTGGGGCCACACTTTGAAAAACTGTGCTCTAAGGATTAAATTCATGGAACATTTTTTTTTAACATGCATTTATTGAATTCCTACTGTGTGCAGAGGGCTGTTTTAGCTGTAGAAGGAGAAGCCGTGAACAAGAAAAAGTCCCTGTCCACATGAAGATTACATTCTGGCAGGAGAGATAAACAATAAGCAAAGCTACAGGGGAACACCAACGCTCGGCGCTTTGAAGTAAAAGATAGAAGTTTAGGAGGGCAGTGAGTGACTGGGTTACACTGGGAAAGATATTTCAGGTACAGCAGTCAGGGAAGGCATCTCTGAAGATCTGGTTAAAAAAAAATAAAATGATAGGGAAAGGAAGAAAGCATTTGGGAAAAGAGCACTCCAGAAAAAGAGAACACAGCAAGTGCAAAGATCCCAAGGAGGCAAAAGATTTGAAGACATCCAGGGGCAGAAATGGCCAGTGTGGCCTGAGCAGAGTGAGTGAGCTGAGAATGAGGAGATGCCATCAGAGAAATAGGCAGGAGGCCACGTCATGCAGAACCTTGTAGGTCGTTGTAGGCAGATTGCATCTTATTTGCAGTGTGATAGACAGTGCCCCCAGTGTTTTAAGTAGGCGAGTGACATGAAGGGAAGCCCCTGAGTTCTAGAACAGTCCCAAAGAGCACACTGGCTGCTGGGTAGGATAGGAGAGAAGAGTTAGAGTACAAAGAGTAGAGTAGAGAGAAGAGTACAGAGTTAGAAGCTGTTGAGGCCCTCCGGGGTGAGGGACAAGGAGGGTGTGGCCCCGGGTGGTGGCAGAGGAATGGCTGAGCAGCGATCTGATGCACATTTTATTCTGTGCGTCAAGCCAAGGACCTGATATGGAGGTGGGGGTAAGGAGAGGGAGAGGGCGCACTTGGGAATGACTCCTGAGATTTTTACTGAATTTAATAAAATAAGATCATCTGTGAGAAAGTATCTGGCACAAAATAAGGGTTCGCTACTCATCTATGTATTTTGGAATCAGGACACTTTCAGTTTGGAAATGCTAATGCTACCAAAACCTCCATGCAGCCCTGTGCACTGCACAACCTCCGTAGACTGGGCTATGAACAGAGTGGTGTAAAGCTGTTGGGCTGGGATAGCTCTGGCTTGCAGGACTCTGACTCTTTATCAATGCTCTTCCTTAGGTTTTTTGACCTTTTTGCAATGGTATATAATTCCAGACATTGAGAGGAGTGTCCAGTGAGAAGGCCACTGTGCTGCGGGCTGAGCCTGTGTCACTCGGGAATATTCTAGAACTCAGGGACTTACCTCTGGAGTATGAGCTTGTAGCAAGGAAAAAGTTAGCATGTCATCAGTAATCAATATTGATGGGGAAGCCTTCTTTCTCGGCATTTCCCCCCAGATCTTGCTTACGGACCATGGGCCAATTGCCTTTCTTGATTATAAGGGTGGTTTAGAGTGCTTGCACCATGTGACTTACTCGAGGACAGCCACCCTGGAGGCCCACCTCCTCCCTGAGTAGGGCTGGCAAGCTTGCTGCTACACGAGCAGAGATGAAGCACGTGCATTGTGGGGAAGCCATCATGTTCGAACTCTGGACCTCTCCAAATATCTTCAGGAAAGAAATACGACTCATTGGAATTCAGTTGTATTTTTTAAGACACGTGTTCTTGTTGTTTATAACTTAGGAGATTCAGTTTGTGTTCATGCACCAAAATTGTGAAGAAGTCAGTTTGTCTCCTCAACTTCTGAAGCATATGTAGCATCTATTTCCTGGGTGCCAAGGTAACCATGAACATGTATGCAGCTCCCCATTCCCGTCCTCCCTGGTCTTACCCAGGTTCCTGCGCTGCACACCTGAATTCACCAATATCCATTAAAGTGAAGTGAAGTTGCTCAGTCGTGTCCAACTCTTTGCAACCCCGTGGACTGTAGCCCACCAAGCTCCTCCATCCATGGGATTCTCCAGGCAAGAATACTGGAGTTGGGTGCCATTTCCTTCTCCAGGGGATCTTTCCGACCCAGCTCGGAAAGATTGGAACCCAGGTCTCCCACATTGCAGGCAGACACTTTAACCTCTGAGCCACAGTGGCTCACACATATGCGTTTAGAAAGTGTTTCATAGATCCCACTACATATGTGTCACAAAGCACCCGTTCTGAGTACTGCTCTTGTTTATCCAGTATTTTTCGAGTGTCTGTTATTTGTCGGGCACTGAGTCAAGTGCTTTTAATAGATTATCTCATTTAATCCTCACAGCAATCTTATGATTTTAGTACTACAATTTTATTAGCTCCCATACAAATAAGTATATATACCTGTGAAAAGGTGAAATGATGCCTGGGATTAGTCAGGAAGCATATAGCAGGGCAAGATGCAAACCCCAATCATTCTGATTCACAGTCCATGCTCTTAACCACCGCCATCTTGCCCTTCAAGGCAGAAGAAAACTAGCATTTATGGAGCACCCATTGTGCAGCATGCCCTTTACAAATGTCATCTCATTTGATCCTCACAGCAACTCTGCAGCATGAATATTATTGTCAGCTAAAAGGAAACAAGGGTCTTGGAAAGGTTAACAATCTTGTGCAAGGCCCGTGGTGATTTTAAAAGTGACTGAGCCAGGACACAGAATCGGATTTCCTAAATGCCCAAGTTCGTGCGCTTTCCATAGCACC